>NW_017306277.1:2373390-2435984 GCF_000935625.1 Nanorana parkeri
GGTGGGTGAGACATCTATTGTCTGCCACATACAATGCTGTTTTAACACCTCTCTCCTGGCAGGTTATTAACGCCTACTAGCTCCAATTATGCAAATCAACACCTGGTTGCGACTAACAGATTATGTGTATTGGAGCAACATTCACCATATTTATTCCCAGATAATTTTTTGTACAAGCCGTTTGAGAAACCTGGTGGATGACCAGTGAAACGTCTTCAAGAAAAATACAGCAAGTCCAGTTGTCTTGACTTATTTCTTACTGATATAAAATAACACAGTCAACTTTTGCTGCAATACTCCCTGCAAAACGTTTTTTCTACTGCTAGATGTCCGCGGTCTGATGGACCAGCATTATTTAACTTCCTCTGAGCCCAGGCCATCCTGGACCCGCCCCTGCCTGTGACTGGAAAGTGAAAGGGGAAGCAGCACAGTTATGAGCTCATCTCTCTATCACTCTGCTTTCTCCTGTTATCAGCATGCTTCCTTCATGAACTAACTGGCTCACTCCAGCTCTGTTATTCAGAGACTGCAAGAGACTGACCCAAGGCCAAGTTCAGGTACTTACACTGCTTCTACTTAAAAAATACATTTAACCTCTTGCCGTCCGGCCATTAAGAAAAAACAGACGGACGGCAGACTTGCATCAGCGGGTTGCCGTCTCCAGACGGCATTTTTTTCCTGCTCGCGCGCGCTAACCTCTTGCCGTCCGGCCGTCAAGAAAAAACGGACGGACGGCAGACTCGCATCAGCGGGGTGCCGTCTCCAGACGGCATTTTTTTCCTGCGCGCGCACGGGCAGGAAAGACCCGCTCGTTTCACATACAACCGATCAGCGGCTTTATAGCCGCCGATCGGTTGTATGGCGTGAATTTCGGGAGCCCCCCCGATCGCGAGTGCCGCCATCTCCCCCTCCTGACCCCTCACCTTTAATCCCGGGATCCGCTAGCCCATCTGCGGCCCGGGACCGGCTCGGGAGGGCGTCAGGAGGAGGAGGGAGGGAGGTCAGCTCCTTGCTGATCTCCCTCTGTAGTGTGAATGCAGAAGTGATGTGTATTACATCACTTCCGCATTCACCTGTCAGTCATCTGGCTCCTACTGCCAGAGATAAGAAGCTGATGAAGCAAATCTGTGCTTCATCAGCTTCTTATGGGGTCTCCAGGTGACATTAGGGGTCTAGAGACCCCTAATGTCTCCATAAAGCGGACCTGTCAGTGTACCTGTGCTATTATATAGGGGGATTGTATCCCCCTATGTAATAGCAATAACAATAAGTGTAAAAAAAATCTATATATATATAAATAAAAAAAGTTAAAGTCACAAACAAAAAAAGTTAAAAAAAATAAAAGTCACAAATAAAAAAAGTAACCCCCCCAATGTTTAAGTTTACGCACATATAAACGTAAATATGCGTTGCATGCGCCAGCGCGCAAACATGACAATTGCGCTACACATGTTACATATTGAAGCGAACGTCGCAGTGAGAGCAATCATTTTAGGGCTATCAATCACTGATAACACTAAACTGATGAGTGGTAAAAGCTTTTAATGCGTCGTCTATGGCCAATTTTGGGTAATGTAGTTTTTTGAGGTTTGGCGCGCGTGCGCAATTTTAAGGCTTGACATGTTTGGTGTCTCTTTACCCGACGTGACCCCGTCTTTTATATTTTACCAAAAAATTGGGTAATAATAAATGTTTTAGAATTTATTATAGGGGAAACTGTTTGTTTTTTTAATTTTCTGTAATTTTTCCTTAATATATTAAAAAATAAAACCCCCACTGGTGAATAAATACCACCAAAATAAAGCTCTATCTGTCCCCAAAAAAGGGTATAAAATTCATTTCAGTACAGCGCTGCATGATGGAATAAATGTCAGTCAAAGTACCGCAGCGCTGAATACTGAAAAATGGCCTGGATGGGAAGGGGGTTTAACTCCCTGGATGTCAACTGGTTAATGGTGTATTAATTACAATGTTGCATACATTTTTTTATTTTATATCTGCCTAGTTCAGCTTTAACGTGTGACTCTGGCCAGTTTTGTCACTCTAGGGGATGTTCTAACACAAAGTAATACTTAACTTACTGTGTGGTCCCATGACAGCTGGCAGTCCTCTTCTCTCCGACACTGGAATGCAGGTGGGCACACCTACTTCATCATGAACAATGCACCACCAGCAGTCATGGCACCAGGATGGGGGTGTGTGCACTAGTTCCCCATTGTACATGATGAAAGTAAGAGAGGGCAGCAAAGGGACCAGCTGAACACAGACAAGTAGAGTGGGGTTAGGCGCAAATGTATCTCCCTTTCTTAGTTTTGTATGGAGTAGGGAAAGGTTACATCTGGGGAGATGCTCAGATTAAGACAGAATGTGGTCCAAACCTGAGCTTCTCTGAAACCAGAAGGGGCATAGGGTCAGCTGCTGTGTGTAGCATTCCTTGCCCCACAGCTGCACATAAGCAATAGAATGATTGTGGTGGCATCATTGATGACATTGATATCGTCATTGATATTTGGTCAATGTTCTTTACCAAATATCATGCAGCTGAGAGCGGGGATTCCCTGGCAATAGCTGCTTGAGCAACAGCGGAAGGAGCTTCCTTCCAGGTTCGAAGGAGCTCAGGTTTGGACCGAACCCAGACTGAACCTGAGCTCATCTCTAGCTTTAACCTCCTGTCTTGCTGACAACGTGTCACCTCTAACTTCCTATTGTTCCTCTGAAACAGGAAGTGATGAGCAATCTGCACAACAGATATAGACAGCAAAAGAAAAAAACAAAACATTACAGGAGATTTCACTCTTCACTACTCCATGCAAACCTTAAAAAAAAAGTTTGATATATTAAATTTTTTTTTTCCAATAGAGAATCTCTTAAAAGAGAACTATGGCCAAACCTTTGTTGGTCGCATTTCACTTTAGGGTCAAAGGAGGACATTTACTAATTTACTAATGTCCTCCTGTGACCAAAAACTCAGCACATAGCATGCGACTGCCCACTGTATGCTGACAGCGCAGAGCCACGCTGTAGCCAGGAAAGATCCCGACAATATTGACGCATCCACCCCACTGCCTGATTGACAGCTGGCTCTCCCTCACTAAAGCCAGCTGTGCCCGCCCCCTCCCCTGTCTGTCCCTCCAATTTTTTTTTACTAGATTTCTTGAATCCACATCACCTTTTTAACTAAATAGTAGAAAATACAGAAGTTCAAGAGGCAGAACCCTGCTTATCCAATGTTACATAAGCGGCGCATGGCTGAAAAAGAGGATTTATCTTTGAATTACATATTCATATCTACATTAGCATTTCAGGCTGACGTTTTCACACTTAATCTGCATTTCTGGTATTTTTTGTGTGCAAACTTCTGAAATCCCATTTATTATTTAAACATCATGCTCAAGCAGGCTCCATGCGCAATTTACATAACATTTTAAAAAACCAATAGAATTATCAAGCCGGATCATATATTTCATTAAATAAACATGAATGTAGCATTTGAACAAACTGAACTGTAACACTGAAATAGTATTACATTGGACAGCTCTGTTAAAGGAGAACTATGACATAAGTGATTTCCACTCACCTCATAGTTCTAAGCCGACGTGTGACAATGAGACTGTCACAGGTCGGCTCAGTAGATCGGGAGGTGAGGGAACACATACCGGGTTCCCTCACCTCTCGATCCTGTCACGGCTCTCTGCCGTGACAGGGGGAGGGGCTGGATTCCCCTCTCCCCGCTCCGATCTGCCAGCGCTGACTGGCGGAACGGACGGGGGAGGGGGCGGGTACAGCTGGCTCTGCCTCTAGATAGGCAGAGCCAGCTGTCACTCACGCAGCTGGGTGGATCCCGTCATCTAAGTCGGGATCCGCCTGTAGCTCGCGGTATACTGAGCTTAGGGTAACGGGAGGACGCTAGTTTGTGTCCTCCCGTTACCCCAAGGAGAACTATGGGGAAAAACACTGACCCCATAGTTCTCCTTTAAGTCTCAGCTACAAGTGCAATGCTGCTGTTTTCAAACTACAAGTCTCAGCAGATGTAGTGACTGAGACTGTGCCAGGTTTTGGAGGGGGTAAATGTTAGCATTAATATTTTCGCATTACTGGGCTTTTTTAAATTAACTCAGAGACACAACCCATATTAGAGTCCAGCATGCTTTGCAAACTAAGTATCATGGATGAATTGTATAATAAGTGTTTATTTGTAAAAATTAAAGTGATATTAAAATCAATAGGTTTTTAAGCTAATTCAAATGCTGATGAAATCACTTACAATGGATGCTGCTCCTTGATGTTTATAAGTTTTAAACTCCTGCAAAATCAGCTGGTTCCCTGAGCACTGGCCCTGATATCCTATTTTATTGTGGCTGCTTTCCCTTGCACAGAGCCGCACAGAGCGTCACAGGTTACTAAGAGCTCTCAGTAATCTGGGATGCTGTTGCCGCTCCCCTGGCACCCTCGCCACCACCCAGCCTCCCCCACTGAGATGCCGCCTGAGGCAACCACCTCGGGCATCCACGTTAATGGGACAGCCCTTAGTGTATGGAACACAAGAACACACCTCTGTAGGTTTAGGAGTCCAAAAGTATATGTTTCATTAGAGATGTGTTTCAGGGTTTATAGCATTCCTCCTTCATCAGTGCTAATAAGGACATAAACCATATCTATGTAATAACAAACTGCAATAGGATGTAAAAAATAGAGGATATAAACATTGAAGATAGGTATGGGCAGATGTAGATGGTATAAAAATACCAAAATAAAAACATTAACATAAAAACATTAGCTGTATTTTACAATGTGTTCAAACATAATTTAGAAGAGATTGTTGCACTGAATTACTGAAATGATAAAGTTAAAATGAGTAAAAGATTATATTATGCATTTTGTTTTCATGGCAAGTAGATGTTAATGATGTGGATATCTAGACTCACTGTATGTAACAATATTCTACTGATATATCACAAAAAGGGAAGATTTTGTAAATGTATTGATGTGGTAGAAAACTGTATTAAGTAGCCAGCATCCTTGTAAAACGATACAAACCTAAAACTTGGAAACAGCGTGAAATATTGCTAATCTGTATTCCACAGTTGTCATTGATGTGTTTGAAACAGAGAGGTAAAGGTATTTTGTCAAACATTACAGCAATAAAACACAGAGGAGTGTAGATGACAATACTTTTACTTTTCTGTTTCCAAATGCATCCATAACAACTGTGGAATACAGATTAGTAATATTTCCTGCTGTTTAGTCCAGTTCCAAGTTTCAACTTTGTATATGCTGCTACATGTCGTGCAAAACATGCGGTAGATGAACTGTAACAGGAGAGAGTAGTCAGGTCTGGGCAATAATCTAGGCAGGGGACAGGAGAGACTAATCAGGTCCAATCCAGGTCGGCAACAGTCAGGGAAGGAATAAATATTATATTGCTATTGTTCAAGGATAGCAGATAATGAAGACACAACACCAACCACCAGAAAGGAAAGCATTTAAATACCATCCAAGCCAGTAGGGACAGCCGGCGTCAGGGACACACATCCATGCATGCTAATGCACGTGCGGCAACTCGTATTTAATCACATGTAACTACTAACTAACATGTAACTACTAACATGTATGAGCATGACTAGCCATAGCCAAAAGACCATAAGCTGGCATTCAACATGAAGCAGATGGACAGGATGGGCCATGCCCTGACAAAACAGACATAGATCCTAGAGTTACAATAACAGAGCCATACTCAACAGAACTTGGTCCCAGATTTTATTCATAATTGGTAAATAGAGAGTGGATTTGTACTCCTTCTGGGCTAACAGATAGAATCAGTAACAATAATAAATACATGTTTGAGCTATATACATTAAGATGGTATAACGTTTTATAAAATGTAGAACGTTTTCTCATATTTCTTATCTTAACTCAGTAATGATTGCTGCTTTGACATTACCACAGCCTCATGCATGGCTGGAATGCTTGGAAATTCCTAGGAACTTTTTGACTTTCTGAAAGTCAAACCTTGCTCCGACTCTGCTTGCCCTGCCATGTGACAGCTGCTGGGCCTAGCTGTTGGTCAATCAGGAGTGCTGTATTGAAGGAAGCAGTAACGAATGTTGCATGTTCATAAGCTGAGGCACCTTGAGATGCCTGGTGTGTGCTGTGAAATGTACCAGACACGAATGTAAAGTACCGAAGTTGATTTCATTAAAGGATGAGCCCAATAAAAAGCCACTGTGTTTGGAGGTTTTGAGGCCAGGTTCACACCTGGGCGATTCGTGACCGCACGGCAATCGTGCACATTGTCGTGCAGTCACGGAGTCGCCACCACGACGATTGCACTGGCAGTGCCATTATTTTCTAATGGCAACGCAGTTGCGACGGGCAAGTTGTGCGGTTTCCCACCGCGATTCCACCTGTGCAGATGAACACACGGCTAAAACAGCTGTGCATCATGTGTCACAAAAAAAGGTACATGTACCTTTTTTCTGCGATTGCCGTGAAGATGTAACCCCATTGAAATCAATGGGGCCGCACGGCAATCACTGTGTGCAATTGTGCACGACCACGCGGTCCCGAGACACGCATCCCGGATCGCCCAGGTCTGCACCGGCCCTGAAGGTCCTCCATCAGAGCCTAACTTTAGCCATAAAGTGGAATTTGAACTTTGTAATAGTGTAGTAATCCCAAATGGGAGTTTGAAGCCTGCTGAAGCCAGCAGGTGCTCCAAACTCTACCGCTCCTCCATCCCATCCCTGCAAAGTTAGATTGAGTAGGGGTTTACTTTAATGTCCACTTAAAAAAAAGAAGGCATGCATTCCCTGAGAGCAGTTTGTTTTCTTCATATCTCATATGTTGTGTTTTTATTCTAGGTTGTATCAAGTGAATTTTGATGCACCCACATGCGACGGGAAACGGAGGGAAAATCTCTCACTAATAGGAGACTTTTCATCTTCTGCTGAGTTCTTTGTCACAATTGCTGTGTTTGCCTTCCTCTACTCTCTGGCCGCCACAGTAGTCTACATCTTTTTCCAGAACAAGTATCGAGAGAACAACAGGGGGCCCCTAATTGTAAGTCTTGCAGTCACTTTACTATTTATTAACACAGTATAATGCGTGTGCAAATTCCACTCTATTGTTCCAGAAATAGTAACGCAATGCCATGGTACACTGGATAGCATTTTACAACCTTAACTGAATACTCTAGTTATGCTAAAACATATAATTGCTACTCATAGCTATACATTTTGTAATTTATTGTTATTAAAATGACATTTCAATCTTCACACAGCTGCAGCCTTCAACTGCAGAAAAAAATCAGATTTTGATCCACTGGAACCATGACAGTACTGGGGCACTCTGTGCACAGTATCTGTACGAAGTATTCACAGAATTCTGATTTTCTGCTTTTATGATTGGCTCCTTGCTTTCCTTAGAAGTGTGCAGATAGCTTGAGGAAAAATTTCAGGCATCTTCTGCAATGTCCTAAGGTTTACTGCAGAACACCTTTCATCCTTTCATCACTGGTATTAATTTAGCCGTACATCTATAGAGGTTCTTGGGATGCAGTGTTTATCTAATTCTATAATAGGAACTGAGCAGGCAGATGCTCACATTCAGCAGTTTGAGGAAGGTTACCTTATTAATATCTACAGAACAGAAAAAGTCAAGAATGTGTAATGCAGTTCGCCAAAATCCTTGCAATGTATACAATAGACTGGAATGGTTTTTGCTTTTTCAGCACAATTTTAATTTGCTTTAAAATGAGTTGGGTACATGATACCATTAAATATACACCATACACCATTAAATATAGTATTTGGTTAATTGTATTTCTCCCTCGTTTTTTTATACCAAGAGAAAAAAAATATGTAGTAAAAGCGTTGAGTGAAGCAGGTGGATACATTATTAACTTGAGCATCACCAAATGCAATGGGTATTACATAGAGAATACAGAAGCAGTATCCCCCAGAGTCAGTATTAGTGTACACAGTCCGTAAAGACATTGAAACCAATATCACACCAAGGTTATTTGTAGACTGACGAAAGATCTTACTTAAGGTGCCCATACACTGCACGATTCTCGTATAAGAATCGCGGGAAATCCCGCGATGGTACGATAATCATGCAGTGTTTGGAAGGCGTGCGACCATTTCTACTGTGCGGTCGCATGTCTTCCGTCGAACAAGCAGGCTGGAAAACCCGCGAGTTAGTGGCCTGCTTGTTCGACAACTGCCGAACAGGCCGGTGTGCGCACGCGCACACTGCCCGTTTGCAGTAATTGGAAGCCCGCCCCTCATTGCAGTCACAGGGGGGCGGGCTTGCGATGATCTCAAGTATGATCTGCCTGTCCAAGATGGGCAGATCGTACGTTTTTTTAAGAACTTTACAACCCTCGCAAGACAAAAGTCTTGCGAGGGTTGTAAAGTGTATGGGCACCTTTACAAAGATATTTTCATAGACATTTACATCTATTCATTACCTGGCCATCTGATTTTAGAGGGAAAAAAATATGTTCTTCAATGCTCACTATTGATTCCGCAAAATAAGGCTGTTGCCAGTTGTCTCTGCTATTAATGGCACTTGAGAGAGATGAATCATGTTGGGATGAATTATGTTAGACACACTTTGGAGATTACACCAATGAATGGATCATTTGGAATGAATCATGGCTGATATGTATCAGAATTTTAATAAATTAATTTATGTATTTTGGGCTATCTAATAAGAAGGGATGAATCATGTTGGTCAAAATTGGGATATCGCATCAATTAATGTATGTAATAATGTTATTTATGAGTTTTATCCACTGCAATGACTAAGAATTATTTTACTGCAATTCATTTTATGTACAATAAATTTGATATATTTTTACGCATGGTTCAATATATATCTCTCTACAAACCCTTTCTTTCACCCTTTTTTTCTTAAGAAATATACTATATGGACAAAAGTTTGTCAACAACTGACAATCACACCTATGTGAGCTTACCTCATACCTTTCCAAAACCATTAAATTAATATTGAGTTGCCTCCCCCCAGCTATAACAGCCTCTACTCTTCTGGGAAGGCTTTCCACTAGTTTTTAGAATGTTAGGAGAGACAAAAGGCCTTCATTTGAAGGGGTAATTTAGAGTGGTGCCCACATGCTTTTAGCCATATAGTGTATCTTTTACATTTCAGCGGTGTCGGCTGGGGTGAGTGTTACCCAGTGCGGCTGCCACGCATGTGCTGTGATGTCCATGGTGTGACATGATCACGCAGACGCGGTGATGTACTTCACTGCTGGTGCCCATCTTGGTGAGGAGGGGATATGCCGGCAAAGAGAGGAGGGAATATTGACCTGGCCGGATTAGGTATGCCGCCGGGTGCCCGCCTCTCTCTTGTGCTGCTGTTGGACTCTCGGTGAGCGAGACTGTGGGCCCAACTTTTAACCTCTTGCCGTCCGCCCGTAGTAAAAAAACGGACGGACGGCACTGCAGCATCTGCGGGTTGCCGTCTCCAGACGGCAATTTTTTTCTGCTCGCGCGCGCCCCCTAGCGGGCACGCACGGGCAGAAAAGACCCGCTAAATGCACACACCAAGCCATACCCCCCTTGCGATGCCACTTAATGTAAGGAAGGCGCAGGATGAGCCTAGAGGTGGTTTAATCTTTTAAACCTAACTTCAAGCTTGGGATGTCCAAACCCCTTTGCTTCCTCCCAACTGCAGAAGTAATACCTTAGCCTTTATAAAGATAACTATACAAATGAAACAAAAATTGAACCTCAGCTCCAGGCAATCCTGAATGTAATACATTTTTACATGGTCAGTGCAACAAGTGCATCTTCACACTACATGGACTGCAAGAGGTGATGATAGCCTTTCCAGGGCCGCTCCCATAACA
This sequence comes from Nanorana parkeri, assembly GCF_000935625.1. Taxonomy (NCBI): domain Eukaryota; kingdom Metazoa; phylum Chordata; class Amphibia; order Anura; family Dicroglossidae; genus Nanorana; species Nanorana parkeri. The sequence continues at coordinate 2,383,265 of NW_017306277.1, forward strand.
CTAACCCTAGTGTTTATAATCTGCAGACTAGTAGGTAGGGTCTGCTTCTGGTTGGTTCATAAAGAATGATAGCCACCCATGGCAGACCCCATCCACTTGTCTGCAGTAAGCAGACATGGTTTGGTTCTGGAGCAAAGCAGAGGGAAGGTACACTTGTTGCAGTTTGCATGTAGCTGTTTACTGCTTACAAGGCAGCCCAGGGCAGTCTGAGGCTAAATTAGTGTTTTCAATCATTTGTACAGTTATACTTTAAGAATTGTAGGAGCGTCGATGACACAACCAAACAGATATAATCCAACAAAATCATCTTCTCCTCTTTTATTGGGGTGACCATTTAAGAGCCACCAGCAGAGAGAGGAAATGTCATTATGTTTCAAGCTTGCCTGTGCGATGATCACTTAATATGTGATGTTTCATCAAGTTCAGTGCACAGAGCACTTCTCGAAACAGTCGGTGACAAGGATTATGGACAGGATTAAAAGGGTTGGACAGGAGGAGCCTTTAGGCAACACAGAAAGCAAGTTTCCTAGGAAACAGGCAGCTGAAGAAGCATTTTGGAAAAATGTCCTTTTCAGAAGTAACCTTTTCAAACGTACCTCTTCCTGCGCTCTATCTTTAATTGTAGAACACAACAGAAAGTAGTAGATGATAGAAGTCATTTTATGAGAGAGGCCATGGAAATATGACAGGGGGTAGATGTGAAAGTTAAAGTGTATGTCCAACCAAAACTTTTTTTTGCTTTGGATGAACTAAGGAAGGTTTAGAACCGCTACTGGGTTACTACTCTTAGAAGGGCAGCAACAATTTCAGGGGGCACAATCCTAAAGACTAGGATGTTCAGATACCAAGTATCGTACAAGTACTGATACTTTTCCAGCTCCAAGACCAAACTAGAGAAAAAGTTAGGAGGCAGCTGTAATTCTTAAAGTAGTATTAAGGTCTGGGCGTTTTTTACCTTAATGCATTCTCTGCATTAGGGTAAAAACAGCCCAGCACCTTTTTTCTACCCCAGACCCCCCCACACTTACCTGTCAGCTGTGCTCGTCCCCGGTCCCGAAGCGATCCTCCGTTCCCCAACTTCCGGGTTGTGGGGAGGGAGGATACTGATGGCCGAGGAGCCATAGGCTCCTTTTGCCATCAAAGAGGGAAGGGGCGTGGCCTGCCACAGGGCTGTGTGTGTCTATGGACGCACACAGCCACTGCGGGCAGAAGCGTACACAGGTGCCTCTATTAGAACTATGGTGGCACCCGTGCAGGGGGCGGGGGAAGAGCGCTGTGGGGATCCACTAGAAAACAAGGAATGAAAAACTTTTAAAGAAAAAAAGCAACAGCCTCCAGCAATGGTGGGTTTCCGTTAAGGATAAATATAAAAAAGAATTAAGCATTAAAGGAGAACTATGAGGTGAGTGCTTTTCACTCACCTCATAGTTCTAGCCGACCTGTGACAATGAGACTGTCACAGGTCGGCTCAGCACATCGGGAGGTGAGCGAACACATACCGGCGTTCGCTCACCTATATATATACTGTATATGGGATGCACCGATACCATTGTTTCCAGTCCAAGTACAAGTACTGATACATTTTTGTTTATTGACATGTGACAGTTTTTCTAAAACAATACAGACTAATGATTTCAGGACAGTGGTGGAGCGCCAGAGCCAGGTCCCAGCTGCAACCTCTGCAACCCTGGTAGTTCTTGTGAAAACGCCAAGTATCGGCACTGGTATCTGAAGTGGTATCTGAACATCCCTAAGACTACTTTAGAGGAGTGCTGTCCAACTATACGTATAAATACATAAAGGCATATAAAGCATTTTTTTAGTGGTCACATTTTTCTAGTAAACAACCTCTGTTTCATCATAGAATAACATTCAAGTCAATTTTGGATATAGTACTTTACTGCTTCCTGCAATATGATTTTAAATCCAAAGGCCCCATCTTAGCATAGAGGAAACTATTGTGTATTTGGTCTAATGTTTCATGAAATTATTTCATGTTCAGATTTGTGTATTTTCCAACTGAGGGCTCCTTGTATATCTAGCAAATGTAGCTTTCATCCTTGTCGAAAGACAGGGGACATGAAACACTGATTAATGTTTTCAATCCTTTTAAATAGAATTATAGACCTGCATTACAGAAATGAAACAGAAAAGCACCTTTACTTTGCAGCAGGGAGCACAGCTTTCTTTTAAAGTGCAAAGTATACCTGCGCTCCACACAGAGAACAACAAAAACTTTAAGATGCTATAGATTCCTTTTAAAGTCCAACTCCAGAATCCAGGCTACATTCCACACCCCCCGTCCTTCCTTGTCCCCCTGTAGTATGGGGAGCAGTATTATATGCTATATCTTTTCATACTTACTTTTCCAGATGTCCCTGAGTCGGGTCACATGACACATGGTCCTTTTCCTCTTTGTATCTTCTGCAGCGGTTGGCAATCCTTAAGAATGCAGAGACTTATGTGCATTATAATTTTTACAAATAAAGAGTATAATCTGATATTGCACCAGATCAGTGCGCTCTCTCTTCTCTATACATTCAAGGGTCCAAAAAAGGGCCATTGCCTGTGCTGTTGTGAAGAGAACTGCAAGAATGGGCACTAGAGAAATACATTTTGGTGTACATTTTAGAAGAATATCAAGATGGACTACTGTGCTCAAAAAAGATGTGTTCTTTATCCTAAAGTCTAACTCTAGCTAACACTTTAAGCGGTCACAGAAAAAGTTTTTAATAAGGAGAGATAGCGACATTCATTTTGATGATTCTATATGTGTGGATGTATTCCTTGTGGTAAGTCATGACAAAAGAATAGGAACATCACTGCCTCATATTTCTAGGTAGAGTCCATTCATAAATCAGGGCAGCTTTTGTTCTCAACAAGGCAAATTTGGCTGAAGTTTTAAAATATCAGTTCGGGTGAAAGTTTTACCAAAGTTTCTGTTTTCTTTGCTGTTTGAATGGCTTTCTGGAGTGTGACATCCATGCATGCACTCCTCTTGCTGCGTAAACTGTAATTATCGCTCCCTATTATCTGGTAACATGCAAGCAAAATGTCCTTACTCAAACAAAAACGGTGCTAAGGATATATTAAATGTTCAATGGGAAGCTCTATTTTAGCATTTGAAAACAAAGCCTTTAATTATCAGTGAGCATTCCTGGAATAAGTGTGTGGTTTGTCTTTAGCGTTGTTCTCTGCTGTCTGATTCTTGCAGGCACAGAAGCTAACTGCAATCATAATTCTTGTGCTGCAGATGTTCTAGCGTTTTATTAATGGGCTATCATGTGTCATTGCAGGATACTGCTTTGTAGTTATAATGTATCATTCTCTGTTTGTACTAGGGTTGCACAGATACCAAGTACAGTACTCGGTACAAGTACGAGTACATGTACCGATACTTTTGAGCTCCAACACTAGACTAGAGAAAAATTCAAAAGTTAGGAGGCAGCTGTCATTTGTAAGGAGCACACAGAGCTCCTGGGATTTGTACATCTCTGTTTTAATGTACAATTTTGTTTTTATAAATATAAATAAAGGGATGCACAGATACCAGTTTTGCTAGTACGAGTACTGGTACTTGCCGAGTACTTACAAGTACGAGTACTGATACATTTTTGTTTATTGTCATGTGACAGTTTTTCTAAAACAATACAGACTAATGATTTCAGTACAGTGGTGGGGCGCCAGAGCCAGGTCCCAGCTACAACCGCTGCAACCCTGGCAGTTCTCATGAAAATGCCAAGTATCTGCACTGGTACTCGAAAAAGTATCTGTGCATCCCTAGTTTGTACTAAAAAATTAACCTGTAGCATGGAGGAATATTACAAAGTAAGAGTGAGGGTGTAAGGGGAACACAGGAAATGCACCGCTCCTCCATGGCTCGGGTAAGGGGTCAGCTGGGTGCTTGCTGCTGGGAGAGCTTACTTGCTCCATTGTAAGACCACACAAACAAGAACGACAGCTGGAGGAACTTCAAATGTCACTGGAACAGTTTATTGTAGAATAAACTACATCACTGGTGTCCTACCGAAGGTTTGCCCTCACTGACGCAGTTCACCTAATCATAGGTTTAGTCATAGAAATGAGGGTGGACCAGGGTAGGCTGTGTTTTATACCATCAAGTTAATCTGCATGTCATTACACAATTAAAGGGACCAAACCTGTATTACAACTTGAAAACAGAGCAAATGAGTGGGTGAAACGCGCCAGGGAGGGCAAACCTTTGGCGGGACACCAGTGATGTAATTTAATCTACAATAAACTTTTCCAGTGGAATTCGGAGTGCAGCCAGCTTTCTTTCTTGTTTAAGAGTGATGGTGTATTGCAATTTATTGCTTCAGTCCACTGCTGATGTTCCAGGAACTCTTATGCAACTTATGACTTACTCAAAGCCAGCCTTGGTTCAACCTCCTCTACTACCATGTGACAGGTCTGATTTGCTGCTAAAGCATTGAATATTGCATTGAGGGAAGGACAAGGGCGTGTTTATTGTGCCTTATGCCCCTCAAGAGTACTGGCCATGGGTTGGGGCAGTGGAGAATTTCTTCCTTGATACATCTTTGCTTTAAAGAGATCCTATCAGGTTTTAAGCACAGGTTTCCTGTAAAGAAAGCATCCTGTACTCATCTCTCTAGGGGTAAATTTTTCAATTCTAAAGTTGCATCCTCAAAAAAATTTGACACCCTACATAACTGCAGAATTTAGCAGTAATGAATGTGTCAGAGAAAGGGAAGTGGAGGAGAGGTGGGAAAAAACAGGTTGCCAGAAAGGTGAATATATGCTGTTTTCTATTGCAGTGACCAGCTGGCTTAAAACATTTAGAGACCCGAAAGGGTCTTTTGTAGATAAAGTCCAGACAAATGTAAAGAACACTTGTTGATCCTCCTATGAGGGTCCTAGTTCAGGCCATTCCTGGGGCCTGCTCCTGTGCCACTGATTTAGACTATTGAGCCTTATTGCATTGGCACTGTCCACCTTTGTCACTATAGAGAAACCAGGCCTGAGCAATGAGGTGCAGCCAATGTTGGAGTGAATGCCTCTAGACAGGGACTGACTGCAAGAGGCTGGGAGGAGATAAGCAGTACTGAAATGCAAAAAAAAGATATAAAAATGTGAAATCAGTAAATACTACTTGTTTATGAGATGTGGTACTGTAGCAAACTAAATGTCATTTAGTTGGGATTTAGATCTATTTCAATGGAAATAGTCCAAGCCAACAAAAATGTCATGTCTTCAAAGTCAGTTGACATTTTCCTCGGTTATCTCATAGTTAGTAAACATCTACATTCAAAGATGGAATGCTAATATAACAAAAAGCAATGCAGAGTAAAAGCAGATAATACAATTTACTTTAAAGGCTGCTGTTGTGCTCCAGAGCCCATGCTGCAAAAAGGTTATGCTGAAATAATCAGTACAGTATCTGTAGGTGTTGGGCGTTATTACAATATCTTTTCTCGGTCCCTGCATAGCTGCCAAGCAGAATTAATTCATTCATTAATGATTGCCTCACGCTGTACTCCAAAGAGTCTGATTTCATTCTGATGTCAGAGGATTCTAATAAGCCCAGCATCATAATTAAAGTCCTCCGTCGGTGGTGTAAACAACAGCGAATGCTTGCTCACGTAAATAAATATTTAATTTGTTTTATCAGGTTAAGGGACTAATAGGGAAGTGGAGGAGCAGAACACCTATGCTAATAATGGGAGAGAAGAATACGAGAACTAAAGTGATACCTTTATTGGATAATTGAACCGGCTTATGTTGCATGCTTTTAAGTGGCGGGAGAGGCGCCAGGCTTTGGATGCTCCCATCAGTGTATTCGGTTGTACGGCTCAATTTTAAATCAGATGATTAAAAAGAAACACTGTCTGCAAATAGGAGAGACTGCTCATAGATATTCAGTCTTTTCCCAATTCAAATGTAATTGGCTGGATCAGGCAACAATTCCCCAGTGTCTATAATAATTTAACAATTTAAAGTGGACCATGCATCAAAATGCAAGGTCCACATATTAGTTAGGACCCCAAGGTAAAATGCTTTTCTCAGCCCACAAGGCTCCATACATAAGTAAAATGAGTGACCTTTGAGCTAAAGTGATGTCACATACCCTTAGATCTCCAAGATGGCACTGAGAGTTTGCCTATGGGGGCAGGAACTATGTAATGTGCAAAAATGGCTTACTCCTTGTACTATTACAAACTGTACATAGAAACATAGCAGTCATTAGTAAGATCACTTACATCAGGCTTACTTCTTTTACCTTACTTTACTTCTTTTCACTGCTTTTTTGTTGGCATTTGTTTTGCACGCAAGTTATAATCCACATTTTAGGTCTGAAATTACTTAAAACCCATACAAGTTACAGTATATATTTCCTGAAAGCAGAGACTCTGTAGAATAAAATTGCAGCGGATGCAAATTTTGAATATTATGATATTAGCGCAACTCTTAATCCCAAAATTTCAGTAGAAATTATATTTAAAGTTAACTTTAGTGTACAAGAACACATAATAATACCCATTTTTTTTGTAAAATATGAAAGATGAGGTTATGCCAAGTAAATAGATACCACACATGCCAAGTTTAAAAATTGCACGCATCCATGAAACGGTGACAAAATGCGGTACTGCTTTGAAAGTCTGTACAGGTCATCAGTGTAGAGTTAAAGGAGAACTATGAGGTGAGTGCTTTTCACTCACCTCATAGTTCTAGCCGACCTGAGACAATGAGACTGTCACAGGTCGGCTCAGTAGATCGGGAGGTGAGCAAACATATGCCGGTGTTCTCTCACCTCTCGATCCTGTCACGGCTCTCTGCCGTGACAGGGGAGGGGCTGGATTCCCCCCTCCCCGCTCCGATCCGCCAGCGCTGACTGACGGAACGGACGGGGGACAGCTGGCATCCGCTCCGGCTGCGGCGTCTCAGTATACCGCGAGCTACAGCTCGCGGTATACTGAGCTTAGGGTAACGGGAGGACGCTAGTTTGTGTCCTCCCGTTACCCTAAGGAGAACTATGGGGAAAAGCCCTGACCCCATAGTTCTCCTTTAATAGTGATGTACGGTATACATTGTTGGCTAAACACACAGATGAAATACATATAAGGAAGCTGTTTTACCTGCCAAAGGATTAGTACTCCTGTCAATCCAGTTTTGAGATTTACACAGCTCTTTCATACAGCCTATCCCTTTACGGAAGGACAGGAGACCTAATTTATCTGCAGGTAATTAACACTTACAGTTCTTGCCCTTCCCTAGGAAAAGCAGGAAAGTGATGAGCTTATCTTTCTGTCACTCTGGACAGGTTAATGTTAAAGTGACACTAAACTCAGGAGATAAATCTTAAAAATGCATTCTAACACCTTAACTATTAACAAAAATGTATCTTATTTGTGTATCACTCGGCTGTAGATCCTCAAATTATCTCTGAATTGGAGCTGACACTGTCCTTCCTTCTGGAGGGGGGCTACTTTTGTTCCCCATGGTCACTGTGTGTGTTGTAAAGTAGTCACCGCCACAAGCTTGCTTCCATGGTGGACTACAATATCCTCTTTAGTTTACTAATTTGTATCGAGATTATAGTCCATCACAGGAGGGAGCTTGGAGTGGTGGCTACTTTACAACACACACAGGGACCAAGGGGAACAAAAGTAGCCACCCTCCAGAAGGAAGGACAGTGCCAGCACTAATTCAGAGATGATTTGAGGATCTACAGGCAAGAGATACACAAATAAGATACATTTTTGTTAATAATTAAGGTACCTGAATGCATTCTTATGACATAACTCCTGAGTTTAGTGTTACTTTAACACATAAGTATCCCTGTTTGTACTGGGGTGGCAGATCTCATTATAAGTTGTAGATTAGATTGAAACAATGTCTGTCCTAAAAAAGAGCTAGATGTTTATGAGAGGAAGCTCAGAATGTCCCTAGTCTTTCTAGGGGGGAAACAAACCTATAGTGGGCTTTTCTCACATTTGACTGCAAAAGTGGAAATATCCTTTAATATTCAGATAGAGGCTACATCTACTTTAACTGTTTGGCATGAGAACAGCACTATTTTTATAGTAGTTATTATAAATAGGCCTAATGAATTCAGGAAAGATATGCAGGTGACCTTATTAATAAATGTAACAGTATTGCAGAAAAGCCAGACTTATGTGCTGCTTTTTCTTTCTAGTGTTTGGCACATTTGAGATACGAGGTGCCATACCTGTATTTCTATAGTGGCATCTGTGATCCTAAAAATAGTAATGTCTTCGGCTTTTCACCGCTGCCCAGCTGTGCCAGGAAGGAAAATGGGGACCCCCCCAGCACAGATAATGATTTCTATATGAACATCAGACACGGCATGAAGACAGCGCAAGACATCTATCACTGAAGCTTGCAAAGTGCTGGAGGCTTCACACAACATCATTACGCCAAGTGGCTATGCATGTGTTCATCAGCACTCTGCGTTGCACACACGACTTGTTGTCACTGGTAGGAGCTGCAGAGAAGACAAACAATAAGGGCTGACTTTGTAAAAAAATGGGAAAACCATGTATGTTATACATAGCAACCAACCATGTTGAGTTTTACTCATCTTTGCTTCTTTTTCCTGAACTGGTGGATGGTGCACCCCTGTATTCAAAGTGTCTAAACAAAGAAATCTCTCAGATATTCTGTACTAAGATCACAATTAATCATGATGAGCAATTTGATGGATCACAAATGTTGTGATACCCTGGAATTTATTTAAAAAGATTTGTCAGATCTACAGAGAACCAAACAATTTATGAATTGTGATTGAATTAATTCCTAATTTCCATAATTCTCCTGAGGTCACAGATCTCTGGGGGAAATATTCAGGTAAATCAAAAGCTGATTAATTGTGATTCTTTTGATTTAATCGATAAATATTTGATGACAGTAATCTGGTCCAGGCAATTGTAGCCAGATTTGGTGACAACCTTATATCTGGTGGTAGGCAGGTCCAATGGACATTGACTGGGGACCATTGACTGGACCGGCTAGAGTATAATAACAATGGTTATTGTTCTCCTGTGAGAGAAGCAGATCCGATAGTGTCTACTCATATCGCTTACTCCCTCTCCATCTCTTACGTATTGGCTTAAAGGTGTTAGATTGGCAGCTGTCCTAAGAGGGATGGTCTGACTTATTGGGGGAAATGTTTGACCTCTGCAGAAAGACCATTACTTCCACACAGAGAGCAAGGAAAGAAAAAAGGCAAAATAATACATACAACAATACAGAAAGAAGGCATAAAACATTCATAAAGATTGGTAACTATATACAGTATATCTGCAGAGAGCCCACTGCTTCCTCACAGAGAGAAAGGGCTCTTCTCTGCAGCATACTGATAGGGGGTCTTTCGGCACCTTTCACACAGGCTGTTCAGGAGAGGATCCGTGCACAGATCCTCTTCTGATTAGAGCAGTATGGAGCGGATGTCATTGCTGTGACATCCGTGCCTGTACAGTTTTTCCCTCCGTCTTGTAATGGATTACCCTCGATCTGACATGATCCAGTCTGTTGAAACAGAACACTGTTCTATATGGTTTTATACAGACTGGAGGGGGGGGGGCGGGGGGAAAACTGGGGGTAGAACAGAAGCCGGTCCGTATACCAATGACTGCCCATAGACTTGCATTGGGCATCCAGTCGGGTCCCCCTTAAAAAGTAACAGGTGGACCCGATCGGACCGCCCATGTGAAAGGGGCCTTCTAAAGAAACAAACTGTAAACTTTGCCCACCTTTTGTTTTGATGCACCTGAAATTGTTTCAATTGATTTAAAAATCAATTGGGCTCTAATATCCAAACAAAAGAACTCTATTTTTTCTAATATAGGACAGGATATATATGCAAACATCTGATGTCTTGGGCACCATAATACTTTCTAACTGCAATTTGTGAAAGCTCTTTTTGTTTTGTCTTTTATAAATGACATGAGAGTGCCATGAGCTTATCTTCGTATACGTGAAAAAAAATCTAACATGCTTTTGTTGTCCTAGGATTTTATCGTAACTGTTGTCTTCTCCTTCATGTGGCTGGTGAGCTCGTCCTCCTGGGCTAAAGGTCTTTCTGATGTAAAAGTGGCCACAGATCCCGATGAAATTCTGTTACTGATATCCGCTTGCAAACAGCCAACAAACAAATGTGCCTCAGTGCGAGGTCCTGTCATGTCAAGCCTGAATACTTCAGTGGTAAGTTGGTTTCAGATGGCAAAAGGGCGGAGGGAGAAGACTGCAAGCATTGTATTACCATTCTGTCATGCCATGACTCGTAGATATGACTTTTATTACTTTAAAAGTCACGTTGACTAATAAGTAAATGTAGAAAAAGTTAGGTGCAAAGGTTAGTTTTTTTTAGGGAGAATTAAATATGACAAAGTTAGTAGGAACACTAATTGTTACGTTTTTCTTAGCAGAGAATGAAATAAGCAGGAATTTCTATTCTTTGTTTGAAATAGACATGACCAACAATAGCTGATGGGGTCAATTTTGCACAACTAGAGCCTGTAGGCCAAGGATGAGGCATGGCAGAAGAGGCTTCCACCTCCCACAGCTAAGGCCAGAACCTCTACTGCCTCCACATCATCCTGGCCTCCTCCTGCACTATGCAAGGTTGAGCTATCAAACTGACATTTCAGTCTAGCAGATTATGCTGGAAGAGTGGCATTCTGACATTTCCGGCTGGACGCCAGAGGACCTTTTCCTGACACTGCTATAGGCATGCAGCCTTTGGAGGAGGTTTCCAAGTTTAGAGTTAAAGGGGGCATTTGTTTCAAGACCCTATTTAGTGCCAGTTATAGGGCAAGTGGTGCTGCTTTAGACTTTATTTGCAATTAATCAACCCATGTGTGAGAAGTAGAGCATTAGGTTAGCAGAGTTTAAATTGGTGTTACGGGTTAGGGATTGGGGGGTTACATTTAAAGTGAATCTGTGCTATGCCTATTCATATCAAGGCAGCAGGTAAACTTTCATTTGCAGCTCCACCAACTGCACATAATCAGTCACCTTCCCTTTGTCCCTTCCAACCCCTGGGAGCAAAAAGGAATGCTTGGTACTTCCTTGAATGAGGAGCATGTGACCCACTCCCCTTCCTCCCACAAGACCATGTTGAGGCATTGTCACACAAAATCAATGAGAAAGTCCTCAGGCCTATCTAAGCTCCATAGCATGACTGTGCTCCCAGTGGCCAGAAGGCAAATCTTACATCTCTTATGAGATCTTGGCAAAACAAAGATTAGATAGAAGGAGGGAAAAAATCCAGGGACTACCTTTCAGAATGTAATGGAAAACCCCTTCAAGCCTCACCATTGGACAACCTGGTAAAGACCTTTGGATTGGCATACCTCTGGATCTCTGTGTACTGCATCAGTGTACGTTATGCTGTTTTCCTTATGGAATATGTGAGAAGCACTGATTCTGATTCCAATTTCATTAAACATTATCACCATAGGAGTAGGCGGTGTCTTCTTGTTTTCTTCACTCTGAGGAAGTTTCCATTTGCTATTAAGGCTGGATCACACCTAGGCGTATCGAATATGCGTGTTTGTCGTGCGTTTTTACAGTGATTTGCTGTAAAAAACCTGCGCGACAAACGCACATTTCCGAGGCCTACCTGGCTGTATATCAATGGATACGCGCGGCAAATATGCCCCAAAGAAGCTCCTGTACTTCTTTGGGCGTAGGGCGTTTTGTAGTGCGTTCATACGGCCCGTAATACGCCCAGGTGTGAACAATACCCATAGGAAATAATTGAATTTCGGTGTTTGAGCGTTTTGCAGAGCGTAGGAACGCGCTACAAAACGCCCAGGTGTGAACCGGGCCTTAGACAGCAGCCATCCAGAGTGTTTTGTTTACTGAAGATCTGATGATTGAGGATCCATGGCGGTCCACACAGCTCTGGGGTTTAGATTCTTTTACCCTAGGTTAAACCTTTAGGACACTCCCTATGCAGCATCATACATAGTAGTTCTGGCTGTTTGCATCTTGTATTTTGTGTTTCATTCACTGATGTGAGCTTAGACTTGAATCCAAAAATATTTTATTGCTTTCCATTTAGAGAAGGCTGCACATGAATTAATGCATGCACTGCTGGGAGAGTTCCAGTTATTGTTGCTTGAACACTATGTTGTCATTAAAAACCCAATGCCAAAATTTCTGTAAATGTAATATTTCAAGACGCATTTTAAGACATAGAAATAGTTTTGTACATGGTATTCATTAACAGATTTTGTAAGGGTTCTTGAAGTATTCTCTGTCCCTGTTACAAAACAAACAAATGGACAGTTTATTTAACAAAGATCCACATGCAAACTGCAGCAACCAATAGCAACCAGACAGTAGTTATCTTTTCTTATGCTGGATGTAAACTGACATATTAAAGCTTATTGATAACCATGGTTTACAGCACTTTGTACTGCGTTACTGAATAGGTTGGCCATTCTCCTTTCCCACCTCAGCCTAACAACTGAACTTTTACATTCTTCATCAACTCATCCCCACACAGTTATTTCCTTTTTCTATCACTTGCCCAACCCTTTTTAGATTGTAAGCTCATGTGAGCACGGCTCTGCTAACCCTCTTGTCTTGATTTTTATTGTAACTCTACTGCCTCCCTTTATATTGTAAAGCACTTGGCATACTGTTGGCGCTATATAAGTCCTGTATAATAATAATAATAATAATAATAATGTATGTATAATAAAGGATAATCCAGTTTTGTTTTTTTTAGTTGGCAGTACAGAGTGGAGGCAGTAGCACTTTATGTTCGTACCGCACAATGTACACAGCAACCCCCCCAACCTGTCATATATTATACCGATCTGTCTGTGTTCATCGATCGCATAGGCAATGTACAGCAGCAGCAGGCTTCTATATGATAGCCACGCTTAGAAGATGAATATTGCTATTGGCATGAGATAAATATTACATTAATAGAAAGTATTGCAAGTAAATACTTGCCTCCCTTCCCCTTCCTTCAGCTCTGGCCAGCATTTGCTGAATTTATCCTCCCCTGTCTTCATGACACGGACACTGTTGAAAACCATAAAATGCATTTTGCTCCTCACTGCAACTATTACTTGATTTACCACTCACATGTCTGTCCCATATCATCAGAGAACATGAGATTATACTTCCATCTCTTGTTTTCCTTTAAAGCTAACTTCTGTTTTGCCTATTAAACCCAATACTACTGCTCCCGTGTTCCAAGAGCCTGCATGAGGGTTCAAAAAACTATTATAGCCTTCTGACCTGTTATATTAGACTGTCAAAAACTGATAACAGGTTGCAAGAGGCTGTCACAGACTGTGCACATAACTGCCCCTAGTGCTGGAGACTAGGGATGCACTGATACTAGTTTCGATATTGGTGCCGATACCAAGTATTTGGGCGAGTACTCGTACTCGCACAAATGCTCCGATCCGATGCCTAGCCCGAGAATGCCTGTATCAGGAAGCCGGACAGCACGTCATTACATTACATTTCAAGGAAAGGTTTAACCAACATGCATAAAAGCTGACCTTTTGTAAGCACCTCCGGGCAGTATTATTTGGCTTTTTTCAACCTCTGTAACTGTCACTCTCCTGGATAGCTTGGTTGGCATGTAAATGTGGAGAAGAATATAAATAAAGGCATGTGAAATTGTATATACTGTGGGGGAAATTTATCAAAACTGCAGCAGAGAAAATCTTGAGCAGCTGTGCATGGCAACCAATCAGCTTCTCTCTTCAGTTTGTTCAATTAAGATTTGAAAATTAAAGAGAGAAGCTGATTGGTTGCCATGCACAGCTGCTCCAGATTTTCCCTGCTCCAGTTTTGATAAATTCCCTTCTGTGTGTAAATTCCCTTCTGTGTGTAAATTCCCTTCTGTGTGTATATCATTACAACTATTAACTCCATACATTTATCAGACCTCAATCTTCTTCGCTGTAATGGTCTTTAATTTACCTAAAGCTTCTTTTTTGACAGTTAAAACAATTCCTTAAAGCTGAACTCGAGGCAGTTACATTATATACAAATTAATGAGAAATCTAAATTAAATCACTAATCCATAATTCAATGTATTTTTTAAAAGCAACTAGTGTATTTTGCTCTATATCAGATTCTTGCAATCCCCTGTACAGCAGCACTCAAACTGGGAAAGGCAGGGGCAGGATGAGAGAGCACAGAGATGACCTCATCAGTCTGCTGCTGCTTCTTTACTGTCCAATCAGCAAGCTGGGGATAGAGAGATGACACCACTGTATTCCTGTACTGTAACAGAGAGTGGTCTCATCCACCTGACCGTGTCGTGTAGCAGAAAAAAAGTTATTAAGCCTCTTGGCACTAACGGTTGCCGTCAAAGAACACGCCTGCTGCTTAGGTACATCAATCTTCACACGATCTTGAAGGGCTGCTCATTCAAAAAGGTTCTGGGGTTCCCATTGTGTACATAGAAAACAGAAAGACAGAGCGCCACCTCCGTGCAGGCCGGATTTCCCACAAGGCCAACCAGGGCCCGGCCTCGGGGCAGCAGGGGTGTGGAATATCTATCTCCTGATGCCCGGGACATGCAGTTCCGGGCGGGTAGTTGTTTTCTACATTTAGTCCTGCTTTGGGCAAGCAGAGCTAAATGTACAGTGGTGAAGCCGCCGCTTGTTTGGTACAAGTGATCCTGGTGATGTTGACAAGATCACTTGTATGCCGCCTGCAGATCTGCCATTCTCCATGGGGGGCGGGAGTGTACCGGTTAGAGGGGGCGCATTGTGGAACCTGTCTTTGGGGAAGCAAAGAGAGTAAATCCGGCCCTGCCTCGGTGTGTAAAATCTTTTATTAAACGGGTAAAAAAAGAGGATATGTACTCGCAAGCATAAAGTTTCATCGCACTGGCCAAAAGCCACACTGTCGGTTAAACAGGAGACAACCACCCTGACTCAGATCACAACTGCCTCCGGTCACATCAACGTCCACTGGCTGCAGTAAGCTAGATTCTGTGTAGCAGAACTGTGTAAATCTTAGGACGGTATGGATAGAAGTAAATCCTTTGGTAGGCAAAACAGCTTCTTAAATATATTTAATCTATGTATTTCGATGTTTGCCATGAGTTTTGTTTTAATGTGTTTTTCTGGATTCTTGAACATTATAATTACACATCTTTTAAGCACCTTTAAACAAAATATTTTACCCAGATATAGGAACATCTACACTTCTGGAGACGCTGAAATGGGTTAGGCATAATAAATCACGCAATGTCAAGGTTACTAATTATAATCCCCCCCAGAACACATACAGTCTAGAAATTTAATCTACAAAGCATTTAAGATTACATTTTCCTGTGACACTCAATAATTTGAATATAAATGCCAGGCGTGTGACAGATGTACCACAGAGATGAATAATAGATGAGGGAGTCACTCACATCTTCATTCATCACCAAATTCAATTTGAACTTGAAAGGTGACACTATACACCATCTCTGCAGGACAGCACAAAGCCGATAAATGCTTTATTATATTGGGGTGTTCTCTGGCGGAGATGAAACATCCTGTTTCTGTAGGAGCACCAATCCCAACACCAACCAGGTGTTCTCTGTGTAAGTTTATGTTTTTTTTAATTGAGGGTTTATTGGGAACATCTGAATATAAAATCATTTAGAATTACTGGAAAAATGAAGTGTCTCTAATGGCAACCAATCAGATTCAAGCCTTTCTAGCTACCCTCTAAACATTTTGTGTGGTCACTATAGGTACCTGAAGTGCCATTTTTTTTAAACTCCAGTTTTTATAAAGCCGCCCTTTTATTTAAAAAGAGTAGAAAAAGGCTGACCGTTCCTATACAAGCCTTTGTACATATTTATTGTACTAGATTTTGTTGATAATACAGTAAAATAGTTTAAATCAATGTTCATGAAGTCCTCACAATTCTTAGTCTGATACTGGTGATCCAGAAATAAGGCAAAAAAAAAGCAAAACTACAATATTGCAGCTGACAGTTTATCCTCCCAAAGGGAAAAATGTTCCTGAACTTTGTCAACAGCAGTCAGAATAATTCCCAGGATCAATCAGTGAACTGATGCATTCTTCTAATTAGAGTTGGAAATGCTGCTTTTTGTATGAGAAAGGCTTCCAGTCAAATTTAAAGAATCCCTATCACAAACCTGGGATGTTCAAGCTAAACATATGATAGAACAATGTATAGGTAGACATTGCCTTAAACATTAAACTGCAGGATAATTGTGCTTCAGATGTAAGGTATGGCACATTATGGTTTCTACTACACTATATGTCCAAACGTTTATGGACACCTGACCATCATTCACACTGCACGGCCAAAAGTATGTGGACACCCCTCCAAATTATTGAGTTAAAGTGTTTCACGTAAATGGTAGTGGTAATGCTACAGTATACAAAGTTAAAGTGACACTAAACTCAGAAGATAAACCCTAAAAATGCATTCAAGTACTTTGACTATTAACAAAAATGTATCTCATTTGTGTATCACTCGCCTGTAGATCCTCAAATAATCTCTGAATTGGTGCTGACAACGTCCTTCCTTCTGGAGGGTGGCTACTTTTGTTCTCCATGGTCCCTGTGTGTGTTGTAAAGTAGTCACCGCTCCAAGCTCACTCCCGTGATACACCATTTTCACAAAGCGTGAGGTGTTTGTCCATGTTAACTATGGTTCTGAATTTCCAGCTTAAATCTTCTGTCTATGTGTATACATTGCATTATATCATTTTATTTGTTACTTTCAGGTGTTTGGCTTCTTGAATTTTATTCTTTGGGCTGGAAACATATGGTTTGTCTTCAAGGAGACAGGCTGGCACGCTTCTGGGAATAGATATCCACAAGAGCCAGTTGAGAAACAGTCCGGTAGCCAATCTTTAAACCAGGGTGGATACAATCAAGAACCCTATGGACCAACTCCACCATTCAATCAACCACAAGCAGGCTTCGGTCAGCAACCAAGCTTTGGACAGCCTGGCGGACTTGGACAACAAAACTTTAACCAGACACGGTATAACCAAACCGGCCCAACATCTTTTGCCAACCAGATTTAATGTGTTCCTCCGTGCCGACCACAGACACCTTGACAAGGTATAATTCCAGGAGGAATGATACCGTGTTTTTCAAATTCAGTGCGGTTTCTTGAACCTGCCACAGTACAGATGGTGGATCCTGGTTTCTAGTACGTATAGGAAACGGTGAAGATCAGTAATGTAGAAAATACCAGTTCTTTGTGTTTTACCTAGACACCCTAATATGTGACAAAAAAATGCTAATTTATTGTGCTATTAATAGTACCGTTTCCTTTACCCCCCGCATGCTACATTAATCTCAGAAATTGCGTGTTTGATGTTACTTCTCTTTTGCCTGCATTTTCTTTTTCGCATGATCCTGTACAGTATGGTTGGACACTGTTACTATTGCTCCATACTATAACTTTTTCACAGTTACATGAAACAGATGCTGTACTTTAACCATATATGCCATATCATTGTGCAGAGTTGAATTATTCATTGTAGTTTTGGGTATTTCAATATGCGGAACTCACAATGTTTTTCACCCAGCATAAACGAGGACCTGTGTGTATGGAACTACTTACTTTGGGACATTTGAGAGCCTTTCCAGACTTAGACTCTAGCCCACCACATTCAAATTTGTGCATGTGAACCCGGTAATACCCATGTCAATACAGTACTCAGATCTTTTTCTTGTAGGTTAGGAACACTTGTGAAGTCTTTGTATTTTTACCAATCTTTCAGAAGCAGACATTAGCATTGCCCAATGTATATTTGATGAGTTGTGATTTCCACTGTATGTGTGAATTGAGGACCAAGTTACTGTGGTATATGTTTACAGTCTATGGTATACTGTAGCTACTCTCCAGGGAATATAAATATATATAAATATATGTATAAGTTAAGAGCACAAAAAATAATTATGTGTTAAACTGAAGCACAATAAAAGTGTACCACCAACGCAGAGGAAGAGGAACACAAGCCAATGTTCATAGCAGAGTGTGCGACTTATTAATGATGCGCAGGCATAAGAGCTTATGAGATATGTGGCTATGGAGAAGCCCAGAGATTAAAAAAAAGGAATGCCTGCAGGTTAAGCGTCCATTTATACTAGATATGGGCCTGGTGGGCGCTGGGTTATGAGTAATACTTACTGTCTGACCCCAGCTGCACATTAGACCGTGTTCCGGAAATGAAAAAGGCTACTCTTTGCCTGCATGTGTGTATCTATCTAAACAAGGTGAATACGCATTTGTACTTGGTCAATAGGTAAATAGGGGGCACCAAAAATTCTTAATGCCCAGGTGCCCTTTGATGACTATGACCGTACACTATGATATGTTAAAGTGGACCTATCTTAAAAATTCACTATTCACAAAAATAGTACGGCACATGTCAACATTACCAAATAACCATTGTATTATAGAATGTCTATGAAAGGAGCTTTAGCTTTAAACACATCAAAAGGCCACATGGGGTGGCATAAGTCAAATCAATAAGGAAGAAAAATGAAGCACCCACTATTTGTTGCCAAAACAAGACATTTATTCCCTTATATAAAGTATGCCAACTTGTTTCGGGGGCCTTCAAATGCCCCTTTCGTCAGGGCTAAAAGAACAGTAAGCGCTAAAACTTGTACTGTTTAATTTACTGTTTTAAAATTTATTGTTGTTTTATACCTGATGAAGGGGGCATTTGAAGACCCCGAAACGTGCATATACCATTGTACATTGTACATTTTTGTCCATGGATTTTGCCTTATAACAACACAGCAAAAAAACCATAGCATGTCCAATGAGAGTGATCAATAAGTGTCCTTATTGGCAGGAACAGCCATTGTGAGAAAGAGAAAGGGTGATTATTATACACAGAATAAGCCTGGTTTACTATGGGGTGAGATCAACTGTGTGCACTTCAAACATCATGTGAAGAGAAGCTCTATTTTGGATATTTCTCTGCACATGACTGAATGCTTGAAGTGCCTACAGGTTCATTTGACCTCCACATTGTGGTAAATCAGGCCCAGGTTCATTTCTTTTCAGCCTGTCCCATATCATGTGACAGAATATAGGGGTATCACACTTACACTGAGGCCCCAAAACCTAACAGCACTTTAGACAGTTGAACCCCTCTTTATTCCTTGTCGTTACAATCTCATCTGAGAAGTATTGTCCTATATCTCCCAAATGTACCTGTTTTGGAGCCAAATCTCTCTATTCTTTCCTTCTTGATTGTCATAACTGACTGGCTCCTTGTACCTTCTCCTTCTCCCTCTTCCCAACTGAGCTCTTTTGTACAGGGAATTGCAAAAAACTGATGTTAACTCAAATTCAGGTACTACTTGCACTCATAAAAATATATTTCATGATGTAATAACCCTCTCTCTGCTGGGCCAGCCTATCATGACCATGGCCCGCGCTCACAGTACTTCAGGACAGCACAGTGCTCATATGTCAATATTTGAATGTCCTGCTGTCTAGTAGTAAGGACCACCCTCCACCATCGAAGGGACCTGTGATATCAGCACAAGACTGCAACATTTAAGGTATGCATATAGTCAGTTTTTTAAAAATAAGCATGGAAGAGGCTGAAGGAGGAAGAGCAAGAGGCTTAGAAAACATTTGGGCTTTAACTAATATTTTTTTGCCCTTGAATTTTTATTGACTAGGATTGTTGTGGTGGTGTAGTAGTGGAGTGTATTTTGCCTATATGAAGTTTGAGCTACAAGGTGTTCCTCTAACTCTTCTCAGAAGGTCAGGAGGTATATTCCTGCAGCTGTCCCCAATGAATTAATAGGTTGCATTCTCACAACTAGCCAGCTTCCAAAATGGCTGCCTCCCCTGGTTTAACATCTTCATCCTTTTAACTGTCAATAAACAGCTGTATTTTTTATTATAACCTGGTACAATGCAATGTTATTGGTGTATCTCAGAACAGGCTGTTTTAGTGTCTGGATCACAGAATAATATAATCGTCGTGTTCAGAAATGTGAGGTATTTCTATTGAATTAAAGAGGTTCTGGTGTATTTTTATGAACAATACGGTTTAAATCTGGCCTTATGGTGATCAGCCACCAGTGATTGGGTGGTCAATGTTCCTGGTTTTTGATCTTTTAAAAAAAACTAAAACATATCAACAACACAGAATTTATTAGCAAGTAATGACTCTACTAGTAGTAAATACTAACCCAGGGCTTTATAGATGATGTGATCTGCCTAGTCCATTGATTTGTTGTACATTTTGCTGTACTTTTGGCTGAATACAAGCACAAATGGTGTAGTTACTATTAAATGCATATTATGTAAACAATGTATTGATCTTAGTGGACAATCTATATTGTAATTGCATTTTGACTCAAATAAAGTTGTTGCATAAAATGTATATGGGAGGTTTTCTTGGTGTGTTTATTAAAGAGGACCTGTACTGTAGAAGCTGTGCTCAAAAAAGGCAAGCAGATGGCAAAGACCTAGTTACCAGTTTTTTTTTCTGTAGGCTCCCAGCAGGTGATCTTTCTCCTATTGCTGACTTCTGTGTCTTGTTCTGTCTCTTTGTGGAGACGGCTTTGCTTCCTCATGTCAGAGCTGCCCCCTGATGACTGGAGGGGGGATATTCAAGAAGCAGCAGGAGAGTAGTAAAAAGAATAGATCCAATGGATGAAGCAAACACAGGGAGATCCTTGCACTGCAGGTCCTCAGGTACAGTTTCCTCTCCAGCAAGGAGAACAGTGAGCAACACATAGAGATATCACCAAATCTCACTCCAAATCTCATACCACTAGCAATCAATCAGAGGTACAGTGTATACTGCAGAGGTACAGCTATGAGGCACGCACTACTATTTTTCACAAGGAATTTAAGAGAAAAGGTAAATCTTTTACAGGTTTGCTTTAAGTACAATTAACATTTCTAGATGTCCCTTATAACATAGCACACCTTTCATTTGTCCAAGTGGAATTCTACCTTTACAGCTCAGAAAATAATTTTAAAAAGCATATGCATTTCATTTTGATATACCTGATTTAAAAAATATATATATTTGCTGATTTTAGTTCCTTGCAACATTATGTAACCTCTTATTTTCTCTTTGACTCTAGGGTTAGATGAGTGGGATTAAACTTTCTTTAGACTTACCATCATGAACTGCCTCTTCCCTGGAGTTGCTGTGACCTGTATTGTGCATGTCTGTAAGATACAGTTAGGTTATGAATCATAGAAAGGTAGAGGTAAAATATAATTAAATGTAACTGATATATGTCATAATTTTAATATTTCGTAACCTATGGTTATTTTTTTATTTTAGAGTTATCTAGATGCGCTTTAATCTTTCTCAGACTTCCCCAATGGTTCTCTGGTTATGGCAAGTACTGCCAATGTAGTAGGAAGTTTAGGGAGAGGGAAGCCCATCATGCGCAATGGATCCTTGTCTTTAGAGACTTTGGTATCTGATGGTCCCCAGTCACTTGTTTTGGTGTTTGACCTTAGTCTGTCTGAGCTTCTCTGGTTTAGGTTTCCCCCTGTGCCTAGGAGCCTGGCTTCCTTAAATTTGGGGCTAAGACATAGTTAACTGCCACCCCTTGTGCCATGAGAGTGTTTTTGTGGTCATTATGAGTACTCCTATTGGACAAGGTGCAAACATGTAGGCAAGTTGTAGCCCAGAAGCCAGGAAAGGCACAACCCTTATAACAAAGAGAATAAGGATGAACAGAAGAGGCTTTTCCGGCTAACAAAAATAGTAAAAGGAATCCTGAGATGTGTGTTCTAATTGACAACTTGACAATGGCTGGCAGAGAGAGAACATTCATTAGAACAAAGAAGCTACTCAGACGAGCAGCAAAATATCTTCAACTTTTACTAGTCAATTTGAATCTAACTGAGCCAAAATGTGATTTTTAATTTTGTACAGAGTAGGGAATGGTTGAGACCCTTGACATTTTATTCTTTCATTTGTGCCCCTTCAGGGTGACGTCCCTTCACTTTCTATCCCAGAGAGGAAATAAGAGGAGAACCCTTTAAAAATGATCGATTATATTGCCTCTTAGTTGTCACTAGAACAAGTTTCCCTATTGGAAGAATTTCTTCATCTCCTGTTCCAATGACAACTAAAACATTTTGGATTCAACTTCATTTTGTGTACTGAAGGCAATGGTCACTAGGACCAATAAGGTAGGGTGAATCTCCACAGGCGGAACACAAACAGCAATAAAACCCTACAGAGATTCCACCTCTCTTGCATTAGGAGAAAATGTTGGCTCTACATACACTTTGAAAAAACATTTCCAAACTGAGCGAGACTGCATCCACTATACCCTGCAACCTCCCTCTCATGATCCAGAGTATGTGGGCTTAGAAAAAGGCCACTACTTGTAAAATAAACAAGTGCAAATGAAGATTCAAATACAGTAATTTATGTATCCTAAGAGCTATTTTATATACACATAAAAGGATTAAAATGATGTACATAAAAATAAAATTGCAATGAGTGTAAAAGTAACAAAAACTCATGCTTCACGCTTATTGGAGAGCTCTAGTTCTGACTGATCAAGGGGTGTGTCAGACCTCTGCAGAGAGACCACTACTCCCCCACAGATAGCAAAAGTCCCTCTCTACAGCATGCTGGCAGGGGACAGGCATTTGTACTCAGAATGTGGCTGCTTTCCCAAGACCTTGTTGTACCTGGAATGTATTGAGATAGTTTAAATTGAGAATTCAAATGGACTGTAATGTGTACTGAAGAATTTAAAAGGTAAAAATATTTCAAATCTAATAAGAAAGTCATAATTTGTTATGTAGTCTTCCGGGTCCTCAAAAACTGTTTAGTATGTGTAAAGCTAAAGGCTAATTCACCTTTAACCTCTTGCCGTCCGCCCGTAGTAGAAAAACGGACGGCCGGCACTGCTGCATCTGCGGGTTGCCCTAGCGGGCACGCACGGGCAGAAAAGACCCGATCAGTGCACAAGTTCCATGTTACACTCATATTTAGTGTGTAACGTGGAACACGGTGCCATTCCATAGCCCCCACCCTCAACTTTCCTCCCACTTTCCTAAATCTTCTCCCCGCAGGCTACTATATATTCTGTAATATGGACGCCCGCACAACCATGTCATTCATTCACATATCCTTTTACAGGATCTGTTTGGAACTCACAGTTCTCAATGGAGTACAAGGGTGGTCATGTCACCGCAGTTGTAGTACATTGAACATTTCTGGGAGCTCAATAACCCGAGAGTCTGTACCTTGGTTTTAAGCAATACAGACCTAGGGCTGGAGGAACAGTCTGCAGAAGCCTGTGCATTGCTCTCATGATCCACATTGTAATGCTTTGCAGGTGCCAATGCAGAAAAATAATACATTGACTTTTTCTTCTTGCAATATCAGTACATTTATGTCTTACCTTTTAGATGTTTTATTACAGCAGGCAAAATGGCTGATTCCAGGTTTTTTTCTCAGCCCCTTCACAGTGATCTGTCCTAATGAAAAAACATAGGACTGAAATGTGAGGATTGTGTTTATCTGATAAGCTTCATTAACATACAATGGAGAAGCCACCTTAGACCCCCCACCTCTCACAGCCCCTCCTAACATTTCAAAGAAAGAGAAGCAAAAATAAATTTTAACCTTCAAACCCTAAACAAAGTAAAAGCAATTTAAATTGCAAGAATCATTTCTCATTTTTTTTAAGCTTATGCTATGTGAATGGGAACATGTAACACATAAAATAGGTGTTATCCCGAATTGGCTGCAAAAGTGGAAATACACCTTAAGTTACACCAACTCCATTTTGCAGGTCATCATTTTAGAATGTTAGCAACTTTGTATTACTTTCAAAGTGTCAATACAGTCAGGATATGAGACAACTGAAAGGTTGAGAGGCACATTGAGCACATTGTGTTATGCATTACCTTTAAGGAGCCATCTGAGCCGAAAATCGCACCTTGCCTCATGATGGCCCTAATGTATATTCTGAGCCAACAATATCTGTTTACATTGTTGTGTAGCTCCAACTATTTCCCATTTTCCATTTGTCCAGAGAATTATCCTGACCACTCTACAGGCTGGATGTGAAACAGATGCAGAAAATATTTTTAACCAAAACAAAAACAATCCATTTCGTCCTGTTAGATGAGCGCTTAAGGAAATAACAATGCTTTGTTTCATCAGTAATTAAGGACTTCCTTCTGATGGACACCAGTAATATGTACGTGTTTGTCTTGTCTCTAAAATAGCATGTAATTTAGCATTCTGCTGAAGCAAGAATGGGAAATGTGCAGTTTAAACATCAAGTAATGCTTCTCAATTATCTGGGTAATGACACTGTCAGTTGGCAAATTAAAGGAGAAGATGCGAATAGGTAATCCTCCCCGTTCATTAACACCCACCAGTGCCAGCCAGCTTTGCTCTGGAAACATTTAGACCTGCCAACCATCTGTGTGATGGTTCATTGTTGGAGAACAGAAAAAGAGATTACTTAAGAAGAGAACCATATACATGACTATTCCTTATAAGAAAGAGTCCTGTGCAAAGTTGAACTATACTGAACTGTTACCTTAAAGAAAACCTGTCAAATAAAGATGTAGAAAGCTTACCCGTGTTTCCCCGAAAATAAGACACTGTCTTATATTTTTTTGGCTCAAAAAAACACACTAGGTCTTATTTTCGGGATAGGTCTTATTTTTTTAATGTATAACAATCCAAAGTTAATGCAAATCCAAATTAAATAATCCAAAATGGCAAAGTTAAGAATAGGGTGATCAAGGGTGCCATACCTTTCCAAGAGCGCTTTCACTATAGATTCCTCACAGGCGGAGTGCATTTGGTATCAATCCGCCTGTGACAGGAGTCGGCGCTATAGAGGAGGCATCGGCTTATGCGGCTCTATCCAAAGTTAATGCAAATCCAAATTAAATAATCCAAAATGGCAAAGTTAAGAATAGGGTGATCAGGGGTGCCATACCTTTCCAAGAGCAATTTGGTAATAAGAAAAAGTGAAGCACACTTTCACTATCAATTCCTCACAGGCGGAGTGCATTTGGTATCACTCTGCCTGTGACAGGAGTCGGCGCTATAGAGGAAACATCAGCATATGCGGCTCTGCTCCCTGTGCTGCCGCCTCGCTTCCTCTAGTACTGAATGAGGCTCTTCAGGTTCCCCCTTATGCCACCACCGGCCCTGGCAATGGTCACAAATAGGTCTTATTTTTGGGGTAGGTCTTATATTTTAGCAATTCCCAAAAATAGTACTAGGTCTTATTTTCGGGGTAGGTCTTATTTTCAGGGAAACAGGGTATATGGCTAAAGAGTAGAAACCAAAAGTTGCCTGCAAATGCCACCGAAACCCTCTGGTTTGGTATTGATGTGCTTCTGTGGCAATCTGTGTCTGTTTGGGCAAATGGATGTGGTTTATCGTGACATTCCCTTCTGCCAATGCATGGTATATGAAAAGAGAGATTGTAAAAGAGAAGGTGCTTTATGAGCTGAATAAGATGACATTGACTCGCCTAAACAAAATACCACGGCCGCTTCCAGGAATTTGGCTTCTTTAAATGCGTAAATACAACATGCTCCCTAAGACTGCCACTTGTGCAACTTATTCAGGATCCTGAAGGGCAACAAAGCCATGGGAGAAATTTCCAAATCATGGTTTTGACCTGTTGGGTTTGAAATCCCTTAAGTAAATTGAAACCTATTTTCCAATCTGTCAATGCTTGGTGGAGGTCTCACAACAACACATGGAGGGAGTCAGCAGGATTGGACAACAATACAATTGCACAGAGGGGGCTCCTGTGCCGTGACAGTATGGGAAGCCTTTGAAATCATGCAAGAGAAAACAAAGAACAGCGCCTTCTTCATTTGAAATACTGTTTTATTCGCCCTTAATAAACTGAATAAGGTTATACTCACAAACAGTGTCTGTAACATTAACAAGTGAGACGTACTTGCCGTTTGCTCTGATGAAGAGGGTTTATTCCTAGAAATGCATCAGCAAGGCTCATGTAGATTGCTTCGGCTCACATCTCGGTTGTCTGACAATTCATTCTAAGGCCGACCGACGTCCATCAGTCTGGGTGGTTGTTCAGAATGCTTATGTTACAGACACTGTTTGTGAGTATAACTCCTTACCCCAACCTGTCCATCTATCTCCTACTCTGACTGCCTTTAGGTGACCACTAAAGACTCATCTCTTTAGGAAAGCCTATCCCACCTCAACTTAACCACTGACAAAACAATTCATCTGCACACAACTACCTCCTCATGTATCACTTGACCCTACCTTTTAGATTGTAAGCCCTCAGGGGCAGGGCCCTCCTTACCATCTTGTCTTGAATTGTATTGTAACTGTAATGTCTTCCCTATATTGTAAAGCGTTGTGCAAACTGTTGGCGCTATATAAATCCTGTATAAGAACAATAATAATATTCATTTTTTAATGGACAAATAAAACAGTATTTCACGAGGAGAAGACGCTGTTCTTTTGTTTTCTCTTGCATATGTTGAAATCTAGTTCCAAGGACAGCACAATTAGGATTTGGAGCGCGAATCAGAGGATTTGAAAGTTAGTTGCAGATACCTCTTGGTGTATGCTATTTAGCCATATTGCTACAACCTATTTTGACCTCAGATGAAGGATTGACTATCTTCCCACTATCTGACCTGCCCTAAGCTGAGCTGGGTACTTTTGAAGCCCATCTCCTAGGACCTTGCACTTCCGTTATGCCCAGGCATATAGAATATTCTTGTACATAAGAGGCTTCCAGGATGGATCTTAACATGCTATGGCTCACTAACTGGATAGTCTTCAGGCCACTGTCTAGTGGATTTTACCTAGATGAATGGTTCGACTCTTCCTCCTCATCAGTAGCTTTAGCTGTGTCCAGTCTTGCCAGTAGTGAAAATATTGTATGACTGTGAACCTGTGCTGTTCCAAATGCTGTAATTCTTAACACTTCCCAATCATTACCTGAACAGGTAGATCCTATGCACCTGATATATTGCATATATTATAGACTGAGCAGTGCAGAGTTCTGATCAACACCAATGATTAATGACTTCTTGGAAAGATGTTGTGCAGTCTGACATCTTCTTAATTTGTCTGTTGGATGGATGTTTCCAGGGCTAGAGTAAACTAATTAGGTTCTCCAATGGGATGCAGCAGTGCATATCTCTCTGCTGGAACTGGAATGCCATGCCTTGCAAATTCAGGCTTGAGTTTAACAACAGTAGTGTGAGATGCTTTATCTGGAATTTTGAGAACTCCTTTTTAAAAAATTGTTTCAAAAGCAGCAAGAATGTTTGCCTATCCCAAATCAAAGAAATTGATGGCTAACTTATGTGCTATGGTGGTCCAGGTACTGTATGCCTTGTGAAAACACCCTGTCT
Organism: Nanorana parkeri; assembly: GCF_000935625.1. Taxonomy (NCBI): domain Eukaryota; kingdom Metazoa; phylum Chordata; class Amphibia; order Anura; family Dicroglossidae; genus Nanorana; species Nanorana parkeri. The sequence continues at coordinate 2,410,646 of NW_017306277.1, forward strand.
GCCCTGTCTGCTCTCTTAAAAGACTTAGCAGTTTCCCACCATGTTCAATGTCCCTGAACATATCAAGTCCGCGCATTACAATTCACACACATGCTTTGGAGTGCCGAATGCTTTGATGAGTTCTGTGCATCATCCTTAGAATTTCAGATCTGCATCCTTTTGGGATTACAGTTCAGTCCCTTGACATAAGTGGGTTATTAGTAACTGAGACTGAATGATGCAGGGGCCAAATTTCCCATCAGTTGACTGGCACTTGTTTTTCTCCATGCAGGCAATCATTTCTAATCCTTTCTATTTCAGCTGGTTTACAGAATGATATGTTTCGCTGTTTCTTCCTATAATGTTCATAACACAGGACATTTAGATTCTATACGTTGCTCAGAGTATATCACCTTGTCTTCATAACAATCTTCTCCATCGTCCACTCTTTTTGTGTTAACCGTCCTGAAGAGCAAGTTTACCTGGGCCCCATCCAATTAGCACGGATATTTTAGAGTCAAGTCACATTTCTGTAACTGCAGCCACATTTTTTTAGAGCTGTCGGACTTTGAGCAATGGGTCTTGCAATGGAAATAGTTTTTTTTTTAACAATTGTGGGCTATATTTTCACTCAATGCGTTGTTTTCTTCCACAAATGATAACGTATCTGATGTATTCATATATGTTTTTACCCTTGATTTTTGTGTAGGATTTCTCTATAGGAATTCTAGATCTGCAGCACCTTGAAAAACAATTATTTTTTGTGTCTAAATGTGTCAGGTTTTGCTTTTTTTTCCTCAACTTTTTTGTGTCATACCAATACAAACAAATAAAATAAACATGAAAATGCCTAAACTTTTGTAATTGTAACAATTTTGCAATTACAATTTTGCAATTTTGGTGCATTATCTGGACAGGGGTGCCAATATTTTTAGCCATGACTGTAAGTATCCTAGGAGGCAGCAGGAGGGGAAGGTACATGTCACCTTCGCTAAAGTAAGAATTGAGGATGTAGGAGGGAGCATGTACGAAGGGGGGGGAGGAGATATTAATCTTTGCTGAAAGGTCCACTTTAAAATCAGCCACTTTAAACAGGCGGTATCTCATTGAATCATGTGGGGGCCACACCTGCCGCCTCCTTTCCAGCCAGAGCATCACAGGTTGCTAGGAGCTCCTTGCAACCGGTGACATGAGCCACCATAAAACTAGCTAGAGAAGGTAGATGACATTCGAGTATGCAGGTGTTACCTATTTGTGCTTTTAACCGCTTGAAGACCAGGTGTTTAGACCCCCTTCCTGGCCAGGCCATTTTTCAGTGTTCAGCGCTGCAGTAAACGCCGTATACACACCCAGTTACATCCAAGAAGCACCCGGCAGGTCGTGTATACACAGCGGCTGGCCGGGAGGTAGTTAAAATATACCTGATATATTAACTTAGGCCGGTGTGGTGGCTCTTGGTGCACGGTACCTGGGAGGGGGGTGTGCTGGCAATGCACGTTACAGGAAGGGGAAGAAGGGGTTCTGGTGCTGTACAGTATCTCTGGCTTCAGCTCCGTCCAGCATCCCACCCAGCTCACTGATGTCACTGGTTGTATCCTGATGAGCCTTTAAGAAACCCGAAGTTGTCACATCAATTATTTCCATTTTAACAATAGCATAATTCCATTGATAGTCTATAAACTTTTTAGACTAATATTTAACCCACGTGAAGCTGAATCAAACTAATCCTTAGAATTATTAAGCTTGACTTGAACTGTATTGAACGGATTTATTCCTATTCCTAAGTAACAATGCATTCTTCAGCAGTTACGCAGCAGTCAGATAAATTACTTTTACACAACATCCTTTTACTGGCTCCGAGCGTGAACATTGTATACCATTGGCAGCTTTTCTTTTCAGACAAAGCTAAATAAACATTGGACACGTTCAGTAAATATAATTAATGCACTGTGTACACTTTGCACAGTCCGTGTTGTCTGAAGCAGCAGTTGCTTAGCAAAATTACCAAGTCAACAAAATTTCTAGCAGAGGGAAAAAAACCCAAGATATTTAATTATGAATTATTCTGCCACAGCGTAGAAGAATTTCCCTTAGATCCCGAAGAACACTCCACTTCAGAAACATGCCAAAGAGGTAATGTAGGGGTTAAGTCATCATTGCTGGGATGGCAGCTCATATTCTACTGCACAGGATATCTTCATAATGATATTATATTATATATATTCTGGGGTGTATGCTAGGTAATCTCATTTTACGGTCCCAATAGACAACCCATGAGCGACAGACATCTGTAACTTATTCAAGTTATCTATTCATGGCTTGAAGGATATACAATTTACAACTCAGTAGAAAATAGAAAAATCTGATATATACATATATATGTGTTCCTGTGTATTTGAAACAATACACAGGAACAGCAATATATATATGTATATATATTGCTGTTCCTGTGTATTGTTTCAAATTAGTTTTAAATGATATTCATGTGTGGAAAGCAAGATTAGATCAGTATGTTATACAGGACTTGTGAACTTTCAGTTTTTGGTGCTGAAGTTTAACGCATATCTAAAAGCAAAAATTTAATATACTTCTTAAATGTGGTGGCTGCATTCGTTTTTTATTCTTAGGCTTTTTTTCCTTTATTTTCACCTGGTGATCCGGACAGTAAGTAATTTTTTTTCTAATTCCTTTACAAGACCAAGCTGACCAGCCAAAGTGGCAGATAGTGGGTTGAGACAAACCATTTCACATTGACAGGGGGGCTAACTATGGCCAACTTTTACTAATTTATTTAAAGCCTTTATCTCAAAAGGTAAAAAAGCTATTTTTTTAAATAAAAGTATTAGCTGGAGTTTGGTTTTGATTTGTTAGTCAGGTCCATCTAAATCTACTATTTCATGTAACACTACCCTATCTACAGGATGACAATGCTGCTGTCCAAGGGTGGCTCCATTGCTCCTCCATAGAGTGGAGCTTCCCTATGATAGAACGTATATCACTGGACTGATCACCAGGACAAAAAAAGCCTGGATCCTTTCTGCGTCCAAGCACAGACACCCACACCCGCACGGATGTGCAGCTCGGGTGAGTGTACGACAGCGTACAGCCGTGTCCTCCCACAGGGAAGAACAGGCTGCTGTGTACAATCGCACGCAGCACATGTCCTTCCTGGGAACGGCCCGATATGGCCGTACACGCTCCTCGGATCTGTACGGCCCCACTCTACCCTGTGTGAATGAGGCCAAAATAAAAAAGAAACACAAATTTCCCTATCCCGAGCACAACTAGGTAACAAGGACAAGTTGTCACCCTAAACCAGGAAGTGCCTGAACCAGGACCTCCATGGCAGGATCACCGGTGAATAATGTTTATGAAACCTGCAAAGATTAAAATGCTTAATATGACTTTATAAATTACATGACATGTTAAAGCTTAGATGAGAATTGAGTTATTAAGTTTACTTTAATACTTTAATCAAATATTAAAAATAAAAAGCAATCTTGTATTTACTTAGTGTTTTTGTGTTAAGCCAATTTGGATATATTTCAGGACGTTATGATATATATGTTTGGCCTAAACACCGTTAATTTAAAGGTACGAATACCTGCCCCCCCCCCCCTTTTAAACTTTACAGTAAATAAAACAGTATGGGGTCTATTTATAAATGTTTTCACACAACCTTCTCCCATTTTTCCAATTGAATCCAATTAATGCAAGAGTCCTGGGAGAAAGTTGTTGGAATATTGTGTGAAAACCTTTATTAATGGACCCCATTTGTGTACTAATGAGAAATATATGTATATATAAAATACATTTCCCTTTACAGTAAGGTTGGATGTAGAGAATAATGTTTCATGGATGTCTAGTTTCAAACAAAAGAAAATTGAAAAGCAATGTTTAATTCCCACACAGCAATCCGTGAGCAATAAATTGTATGACAAGATCTAATATCATCTAAAAATATACAAGTTTAATTCTAACGATATGTTATTCAGACGTGGTGAGGCTTAATGCCTGTCATGTTTCAATTTCTTCTCATACATACTGGCGGAAAATAAAAAGATTCATGAATTTAAATGAACACAAATATTCCCATTTTCATCTTTCACTTTGATGCCTTTCTTTTCTCTTCATTTAATGCAGCAACACAATCCCGATCGCCAAACAGCTGGCCTCTATTAAAGGTGGGTCTGATCTTCAAACAGATCATGTAAAGTATGCTACGTATTTAAAGGAAACCTATAGTGAGGAGGTGTTGATGGCCACTGATCTCAGCTTCTGATCATGATAGTAGTTGTCATACAGATCCTGTGGCTTCAGTACTGTTAAAGACCCAGAACAAGAATGCATATTCTCTTGGTCTCCATGATTTTCCTGATCTGCGTTTTTGTCAAAATATTGAACCCAGAGACAGCCAAACACATAACATTTACTGGTCAACAATGGCAGCTTCCATATGTCTTTTAGTCAGGACCGTCTCATTAATGAGGCAGCCTGTGACTGTTGCCTCAGGCAACATATATTTGGGTCACATGGGGGGACGGTGTTTCTACTGACCCCTTTGCGGCCAGAGCATCCCAGGTTGCTAAGAACTGGGCAAGGAGATGTGTAAGAGCCATACAGATCTCTCTGCCCAGCTCTTAGCAATCTGAAACACTCTGGCTGGCATCCTGCTCAGTGATGTTGCCAGGAGCTTGGTAGGACACTGGCTAGAGCATTTCAGGCAGGGAGTTGCAGAGCCAGCACCTGCACCCCACCTGATTGCATCCACCACCAACACCACCCCACTGATCGCATCCACCACCAACACCACCCCACTGATTGCATTCACCACCAGCACCCCACACACTGATTGCACAACCAGCACCCCCCTTCCCCCACTAATTGCATGCACCACCAGCACCCCCCTCCCCAACTGATTGCATGCACCACCAGCACCCCCTTCCCCCACTGAGATAATGCACCAACAGCAAAAAACGCCCCACTGATTGCATGCACCACCAGCAACCAAAGTTCCCCACTAAAATGTGAAAAAAATTGTCTCAAATAGTTAAAAAAAACTTTAAAGTATTGTCCAGGAACAATTCACACACAGTGACATTATATGGTCTGGTGAAAGCAGAAAACGACACTTTGTCTTTGTTCTTGGTGGGGAACCTGTGGATTATTATCCAAATTAGAGCCCCAAAATCAACTTTTGATATTTTCACATGCGCCTTTGTTTCTTTTGGGCTTTATTAGTCATCCACAGTGATTGGCAAAAATCACAAAAATGTTCTCTACTGGCCAAATATTTAAATTCTGCCAGGCATGTAGCAAGAAGAGGGGTTATTTGGCCCCTTTACTAGTTCACTCAGAGAATGTGCTACCCATATGGTCTTCCTACCCTTTACTGCTCATTAAATAAGGAAGCATGGTACATCCGTATTATGGCATTGATGTCACAGGGGACCAGGCATCCCACTGCACCAACCCCTATACACTCTGAAAGTAAATAAAAGTAGATTCCCATTAGAGATCTCTCATTGCCGATTGTAGGTCCAAAGGACTTCTTTACTTATTCACAAGAGCAAATCAATTTATCCACATCAGAACCTCAGATAGTTTACACAGAATTGAAAAAACTTTTCCGAGTTGCCTTTAAACGTGAGATGTTGAAACAAATTCGTTTTTTGTGGTGACTAGCTGGACAGTGCTGGGGAATTTTTAAATCAGTGTATTGCCTTGCACATGCACACCTTCTTTTGCTTGTTAGAAATGAGCAGTTGCCATTGTTGCATCATGCATGTCACACCAAGAATGACCCGCCTTGACCTATGTAGCTGAAGGATGTATCACACATGCAGTAAAAATGTTGTTTCCTCCTTTCCATAGTAAAGTATATATATATATATAATGGAGGGTGATTTACTAAAGACAAATAGGCTGTTTGCTTGCTTTGCATGGGAATTTGCTATTTGCAAGGGAAGATTCCCTTAGCTCTAGTGAATGAGATGAAATTCTGCCGACTTCCATCGTCCAATCACTAGCAGGCAAAAATACTTAAGAAGCACAGAGCAAAGGCACCACTCCTCCATGACTTAGCATGGGAAAAGAAGCATGGATGCTTGCCTATGGGAGCGAGTCCACATTCCAATATTCACAGCCAATCAATGCAAGAAAGATCCAGCACACCGCGTAACGCTGAAGCACTTTAATGGCAGTTGAACAACATCGCTGCCAAAGGTCCACCCCTTTCTGACACGTTTCACCTAATCATGGGCTTAATTGTAGTTGTACCATGAAGCCTGTGATTGGGTGAAAGGCTTCATGGAGGAGCGGACCCGAGGCAGGACACAGTGATGCTGTACTCTATTAAAGTGCTTCAGTGTTTTGTGGTGTGCGGCCGGATCTTTCTTACATTGAGAAGCAAAAATACTGTTTACTCTCTTGCGCATGATTGGGTATTCTTTGCAAAGTGAAATTCACCACATTCACCAAGCTAGTGTGCAAATCCCCTTGCAGAGTGAACAGCCTATTTGCCTTTAGTAAATCAACCCCACCCAAGCTGAAATGTTAGTGTTGGAAGTAACAGCTGTTTAATGGCATTGAATATATATTGAATATTGTCCAATATTAAGGTTTAACAAAATTAGGTAATAATGAGATTACATAATAAAGAACTTTTTATTTAATTTCTCTTACTAAGTTCTTTTTGTTACAGATAACTCTCTGACAGGTTTTATGGAATAATTATAGACTGAAAAAGAAAATTAAGAATAGCATGTTATAAAGCGACAGTTCCACTCAATCTCTCCTCTCTTGTCTCCTACCCAGCACTGGGGAAAGGCTCGGAGCTGGAGAAATCTGTAGCCACCATGGTGCTTGTATATAATTCATACGCAGACAGCGATGGGAAAATAAGCAAGGCTTGTGCTAAGGACTTGCTGCACACACAGTTCCAGAACTTCATACAGGTAATACAAAATGTATTTGCTGGGTAGATTCCAAAATTAAATATCATCTATATGGAGTTTCTGAGTTAAAATATTCAAACAGAGGCCCTTAGAGCACCAAATGATGACTTTGTTACTAATGGAGAATATATTAAATTTTAAACCTTATCTTCGGGTATAAAATGTAGTGTAATAAAGAACATTTAGGACCATTATTTAATACAATTATACATTTATTAAAAAGTAGAAAATATATTTAAAGTGCAACTATGATCAAACAACACAGTGTGTCCAGTTTTTCTAAATCGCCCCTGTAATCTAGTTGTATTACCTGTTGATCCTTCCAGTAGACCTGTTATTTTAACACTTCCTTGACCGATGGAGTCGTCGATTACGTCCCTCTGTTAAAACCCCAATAAACACACAGACTGCGCGATATGTATTTAAATGGCCCCAGCAGCCCTTTCATTAACCAAAACAACGTTAACAGTAACCAAAGTAATAAACAAAATAATATAAAAATAAATAATCTGAATAACTGTTGATCTGAGAAGGGGTTTTTGGGTGACCATCAGCCCATATAAGGCCTCTACTAAAAACTGCTCCCATGTCCCCAGCCACACCGCAACCAGCTCGAGGACAGTTATTGCTCCCAAGTTCCAAAGGGTCAGGTCCCCCAACAAATACTGACACCAACGGGGAAAGCACCCATACCAGCTGATGGCCCCTCAATTGTGTAACTGACTAACATTTTGAGACCCCCCCAAAGACCCACTAGCCCACCAAGCTGCCATGACATAAAAAGGACATTGTAACAACCAGAAACAAGCATTCCGGCTAGAACATTAACAATGGTTGGTCAAAAACATTTTAACATTAAACCCAACTCCATCCAATTTATTCTCCATCTAAAACACTATTATCTGATGGCATGCTGGAAACTGAGCCCTGCAGTCAGTTCTTTTATGGAGCTATGTATGACTCAGACACTCTGACAATAGGGAGTGTCATATATACATTATTTATCAAGCTATTTATCCCTATAGACTGCAGTTCTGTTTTACAATGAGACAATAAGGAGGACCAGAAGAGACAATAGAGGCAACTCAGAATTATACTTTTAGTACTAATTATGCTGATTGGTTGATAGGGCAAAGGGGCACACAAGCTTAGCCACCACTTAAAAATTGATTGTGCTTCTTGAAGCTACATATTTTTACATATTGCCTTGTCTCTAGTGCCATGGACCCAATCCAGAGAAATAGTTGTTCTGGCATTGAGATCCTGGTGCTGGTATCTCTGAACACATAACAGGTTGATCTACAGCTGAGGACAGGTAAGCATGCAAACAAGGGTTAACATTTACATTAGGGAGGCCCAAGCTGGGCAAATGTCAGTTCTTGATGAACCAACTGAAATTCGCTCCCTGGGTGGCCCTGTCAGCAGTCTCCCACCAGACATCCTTTAGTCAGAAAATTAAAGGAGCCGGGCAAAAAATGGCTTCAGGAAGTCAGACAGAGGTAGACCCACAGCTCACATACAGAATACAATAGCTGCAGTTGGAGGAATCGGATTTTTGTTTTGGTTCTGACAGTGTATGGCCAGCTTTAGTGTTAGGGATACAGGGATAGTTAATGTGAGGTTTACTTGGAGGGTTAAGTTGGGATAGGGCTGCAGGAAAGATTAGTGTTAGGGTTACATGGAGGGTAATGTTTGAGTTAGGATTACAGGGAGGGTAATGTTTGAGTTCGGATTACAGGGAGGGTTAGTATTAGAATAACGTGAAGGGTAATGTTTGGGTTAGGGCTACATGAAGGTTAATGTTAGCATTAGGGACAGGGGTGTAACAAAAAAACACAGGGCCCCTTAGCGAAAATTTTAATGGGCCCCCAACAGAAAAAAGATACCATTGCACAACACCCTAATTACCATGGCAGGTTACAAAAGACCGAAGAGGATGTGTCCAAGCTATTGAGGTAAGTACAGATCTGTGGAGGAACAGGGTGGGTACAGCACAGTGTGTAGAATAGAGTGGTGAGGAACATCAAATGTACAGCACAGCATACAGAATAGGTCACTGTGGAATAGGGAATGTACAGCACGGCTTTCAGAAGAGGACAGTGTGGAGCATAAAATGTCCATCTGAGCTTTCAGAATGTGCTGGTGCAAAATAGGGAACGGAACATACAACATTAGAAATATGGTGTTGTGGAACAGGGAATGTACAGCATTCAGTACAGAATGAGGTGGTGTGGAATAAGGTATGTACATCATGGTGTACAGCATGAGGCAGCACAGAAAAGAGAATATACATCATGGCAGATAGAATGAAGAGCTGCAGAGAAAGGAATGTGCAGCATGGCATACATAATAAGAATGTACGGAATAGCGAATTTATGCCATGGTCTGGGGAATATTGTGGTGCAGAATAGGGAATGTACAGCATAACATAGTGAATAGGAAGGTGAGAAATAGGAAATTTATAGTATGGCATATGGAATAAGGGGAACGAAAAAGTAAATGTAAAGCAGAGTGACACAGTGCACCTCAAAAATATCTCCTGTGGCTTCACTGCACTCTGGTCACTGACCTTATCCAGATTTCCATAAGTGTGGGACCTGCTGTGACAGCTTTTACACTTCTTCCTGTCACTGTAAACACGGAAGGTAGCAGAAGAAGTCTTCTACCACACATGTGCTCTGGCGTGCTCTGCATTAAATAATGTTATCATTCACAGAGGAAGTGAGTAGTAGAATATGTAGGGTAATGTTAGGGTCATGGTTATAGGTAGGTAGCATTAGTGTTGCATGGAAAGTGATGTTAGAGTTGCTGGGAGGGTTAGTGCTAAGGTTACAGGGCTAATGTCAGGGTTACAAGGGATTTAGTACAAGGGTTACAAGAAAATTTATTATTAGGGTTGGTGTTAGGGTTACAGGGAGGTTTAGTGTTAGGAATTCAGAAAGGTAATGCTAACATCAGGGTGGGTTAGAATTATATGGAATATAATGAAAGGGCTAGGGTTACAGGAACAGTTAGTATGAGGGATATTTTAGAGCAGGACATCCCTCTTTAAGCCAGGAATTCTGTGCCAAAAATTGTTGGAAACTGAAATCAAATTACCGGTTGAGAGCCGTGATTAAAGGACATTGCATGGGCTGCTAGGCAATGTGTATGCCTTAATTACTGCGGATCCTTATTTTATTCCAGTTTGGCAGGTTTGATCTCCATCCCTCTTGCAGTTGTTTGGGACTCTTTGCACATAGCTTTAGTGTACAGACCCACTTTTGAATCCATTCAGATGGGACTTCAAGGCAATATGTCTGTGTATGACTGTCATTATTCTCCTTGATGGGACTGCAAGTACCAGCAAAGGGAAAGACTATGGTAGCAAAACCAGATTTCTTATCATTGGCCTGTGCCAGTTTCCTACAAGGTCACAGAACTGTTAGACATTGTTGGAGCCATCTGCTTCAATTACTTTTTAACAATGGTAGCAGCTAGTGTGTTCAGTATTGTGTTCCTACGGGGGATTCTCAGTTTACACCAGGAATGCTGTCCGGAAATGCAACGGTATTTCAAATTTCGCATAATTTAACATTTGTGCCATTGAAATAAAATATACTGCTGTAATTGTTTTCCAAGCATAATTCTGCCCTATTTTCACCCGGTGGAAGTGCGTTTATGATGAGCCCTGCGGCACATTAAGTTTATGTCTTCCAGCAGAGGTTATGCCACAGGTCAGATTGTAGTAAGAGCACCTGTCATGTGCCTGACCACACAATACTTAAAGGAGACCTATGAGATGAGTGATTTCCACTCACCTCATAGTTCTAGCCGACCTGTGACAATGAGACTGTCACAGGTCGGCTCAGTAGATCGGGAGATGAGCGAACACATACCGGGTTCGCTCACCTCTCGATCCTGTCACGGCTCTCTGACGTGACAGGGGGAGGGGCTGGATTCCCCTCTCCCCACTCCGATCTGCCAGCGCTGACTGGCGGAATGGACAGGGGAGGGGGCGGGTACAGCTGGCTCTGCCTCTAGATAGGCAGAGCCAGCTGTCACTCACGCAGCTGGGCGGATCCCGACGTCTAAGTCGGGATCCGCTCCAGCTGCGGCGTCTCAGTATACCGCGAGCTGCAGCTCGCGGTATACTGAGCTTAGGGTGAAGGGAGGACGCTAGTTTGTGTCCTCCCGTTACCCTATGAAGAACTATGGGGAAAAATACTGACCCCATAGTTCTCCTTTAACTGCAGCTTAAACCTTAGTGAATCTCTGTAGGTAAAGTGATGTGGAAGAAGTCGAATGGCTTTCACCGAGCCCTGACCTCAACCCTGTTGAACACTTTTGGAATAAACTGAAATGCCAAATGTGAGCCAGATCTTCTTGTCCAACATCAGTACCTGACCTCACAAATGCTCTTTTGGCTAAATGAGCCTAAATTGACACAGACACACTTTCCAGTGGATGCTGTTATAGACCATTATAGCCTCAAAGTAGAGATCAAATCTATATCTGTGCCCATAGGTTTGGCACAGGAAATTTAACAAGCTTATATACTGTAGGTGTGATGGTGAGTTGTCCACATACTTTTGGCCACATAGTGTAGTTGGGCCTCCTTGGCAGGTACCAGAATTACAGTATTTTCAGCGGACATGATTTATCACTAAAAGCCTGCACAACTCAATTTTGTTTTTTGTTGTTTTTTTTTTTGCTTTGTCTTTACTTTTGTGTGTAGTGAGGCAGACTTGATCCCCCAGTAGTTCTTTACTCCACTGAAGATATCAGTATTTTTACAGTATTGTTATTAATGTTAAACAGGATTTATATAGCACCAACAGTACAGGTTTGCGTATAAATCTTACAATTATCAGATGTGGAAAATTATCTTTAAAGGGGAACTATATTGTTTTTGGGTCAATTTTATTTTAATTTTTGAAAATTGAAAACTATTATATTTGGTTTTATATGTATACAGTCTTTGTTTTACAAATAAGCATTTAATACTGGGTGCACCCATGGCAGTGATTTCACAGTGTCTAGAAAGACCACAGCAGAAGCTGTTTGCATCTAGACTCTTTCTCTTTGATTGAAATATCTTCCTGACCTATCTTAAAGATTCAGGCAGGTGAAAGCAGAGGAGGTCAGAGGTACTGCTGTAAAGCATCCCTCTGTGTTTTCAACTTGATCTATTTTCCGGAGTAAGCTTTTTGCTTGCTCCAGGCAATGGCTGGAAAGCAAAACATAAAATATAAATGTGTAATATACAGTACTGTATATAGTTGACCAAAAAATTAAATATAGTTTTAAAAATGTTTTTTTTGGTCTGGACCATAATAAATAAAGACAAAAAGATATAAAACGTATATACTTTCCTTTTAAATGTAACAGCTGCTCTGTTTTCCTTGCAGGGTCAAGATGCTAAACCTAAATACAAAGAACTGATGGAAGACTTGGAAAAAGACAGTCAGGAACTTATGAACTTTGAAGACTTCATGGTGTTGCTGTTGAGTGTGTCACTAATATCTGACCTCTTCCTGGAAATTAGACAAACTAAGAACACCAAATAAAATATATTAGTCTATGGCTCATATTCAGCCAGTAACATAAGAGTGAAATCCCTGTGGCTGATTTATTTTTCATTCATACCCTGGAAAGATCCATTTACTGCACACAACAGCTTTTTCGCGGTAATTGGCTGCTGGAGAAGAATCTCTGTTTAAACCTCCTTTTGTGCCAAAAGGTTCATAATCAAAAGTGTTATTGAAAATTTAATTTAAAGTGACCCTTTCACAAATTTTAGATCTTCCGGAACAAATACCCTGCAGAAGAAGTCTGTAAATACTTACTTTTCTTGTAGTAATAGTTAATCAAGGTCCACTTCCAGAAGTGTTCATCTCCTTGGTCCAGCACAGTTTTCATTGGTTCCTTCTGCTGCCTCCATGTCACTACTGTTTACTTTAGTGATATGGAGGTCAGCAGAAGGAACCATTGAGAGCTGTGGGGGAATTAACGAGACTGATACTCCTAGAAGTGTCAGTTTCCCTGTGGACTTTCAGGGATCATTTCTTCTGGAACAGAGTGGTGTGCAACAGTGTGGGTAGTGGAAAGGTCAGTTTTTACGGCCTGCTTTTGCAGGGTAATTGTTTCTGAAGGTTTAAATGTTATGATTGGGTAATTTTTTTGTGTAAAAATTCTGTTTATTCAATTTTAGAACGCAAAAAAAGATACACAAGAAAACACTTAAAAAACATGAACATGTACAAAACAAGATAAAAACAACCATAAGGAACACCCAAAAAAACCCACCCCCCAATTCTCAAGAACTCAACAATGCACGGGTAAGGTGTAGTCCAGAAGGTAGTGCAACCTCATAGCACATCTCAAAGCAGTATATACAGGTAAAATACACAGTATTTCAAAGAAACTCCAATATACTAAAGGCTTTGGTTTAATCAGCGCAAACTTTGTGTTGCACAAAGGGCAACCTCTATTAACATATGTAGCCTTATAAAAGTGCAGCATGGAGTTGACTAGCCATTTCCACATATCCACAGTAGGTGCAGACCTCATTTTCCGGTCTAGGAGAATATCTTTGCGGGTATAGAAAAGAAGGCAAAGTGTTTTTTTGCCTGAAAAAAGGGACCAAGAGGATTCCTAAATGTCACTATACAATGTGACATACCTTTTTGGCAATAAAGAAGAATTGATAGAAAACATATTGGAGTGAGAGTGACCGCTTCATGTACTTATGTCTGATTGGCGCAGTCACTACAGCACATAACCGATAACTTAGGTTGTATCTAGTCAGGAGCGCGAAGGGACTAATTCAAGTTATAGAAAAGAAGAATCCCCAGTAGCCTGCGAACTGCCACTGCCTGAGCTAAATGTTCTGTAAGTGCCAGTAGGCAGAGTTGAGGAGTAGGTTGAAAAGAAAAAGTAGTCAGGCCCTGTAAAATTTGTTGACGTCCTCACGCACACAGGACGGGACAGAGCTTTGTGTATATTTCTGCTTTTTTACTATCTAAATGTGAGTAGATTGGCTTGTTTTAATAAAGTTTAATGGTTGGATTTACTACACTACGAGGAGTTTGTTTGATTACATGGTGGTTTGCTAAAAGTCAAATTTTAAACTGTGAATTTGCGGTGGAGGAGAATTAATAGAGGAGACAAGCAAAGAGAGATCACTGATATGGTGCCTGACCAGGGTGGTTGGGATATCATGCTGTATATGACCTTCTTATGGTCATGTCGATCTGGTGAGTGCATTATCTATAAGAGTGCACTGGGGATTTGCACATTGGAACACAGCAAGTTTTGAACTCTGGTTAATGGTTTTTAAGTTGTTTTAATCAGTTGAATTGGACTATCACTATTTGTTTTATTGTCACTATTTGTGGGATGGACACTATTATTTGATGCACTTTATTCATTTTTCTGATTAGATCTGTACGTAATGGTTTATGAATTTTATATTGTTGTTATTTTTATTTGTTTCATGCACTTAGTAGTGCTTTCATCACTATTTTATGACATATTATAGATTATGTATTGATACACTATTAGCGCAGTGCACTTTACTAATATATTGGGATCTTTCTTTGTCCGATCACATTAGCAATGCCACAGCATTGGTCAAACGGTCTTTGCAGAGTGAGAGGATCTGTGTTCAGACATTGATTAGCAAGAGACACTGATTGGCAAGCTCTGCTTTATAATTAGTCCCTAAAAGCACCTTTAGCATATACTATGTGACTAGTTCTACAGCATTCACCTGGTGGTGGAGCTATCCTATCACTGTCCATGTTTTCATACATGTTGTAACCATAGCTGATGTTTGGACTGATCCAATTGTCACCTGCTTTACCAAGTCTGGGATCCACATTACTTATTGTACTGATATTTGATGGCACTTTGGAACTTGAGCCCCACAGTCAGGTCTTTTGTAAAACTCTAGGCAGTGTCACATTTACATTAATAATCAGGGCATTTCATCCTGTAGCCTCCAGCTGTCTGCTTGGTATGAGGAGACAATAGGCGGGACCAGAAAACACAATAGTTGTTACAGTTATTGGTGTTCATCAAGCTTCTTGATTACATATACATTCAGTAAAGGGCGATGAATGTAGTTTGAACCATGGCAGTGGTGGAATCTGCAGTCTACAATCTCCTGGGTGTTTTTCACAAATACTCAGCTGAGGAGGGAGACAATTTAAAACTCAATCGGTCTGAACTAACTACGTTACTTGCTAATGAACTGCCCTGTTGTTATCGGGTGAGTTTTGCTGTCTTTGCATGCGATGTAGAATTTATGCATTATAACATCTTGTTCATTGCTCTTCAGAGTCAAACTCAGGCTAGCCGCAGAAAACACCACATAGTGGTTGGATGTCAAACACTGGAGGAAAGTGTGGACCGCTATTGAACTGAAAGTATCACAATTAACTAAAAAAAATTGAATCGTTCTTATCAGCCATTTTTTTGAGAATGATTGGTCAGGGGACCACTGAATTCCCCCGCAGACATAATAATTGTAGCCTGATCTGGCCAGCAATCAGCTTATGTCTTTAGATTCCGGTAGAGTTGTTGCACAAGGACATTTTGTAAGTTTTTGTAAGTTTTGTAAGTTTTTGTAAGTTTTCTGCACAAAAAAATAATAGACTTGTGTGTGTGCTACCCCTAGCTCTTGAGTTATTCGGTCAGATGGAAAACATGATCTTTAAAGGGACCTACTGTCTCATATATGTAGCTCTCTCTACAATTTATCTCCATAATGGTGGTAGGTGCCCAACTGGTCTACCCAATGCCATTAGATTTACAGTGTACCTAAAACAAAAATGCTTGCTGCTGAACAATGCAGAAACAATTTCATGTTTATTGTGTAAACTATTGGTTCCATCAATCCACCATGTAATGGAGATGAACGAAGGCAGACATGCTTGAAGTCCAGCCTATGTGACAACCATGGCTCCTTCTGTTGATAAAGTGGAGCAGTGAGTGTAGCCATGAAGGGACAGGCAGTGTGTTTTCACAGGATTACTAGGTGAAAATAAAGGGAAAAAAGTTAGCAAAAAATGCAATGCAGTCACTACATCTGGACTGGTAAGCTGCAAGATATTACTTTTTTTTTTTTTTCGGATATACTTTAATGAGACTGGACTGTCATTTATAAGAAGAAGTCTTGAGAAGAAGTCTTGTGTGGGCAAGTCTGCATGTTTATGGGCATACAACTGAATCCATAGAATCACAGCTGAGATCATAAAAGTATAATTAAGCCCAATCGCTAAAATTCCATCTTTAAAGTAGATGTAAACCCTAAATGGATGGCATGTAGTTTTCTAAAGCACTGTGTATCATAAACAATTGCCATGTCTTTTCACATTTTTTTAGCATTTATTGCAGTACTGCTGATATCCAGGAGCCTCTTTGTAGCCACTTCTTGTCTATAAGAATGTGCTCCTGCGGCAAGTGTCCTTCTTTTTTCAGCGATGGTTTCTGTATGGTGATAAAGGAGGAACATGCCTGTGCAATGAGTATTGGCACGATCGCTTATACTGTAGTCTCCAGTGGAATTACATGTAACAAGGTGACTTACTTTTAGCTGCCTGGTGGAACACCAAAACTAAATAAAAAATCATTTGTATGTTTAAAGCAGTAGACAGGCAGCATTAGCAGTGTACTGAGTATGGCACAGCATGAGAAAAGGCTTGTGGCATGGGGGAATGATCCATCAGGCAAAGCTACCTTTGCATCAAGACAGCTGCATTGATTACTGTTTATATTCATTTTTTTTAATATATAATTCCCGTATGACCCATGATGCTATGAATGACACATTTTATATTTCACACTTTTCCTTTCAGGATGATGCAATGGCAATGCTGGATTTGGATGGCGATGGACAGGTTGACTTTATGGAGTTCATTGAATTTATAACAGACATCACCACTGAGCTCCAGAGCATGTACCTGAATAGTGTCCAGAGATACAAAAGGTAAACTTATCTGCTGGAAAACAGAAGTGCAATAGATATAAACATAAGTGAACAGGAAGGCAAAAGCAACAAGCACTGCTTATGTTAGTTATATGTGCAATGTAGTGACAGGAGGGAGGTAGTGTAAGGGATTCATTTAGACAGCAAGTGAAAGGTTGTGAAAAGTCTGCTGCTAACCAATCAATAACACAATTTTACAACTGGGCACTAAAAGATAATACATATTACAATATATTCACAGTTCAGTCCAAAACTAAAGAACTCTCAGAATCCCACACTTTGAAGCAGAAAACCCCCAACTAAAAAACACATTGCACACCTCATCTACATATTGCATGGGTTACACCCTTGTTGGCATAAACAAGGGAAACAGCTCTTTAAACTATATCTAACCTAAGAAGAAAGATTTTGTATATTGTGGCTTGCTAGTCCATAGAGGTAGTGACTGCATTAGTTTTCATTTTATAAGCTAAGAAAATGTGCAGTACAAAAAATGCATGTTGATCGTGTCAGAAATTTAGTATCTTTGTAGCTTCCTATGAGCTGAACTGATAGCAAACAATGTTATGTTCCTTCTGTCAACTACTAATATACTGTATTTGAGATCAGTTTGACATACTTCTGAGATCATTCAGAATTCAATGACTGTTGCATTTGACATGCATTTCATCTTCTTCAAAGCTGCAACATCCTGCTTCAATCTGCTTTTGCATTCCCAATTATGTGTGTAGGCAAAGATGCAGCTTTGACAAAAACAAAAGCCCATTAACAAAAGCTCTTGTACTTTTTACGGTAATTTGAACTACTGAAAACCTTGGATAGGTGCTCTACACTATCCTACTCCTCTAAGCAGGGACCTACTGGTAGCCTTCATATTTTAAATGGTCATTAACATTGCATGGCCCTAGTCAACATTTACTAGAAGTCTTACCATCATGAACCTTCTAAGATCACTTCTCCATCGAGCACTCTACTCTATTGGCTACCCATGTGCCTGTATTGGGGCACCTGGAACACTCACAGGAGCAAATCACAAAGAGTCTATTTCATAGCCGCTCCCCGACAGAGCTGCACACTTGAATTCTTTCTCAAAAGTAACTCTGCTCTTCTCTGCTCTTCATTTATGACAACAAACCCAAGCTTCACCCCTGGAGTCACCAAAAATGAAAAGCAAAGGCAGATTCCTGCATTAGCACCAATAGATCTTTGGATCTGACAGCTGCCAGTTTACAATTAAAGTGACTCTAAACTAAGGAGTTAACTCTTAAAAATGCATTCAAGTACCTTCTCTATTAACAAAATTGTATCTTATTTGTGTATCACTCGGCTGTAGATCCTCAAATCATCTCTGAATTCATGTTGACACCGTTCTTCATTCTGGAGGGTGGCTCCTTTTGTTCCCCACGGTCCCTGTGTGTGTTGTAAAGTAGTCACTGCTCCAAGCTCGCTCCTGTGATGGACTACAATCTCAGTACAAATGAGTAAACTAAACGTGTGATTGTACTCCATCACGGGAGCGAGCTTGGAGCAGTGACTACTTTACAACACACGGGCACCATAGGGAACAAAAGTAGCCACCCGAAGGAAGGACAGTGTCAACACCAATTCAGAGATGATTTGAGAATCTACAGCTGTGTGATATTTAAGGATTTAATTTCTGAGTTTAGTGTCAATTTAAAAATCAATCTGTCACCACCACTTATACATTTGTTTGGGGCTCCTCTAGTAATGCAGAGGGTTCCCTATCTTTTCAGCTCTAAAACTGTATGAGAGCCAGTAGCGTTAACACCAGGTTCATTCAACGGTGTTTAGAAGAGTCCCATTTTAAATAAGCCCAGACATGTTGTATTTTGATATCCACCAGGGGTAGAGGACTTGGCTGCCACAGCTTGGCTGTCAAGTACAAAAGAAAAGTCATTATAGGTCTATTATCAAGTCACACGCTTGCTGTGGTGCTAAAGCCTTCAGCCTGTAAATCTTTAAGACATGCTTATGTTTCCCATCAGGCAATAAATTATTCAGTGGAACATGAACTGGAATCAGATGGCACGTTTGTGACACACAGGCTCTGTGCAAACACATACAATTATGACTGCATTTTGCACATATATAGGAATATTTAGATAGACAAATTAGTTTTCCTAGTTAGGGAACTACACTAAATAAACGGAAACATTGTTTATGACTTTTAAAGGAATACATAAGTGAGCTAAGAGGTACTTTTGTATGTTTTCTTTTATGGGATTCTTTCATGAAACGTCATGTGTAATTTCAAGAAGTAGCTTGTGATGGTGTAAGTGAATCCTACATGCCTCCAGCGAGAGATGTTCTACAAACCTGGAGATGCTGCATCATGGCACCTCCAAATAATGCCAAAAAATCCCCTGGTAGAGGCAGTGCTGTTGTGTAAGACTATGGCTGGCTGCCCATGGGATACTGCACATGCGCTTGGTCCCGTCTTCCGAATCCTCGGGAAACACGCGCTTGTGTGCAGGTACGCAGTGTACGCAGAAAGACGCGCTGTTACTCTGCCTTGGACTTGTCTCACCTGCTCCTGGATCCTGCTTCTGGACTATCACCTGGCACGGTGTCTGCACACCTCTTGGCACTCATGCAACTCTTCTGTCCTCCCACTCCCAGTTTCCACTCTCAGGGTTTGCGAGACAAGAGGCGCAAGGGAGGCCTTCTCAGCTATTCGGTCTTCTACCATGATATGGTGATTGCTAATACAGGCTGGACTAATGTAAAGTACTGAGCTGGTAAGCAGGGCCATAGCAAGGGTGAGGCAAGTGAGACACTCCACTCCCATGCCCGGCCACATGCCCTCGGCACTGGGAGGGTGCTTTTGCAGAGTCGCCCCGTGTCCCCAAAGGGCCTCTTCCCCACAAGCCCTGGGCCGTTGGTTGTGGGGATGCGGGCAGGGGTCTTATTCACATCAGGGTACTCCTTTAATAAAGGGACACCCAGATGCAGCCCCCCCTTGTGAATGAGTAAGGAATACTTGTACCCCTACCCATTCACTAAAGGGTTAAATCAAATTTTGTAGAAAAGAGGCCAGACTTTTGAAAAAATCCTTTAATTGAAAAAAAAAGTTTTTGACAAGTCTTTTGTTAAACCCCCCACCCCCCCACCCCAATATAAATGTATCCACGTATGTAATCCGGGTCAATCACGACGTCCAACGTTGTCCACAACGAAATAAAATAGAAAACAAGAACAAATAAATAGAAATAATAATCATTTTAAAAAAGACGCCCGCCGACCCGTTTGCTCGCGACAAACTCCC
The DNA here is from genome assembly GCF_000935625.1 of Nanorana parkeri. Lineage (NCBI taxonomy): Eukaryota > Metazoa > Chordata > Amphibia > Anura > Dicroglossidae > Nanorana > Nanorana parkeri. The sequence continues at coordinate 2,430,840 of NW_017306277.1, forward strand.
GCCACAGACAGGCATTTTGACAGATGCCGGCAAAAGAAAAACAATTGGGTGGAGCTAGCGGTGACAGCCAGCTCCTCCCAACTGTTTACATTTATACGGCATCTGACAGGTGAGCCACGATTGGGCAAAGTCATCATTACTTTGCCCAATTTTTGCTCTTACAGAGTACTGTGCCCTGATTGAGCAAAGTCTTGCACCTGACCTGACATCAAGCCCATCCCTAGTACTGAGTGCTTTCCATTCATTTAGAATAGGGGCTGCAGAAAAAGAGATTGAGGACGCTGTGTCCTCAATTTCTTTTTCTATTTGAAAAGGGAAATATCAGGGGTTTGTTTAGACCCCCTAATATTTCCCCCTACAGTAAAAAACAAAAAAAAATGTCATTAGTTTAGTCAAATAATACAAATTGTTATGCTATTTCGGATTCAGCCACCAGTTGATTATGACCCGCCTCCCAGCTTCACTTGTTGCTACTCAGCCTTGCTTCCTAATCAATCAGGAAGCTGGGTGGCACTTCATGTCCCACTTCCGGCTTCCTAATTGATCAGGAAGGCAGGCTGTCTAGCAACAAGTGAAGCCGGCTTCACTTGTTGCTAGGCAGCCTGGCTTCCTGACCAATCAGAAAGACGGGCAGCACCTCATGACTCGCCGCCCAGCTTCCTGATTGATAAGGAAGCTAGGCAGCCTCAGGAAGTGAATTCAGTGTTCTTTCGATAGAACTCCGGCTTCCCAAGCCACCCGGCTTCTTGATCATCGGGGCACACAGAACCAGTATCAGTGTTCGGTATCAGCGAGTACTGAAAAAAAAATATTGGTACGCGTATTCGATACCGAAAAAAACGGTATCAGTGCATCCCTAATAATAATTATAATAATAAAAAGTAATAATTTTACCATTGAGTTTCACCACACCTTGGCAAATGTTACCAAGGGGCCCCGGCTCTAGAAAGGTTGAGTACCACTGTTCTAAGGGATTACAGCACTGCTAATATCAGCAGAGAGATATTAGAGGGTAGTCAAATGTGTAAGCAACATCTGACTGCTCTCAAGCATCTATGAAGCTAACCAGGCCCCAGTCTGTTGGTAGTAAATCAGGTTTTCCAACATGTCTGATGGCCTCTCTTTCCAAGGAGCCAGAATTCTGATGTTTATGGCAACCATTCTCAACCAGAGCCCCTTCAAAGGTTTATATAGACCTCATCGATTAGTGACTGATTGATCTACTGCCTGACGGTGCCTGCATAGTTCTGGGTCTGACTGCAAGAGCAAGCAGTGTGGGACCAGATAACTAACCACTCACACTAATGATCTTTTTATCTGTTTGTAAGGTGACATTCCCACTGATCACATTCTTTCAACTGACCACCAACGTAAGGGGGCACTATTGCCACTTACCCCCAATGAAAGGGCATTTCTTTCTATTGACCCCCAATATAAGGGGCATTCTTCCCACTGACCCCCAATGTAAGGAGGAACCCCTTCCACTGAATACCAAAGTAGGGGGCCCTTCTCTACTGCTCAATAACATAAGGGGGGCCTTATTCACTGACTACCAATGTAAGTAGACCCTTCTCCCAGCCCAATCAATGTAATGGACATTTCTTCACTGATCACGAATGTAATGGGGCACCTCTCCCAACAATCACAATTTTAATTCAAAAATAGCAGGGGTTCCCTAAGCCGTTAAATGATTTCAAGGTTTCCTCTGGGCTTAAAAGGTTGAGAAAGGCTGTTGTATGGGCAACTTTAAAGTAAGAATATCCTTTCCAAAGTTTCTTTGTGCCTATTTTCTGTCAAGACCATAGAAAAGCCAGCTGATTCAGTATCTGCTGCGTATACTTTGTAACAGTTACAATCCCAAATGAACTCTGCATGCCCAGGGCATCATATGTCTTTTCCAAACCACCTCTTACTGTTTTGTGGTTCCATTACACTGTAACCCATTTGAAAGCTGAACAGGTGTGTCACTTTCCCAGAATTAGTATGCGGCCGGGTAGATGGATGATGCTTACTTTCAGGGTAGGATAATAGAGTCATCTCATCTAAGTATGAAGCTTTATTACCAATTCTTGTTACATGGGAAACAACATTTAAATAAATAATGAGCCTTTCCTTAAGTAGTATTACCACACATAGGCAATGTAATGATTTAGTGATTCTTACTGCAGTCTTGTGGGTGAGGTTCAGATTCCACAAGGGACATATTCTTCGTGGAGCTTATATGTTCTCCCTGTGTTTGTGTAGGTTTTTTCCTTTTACTCCAGTTTCCTTCTGCAACCCAAATGCATGTTGTTACGTTATTTTACTCCAAACAGATATGAATCCTAGCATGTAGCTCATTGTGACTTAGAAACGCTTGACCATAAGCTCCTTTGTAGGTAAGAACTAATATAAATATTTCTATAGGCTCTCTTTAACACCATGGAATTATCTTCACTATATAAATGATTAAAGCAAAATAAATACATTAAAAGATGTAACAAACAGAACAAGTGTCAGGGCTAAGAAATGCATGTCTAAGACTTGGCATCCTTTAAAGTTCTCATCAGAGACACCAGGGTTTTGGTGACATTTGAAACTCAGTGGCTCAGCTATTCCTTTCTAATTGTATTTGATGGAATGCTGCTCCCTATTAATCTAAAAACTCATTTGCAGTCCTTGGATTCATTTCAATAAAGTGTCTGCTCAGTGGATAATTGACTTGTCATGAAGAATACGTTTCAGCTATAGCAAGCAAGTCTGTCACTGACACACAAAACAGAACAGGAAACCTATGCCCGATCTATAATGTGAAAGTCATTTTACCACTCATCCAAGTTGCATCCTCAGATCAAATGAGTGTGCAAAACATACCCCAACATTAATAGCCACATGGGAAATCTTGGAGTTCCCTAAGGTTGCTGAGTTACCCATGTGGTTATAAATGCTGGGGTATGTTCCTGATACTCATTAGAACTGAGGAAGCCATGAGTGGCAAAACTTCATCAAGATTAAAGTACAAGTCCAGCTGAATGTGACTAACTACTGCTATGCTATACCATGACCTGGATAAATGAAAACATTGACAAACATATGTTTGAACACATAAAGCATATAAAGGTAAAAATTAAAAAACATATGAACTGATGTACTCAAGGTTGCCGTACATGGCCTGAAAAGCAATATTAGTTATGTTTGTGGCTGTTGGACAAGGTTTGAGCCATAGAAAGTCTGTTGCATTCCTTCCAGTTGTTTGCTTCCCTTGTTAGCCTACACAGAGACTTCCAATATATTGGAAGGCCCTTTTAAAAGCAACGTATTCAGCCCACATTTTTGGCATTAACACCTGGAGTAGGAAGAATACTGCTATGGGAAAAGTCTTAACTTTTCATTGCTATACCATGACTTGGATAAATGAAAACAATCTCAAACATATATTTGGCCTTTTAGAGCATAAGAAAGGAAAATTGAAAAAATCCATCAAGTAAAGTACTGAAGGTTGTCATACATGGCCTGACTAGTTTGTAATGCAGCGTACCCAAACTAGAGACCCTGCAGTGCAGTAACCAATTGCAGTAAACTAGACACTGCTATAAAACCCAAACTGTCCTGTTCAAAACTCAGTAGGTTGCAAACATGAATCCCCCTACACAGATGCACTACTCATATTTACTTCACCTCCAATTTGTTCAGCTACTGGAACTTCCCAACCTTCTGAGATGAGGGAGAAGGACACCTTCCAGCACAATGCATTTAGGCAATGGACACACGTCCTCAGTTATGCAGACCATTAAGAATTTATATGCCTTAAAGACTTGGTTAAACACATAATTGCTTTGTTTCACCATTATTTTTCTTTTTTTTAAATAGTAGACAAGATAAAGGGACAAAGGGATTTGGTTCCAAATGAGGGATAGTTGAGCGGTACGGTGATCACAGGACCAACCATCAAGCAGTTAGAGGCAGTCTATAATCCTTTGTAAGCTAAGACTTGAGCAACTCATAACTTTTATACGGCAGTATCTCCAGCCGCTTCCAATGGCTGACTATGTGGCAGGGAAGAAAAGGGGGGATAAAAGTAAACCTGTAGCATTGCCCCGCATGGCCAAAGTACAGGTTCCCTTTAAAGATTTGCTAACACAGTAACCAGGCTTATAGCAATGGCATACAATTGTCTAGATTATAATAGCTGTGCTGTCATTATTCTGCTTTGCAAGGCTCCAACTTTTCTTGAAAACTGTATTTTTTCGGCTAGAAACACGACAGATGAGTTCAGTAGGGGAGCGGCCTCCTATCTCTTCTGTAATTACTGGTCATGAGGTTAATGTAGATCATAATGATCAGTACTTACAAGTTACAATGAAATATTGGTAACAGATGAGAGGTTTTTTATAGAATCACTACAGGGAGAAACTCCAGATGTGAGCAGCGAAATGTGCAGAAGTTTTATACCATCTAATTAGGTATCTATAAATTCTGCATTTCCACAGAGCAGAGTCTATGACCTTAAGGTTGTCTTTGCAAATTGGTTGACCAAGCCAAAAATATTTTACCTTTTACTGACCGCACACTGTTATTCTAAGGGCTAATTTATGAAAGATCTCTTCAACTGTTCTGCAACCCCAAAATGCAGCATTATTATTTTTAAAAATGTTTTTGAAAAGTAAGGATAAGCAGAATTAAAAGTTTTCCGTTCCCAAACATTTTGGTGAAAATGTGGAGATTTCAGCAAAAATTTGGCCATTTTGGCAAAATAGGGAAGGGCAAAATCAAGTTGGCTTTTGTTGGTTTCAAGGAAACCTTTGACGAGAGAAGCATGGAGGCTGCCATATCTCACCATTCCTTCTAAAAACGCTAGTTGCTTGGATGTCATGCTGATATTTTTCTGAATATCAGAATATGAATTCTGACACTCATTCTCAATATGTATGTTCCATGTCTCAAAAAGGCTGACACAAAGCAACAACCAGTCCTTAGATTTGTTGGCTGCATTTGTTTTCTTTTTCAGGTTTTTTTACTTTTATTGTCATCTGATGATTCTTCTAGTAACACACATCCTACCCTGGGGTGACAATGCTAACTCACTGTACTGTACTGTCTTTATAAAAGAGCTGCAATGTCACCCTAGGACAGGACAGCAAAAACCCCCCCCCCCCATCCCCCATT
>NW_017306277.1:2436307-2460387 GCF_000935625.1 Nanorana parkeri
CCCATACCTCATCGTAAATAAGGGTAGGGGTCTTTTAGATCCCATAGGAGAACTGGGCTGGGCTGATAACATTCCTTGAAATGACACGCTGGAAGTTATTTGCTCACAAGATGTCTGGCATGATCAGCAAGTATATTTCTTTTGCACAAACAAATATAAAAAAAAGACCTTCAATGGTATATTTACTTGACCAAAAGGGAGCAAATAAGAGAAGTTGGTAGGGTTTACATACACTTTAAGTAGTGATAACCACTTTGCTACCTGATCCACTAGCAGTGATTGTCAATAGTGGTGCTTAGAAGAGAACTATGGGGTAAGTGTTTTTCCCCATGGTTCTCTTTAAGGTCACGGGAGGGCATATACTATCCTCCTCCCGTGACCCAAAGCTCAGTATAATCGTTGGATATGGATGTCACCAGCACTCCAGAAACGACAAAATAAGAAAGATTTTAGTGAATCTTCATTTTATTCACTCGAAAGGAATCAAGCGCTTTCGGGGCCGCACACAGGGTCCCCTTCATCAGGCTTAAAGTGAAGCAGGCTTTTGCCTGCGATATACTGAGAGCACCACAGCCGGGATGAATTCCGACAATACTGTCGAGATCCACCCAGCTGCGTGAGTGACAGCTGGCTCTGCTTATCTAGAGGCAGAGCCAGCTGTGCCCGCCCGCATCCCCAGTTTGTTCCTCTACCCAGCACTGGAGGATCGGAGAGGGGAGAGGGGAATCCATGCAGGGAGCGGTGACTGACAGTCTCCGCTTTCTGCAGGGAGACGATCGGGAAGTGAGCGTATCGGTTGCATGTTTCTGCTCACTTCCCGATCAATAGAGCCAACGTGTGACAGTTTCTTGTTCACAGGCTCTAACTATGAGAATGAGTGGAAATTACTCACCTCATAGTGCTCCTTTAAGGACCACCCCCAAAATCTCACAGCTATCGTTTCCTCTTACTGAACACACTACTACCTTAAAACCCAACTTCAGAAACAACTTTCTTATTTTTTAAATATTGGATAGAGTGAGGAAGGGTTACAAGCTATGCCAAGTCTTATTGCCAGCTGCATCCCCACTTATTGACTTTTGGATGTTCATCAAACAGAAGTGGGAGTTATTGGAACATAAACAATAAAAACTTAATGACGGGTCTATTCCTTCCCACGCCATCCACAATTCTAAAAAAAGTTGAAAATAAGGTAACACTGAGACATTTTTATTTAACTGTCCACTTTTGCTAAAACCTGTATAATATAAAAAATATATTACTTGTATCAGTTGCCTGTTTAATGAAATATTTTTTGTTTCGGATTTTTCTTTTCAGACCACCCAAGTTTGGTGCTCAAACCCAGTCAGAAAAAGCAATTGTTGCCCTGATTAAGGTGTTCTTTAAGTATGCCGGTAAGGGAGGTAATCCCCACTGCCTGGAGACAAAGGAGCTGCGGCAGCTACTAAGGAAAGAGATGCCAACGCTACATCCTGTAAGATTATTAAGCCTATTATTGCTATAACATAAGTTATTACTGCTTGGGGTTCAGCAACAGAAGTCATAATAACATGCTTTTGCCTGCAGTATCCTTAAAGCTGAAGTTTAATCTAGTTATATTTGCACTTCCCTGATTTCACCCCCCCAGCATGTTGATGAAATCGAATAAATGATAGGGGAGACCAGAGACAGTAAAACTGGGTAGGAAAGGGCTAGATCCCTGGTGCCCAACACCTCTCTATCTTCTGCCCAGTGAGCTGAGCCAGCTACCTGTTGGATAGTTTACAGAGTGGCAGCATTCGAGCACTCAGCACTGAAAGAACAACAGTAGTTTTGTCAGGTGGAGTGATCTACACCTGACGGTACAAGAGTAGTCCCAGGTGGATGGGGGACAGAGGGAGAGAGTGGCACAGGAGTGTGATCAGTTAAATAAGCACTAACCACTATTGTGTGTGCGTGTGTGTGTGTGTGTGTGTGTGTGTGTGTGTGTGTATGTGTGGGGAGAGGGGGGTTAACAGTACTGCCATTGACCAGCAATGCATGATGGGGTTGACAGGATTGCTATTGATCAGCAATGAAAGGTTGGGGAGTGGGGGGTTACCACCAGCACTGCTACTCACCAGCAATGCAAGGGGGTTAACAGTAATGCCTCAATCAGTGATGTTATGGGGTGGGGTGGTTAATAGCCATGTCCCTGATCAGCAATGCAGAGGGGGGGTTAACAGCAATACCACTGGTCAGCAAAGCAAGGGAGAAGGGTTAACAGCACTGCCACTAATCAACAATAATGAGAGGGTTAATAGAACTGACACCAATACTAGGGGCTATTATTGCGGCCACTGAAACCAATGCTGGGGGCGATTATTGCTTCTACTAACACCAATGCTTGAGGTTGTTATTTAGGCCACTGACACCAATACTGGGGGTTATTATTGATGCCACTGACACCAATACTGTGGGCTATTATTGCTGATGCTGATACTGATACGAATGCTGGGGGCTATAATTGCGGCCACTGCCACCAATGCTAGATTTTGTTATTGCATTCCCTGACACTAATGATAGAAATATAACTGCTTCATAACACCAACATTTCAGATAGTTGCTGCCTGCCTTTATCAACAGCTGAATACTTTGTTATTGTTCCAGTCCAAAAAGAGTTTTTTTGCACCAGACCAAACAAAGATCCATTGGTCATAGTTTCCTTTGAGTCCATTTAAGTCATAACTCCATTCTGCTAAGCCCTGATGAAGGGGGTGTGTTGTTGCCCTCCAAACATGTTGGCTGCTTTAATATGACGGTATTATATACAGTTACAAGTATTTTGGAGTTTTTCACTTTGTGGTATGGTGTCTATTTGTATGTCTAAACTTTGACTTATCCGGCTTTGTCTGGCTTTCAGTCCTCTGGGTCATCGGCCTGGAATAAGCATGCAACTTGTGAACATTCAAAAAGTCCGAATTTATTGTTCCATGTCAGTAAGAAATTAAAGCCAAAGACATGTTGGCCAAGAAACTAGCATTTTTAGGAGGACAAGTCATCAATGACTACCTACCTATTTTTCTCATGACATAATGGAATTATATTGTGATACCATTTGTCATGTGATGTTTTCTGTCATGTGCCATCATCAGTCACGGTCAATGTTTTTGACGCAAATAATTTAGCAATTAATTAAAAATTTGTATCATACATTTCAACTGTATCACCTCTAAAAAATTTCAAATAAACTTATTACAGTCCTTTGCTGGAGGGTATTAATAAATGACTCAATATCCAGTGTTTTCATAAATTATATTTTGTGCTGTTCTTTCAGGAAACAAACATTTTCTATTTAGCATTGCAAATTATCTCCTGGATGGGATTTATCTGTAGATCGTCTGTTATTTATTTAACAAATTTAAGGCCTGAGTAATAAATCTGCCTAAAAATGTAATTAAATTAAATTTTGTAAAATGTAAATTACCAATGGCTTTGGCACAACTTTAATTAAATTAGTGAATGACAAATTATATAATCCTGATAATAATTCTACTATATTCCCCAAACAGATTTTCTGTTTTATGGAAATTGAAGGGACACTGCCAGATACACATATACACCCGAGGCGCTAAGATCTCCTATTAATAATGTCCAGTATTGTGAATGATTTTCTCATTAGTCAAGCTAAATCTCTTCGGCAAGGCTGCTACCTTACAACATAGACACCCCCCCCAAGCAAAGGGGAAGTCCTAAGAAAAATCCAGTAGATAGCAGTAAGGATGATACAGACCAGAATAGTTCTTTATTAATGAAAAATTAACAAGCTAAGAAATCCAGCACATTTCGAGGGTTCATTAACTCCCCCTTCACAGCTACAACGCAAAAAGAGAAAATATAACTACTTCTAGAACCACAAAAGGTGTAAGAAATTATTAGGCATAAACAATCTAGAAACATTTTCATTGTAATGAAGTAGATGTTTGTAGATTGTTTATCTTTAGAAAAATTCTTACACCTTTTATGGATCTAAAAGTATTTTTTATTTTTACTATTTGTATAAAAGGGACACATCACATAATATAATCTGCTCTTTTGATGAGTTATAAACTACTTTAGTTCCCTGAAGAACACATTTTGGTTTTGATAATGTAGATGGAAACCACGCTCTGTTTCCCAATGCTCATTATGACTAAATCAAACTGATCATCACATTTAAACACCCCCCCCCCCCTCCAAATGTACAACCCTTGGACTGGTGGACTTTTCTGCACCAGGGCAGCCATTGTATGTTCATATGGTGCAAGCTCCATCTGTCTTAGTTCGGAGAAAGAGGGGGTGGGGGTTGCGCACTTTAGCATCTTCTCCTTGGGACCCCTTGTTCCAGAATATTTTTAAATATGTATTTGAAAGACACACCATCATTAGGATGCATGATTCCCAAAAACAGAGCCTCTTTAAAGAGGAACTTTACCCACCAATTTATTGTCTTACAAAACAGTTACTATCAAGGGTTGCCAACTGTCAAAGTTGCCAGTGTGCTTATTTCAGCTCTATACCAAACCTTATAAGCCCTCAAATGGAAAGTGCCATAGCTGATCACAAGTGCAGCGCCATAGCAACTGCAATCCAAAAAGAAGCCAGGATGGCACCTTCCTTGGCTGTGAGAAATAGAAAGTTATAATTCCTCTTTAAAGAGGAATGCCAGCCAAAAAGCACTTGAAATACATATATGTAATTCCTTTCAACCAATCTTGTGAAGCTCAGAGGACACTGTTTCTTTGCTGTAGCATTTCTGTGTAAGTGCCTTATTTCTCATTAATCTTTACCATTTTCTTCTTTTTCTACTACAGTGTTTAGAAGGCAATAGTCAGTTCAAAGAAATCCTCCAAAACATGGACAGAAGACATCCAGGTCAAGTTGACTTCAAAGAGTTCATGTCCTTGGTTGCAAACTTTGCTGTAGCCGTCGAGTCTTCCTTCGTTAACAACCTTGATTCGGATGACGACTATTAAACAATATTTTTAAATGTGTGTTTCCTGTCTGAGCATTATCGGTCAGTCTGTTCTACTAAAGTGTGAAGGGAAGCAAAGTGCACTCAAAAACAGAAATGTAATATGTTGTAGCTTACCAGTCCTTAGCTGTATTGGTTTTCATTTTTTCCTTATCACCTGTGACTAAGAGAGTCTTGACTATACTGTAAATGCCCCATCCACAATCTATGGTTTATAAACTGATCACGATCAGTAAAGGCAGAGATCACACGATGTTATCAGCTCACAAAGGCAGAGGGCACAGAAAATTATCTGGCAAGGTCAACAGGTATTTTTTGTGCTTATCAAACAACTTTATATGCAATTATATATTTACCAAACCAAAAAAAGTTAATTGTTAGGATTTGCATACACTTTAATTATCCAATCACTTGCAGGAGGGTTTGAACTTTAGTCGTTCTCTTGCACAGGATTAGGATTGGGGTTATAATTAGCATAAGCAGGGGCATCCCTAGTGAACAATCTAGGCCAAAATAGCCGATTTGGAAAAATTCTCCAATTCAGCTCACTTTCCAGTTCAGTTATGTTGTCCTAGATTGTTTACTTCGCCTGCCTTCTCCAAACTCTTCACCCTTTTGTGAATAACCCTGTGAATGTTCTGAAGAAGGAGTTTCAAACAAAATTCTAACAGTGTATGGCCAGCTAAAGACTCGAAATTTGCAAAAAATGTTAAACATTTATTATTTTGTTATAAATAAATAATGAATTATAATAAATAATAATACATTTATAAATAATAATATTTTAATGAATCAATCATTATAATAATACATAATAATAAATACTAATACATTGATAATAAATTATAAATAAATATATTTGTTTATTTGGTATTATCTAGTAACATAGTAATAATAATATAGTAATATATAATAATTATCCCATGACACAAGGGGCAGAGCTGGTACAAAATGGTATGGTCATTCAAGAGTGCCCAGGAAGCAAGGTGTCTACAGACACCACTTGATTGGATGTCTGAAGTGCACTTCACTTCTCACTTTAGTAAATCAGATTGTTAGTCGATGAAAGAGTAAAACTTTTGTGACTTCAATGTGCAACATTTAAAATTACTTATTTTTTGTGAGACAAGGAATTTTACGAGATCTCTTTATGTACGATATATAGTTTATTACCCTAATATTATCTGTGTACATTGAAGTATAATGTTGGCACAAGGATTATATCTGGTTAATTAAAACATGATTATTAAAACATCATCCCGAGCAGCCAGGGCTTACCATAAAATCTATAATTTTTCTGGGTAGATATTCCATTATGCTTTCTTGTGGCTACATGATTCTGAAGTGTGTGTGACCACATTTTCTGAGTCTGCAGGTTTTTCCTACTGTATGGTCACTGCCACACCCCTACACTCAGTGTGTTGCCTAAACCCCACCTCTCACTCTAGCCTAGAACAGGAGACTGTGTCTTCTGCCTTATGTCACTAGCCAGTGCAGACACCCACTTTAAAACTATTACATACAGGGGATAATGGGAATATTTTAGAAGTTGGTCAAATCCGGCCATACACTGTTAGAATTTCGTTGCAACGTTCATTCGAAATCATTCGCCAGAGCATTTGATCTTCCCATCATTGAGTCAACTAATTTTCTTATAAAAGCCCTTAAAAATGTCCTCCAGACCGGCTTCTTGAATGGAATCCCAGATGTATTAAACAAGTTTGTTTGTGCCGACACATGCACATTACAAAATGTACAATCTTCTCACATTCGCAGTTAAAATTTTGTTCAGATAAGAAATGAAGAACATTTTCCATGCTTAGTCTTCAATTTTTCTCATCTATATGGTTAAGAATGAAAGTCGATTAGAGCCCAATAACCATTACAAAATTGAATGAAAGTTTTGAAAATGGAAATTTTTTAATAAAATTCTACTGGTGTATGGTGGGCTGTAACAAAAGGGTTTAAAACCCCAAACAGGTTTTTATTACTGTCTGTCACAATGTATGCATGGCTCCTCTTACATCCTGTCTGGTCACCAAGATAGGAAGTCACCCAAACAGGAATTACAGAGGTCTTTATTTCACAGTGCTGGGAATGATGTAACTGATATGAGTTGAAGAGGCAGAACGTAAAGAGAGGTTTCAACTCGCTTATCTAGGTATTTATTTCACTTATTGAACAGATATCACAAAATGCTTTCAATGGTATATTTAGCAGATAAAAAGGGAGCAAATAAAAGGAGATCATTGTTAGGGTTGACATACACATTACGTTCTTGGTAGAGCACAGAAGGATTTAAACCCCTGTCAATTTTTTTTTTACTGTGTCCCAACTATGTAGAATAAATATTTTTATTTTTCACAGAAAGACAGAAGAAAGTGATGAGAAATCCAAAATTTTAGACTAGTCACCAGAACTAGGTGAGAGTAAATCTTCCAATGGGGACACCTGTTCCTGTGACAACCAGGGAATTGCTCTCACTTTGGAGATTTCCTTTTACTTCCTGTTATGCAATTTCCCAATAGGACACAGATATCAAAAAAATTGACAGGGATTTCAACCCTTCCTTATTCCGTTCAAACTTCACACTTCACCATTTTTTAACCAAGGCTTTAAAAGTAAAATCCTCAGGAAGACTCCACTGGAAGAAAGTTTAACAAACCCGCTTCAGAAAAAGTACTCAGAAGAATATAAATTTTGCTCCTAATGATAAAGCCGCACACATGTTTCAGGCGGTACTTTTATGATGAAAGCACTTCAAAAGACTTTCGAGGATAATAGAGATTGTAATATTTTATATCTATATTTATAGGCTGTTCAGGCTTTTATGATGCACGGTAGAAGCTTTTGAAAACAAACAATTACTTTGTGTTATGAAGCCATCTCTGGAAAAAGCTTCAATGGTCTAAAATGAATGTAGCATGCTGAAAATCCTGTAATATGCAATGGTGCCATAGCCATCCCAGTGTATCCCCCATATCATGTGTTTTCATGCACCTGCAATGTATATTATTGGTAACTAGTAAGCTTTGAAAATTGGCTCCATTATCAGTTATTATTGAGTTATTCAAAATCCACTTGTTCTACCCTAGCCCAAACTTTGTATCTTGTTTAGGATCTAGTAGGAAAGGGTCAAAGTCTCAGTTTTTTATTGTTATGTCCCTGTTGGCAAGTTTTACCTTCAATCCCACAGCTGGGAAACCAGTGATCTCTTTGCAGAGGTCAGACACACCCCCTGCTGAGTCAGAACCAGAGCTCACCAATCAGCAAGGAGCATGAGCTTTGCTGGCTGCAGAGTCATAGGTCTTACTTAGTAGGGGTTTGTCAGACCTTTGAAATGAGACCACTGCTTCCCCAAAGACAGCAAGAGTCTAAGTCTGTAGCTCCTAGCAGGGGAAAATGGGTTTCTACAGCTGTGGCAGCATTAGAAGGAAAACAAACCATTAGTAATTGAACACGTTTCATTTTGATGCACATGGAATGTATTTAGCTGTATTAAACTGAAGGATCAATTGGTCTTTTCGTCAGGAAAGGAAGTGATGGGCAGTGTCTCTGATGGGGACACAAACACACAACAATTAGTGCAGATGAGCAATAGAAATGAATGCACTAAGTGGAATTTTTGATGTAAGGCTTTTGCCACTCAGGAGGGATGGGGAGGGGGAGGGGGAATGGACAATTTCACAAGAAGTGAAGCAGTTTTTAAAATCTTCCCCAACACATTTAATAACATTTATAAAAACCCAACAAAAAATTTAACTTTTCCCCGGTCTCTTTAAAACTACAAAAATGGCCACATAGAATATGTCCATTGTGAAAAATGACCCATTGTTACATAATTTGTAAGTTAGAAAAAGGACTTAGGTCGACCCATATATATATATATATATATATACACACTGAGTGGCCAGATTATTATGACCACCCCATCTGTACTTCGTTGGGCCACGAGATGACTCCACGAGATGACTTAGTTGGACCGCCTCGTGACTCCACGAGATGTTGAAAGGTGATGCGAGGAATCTGACACGGCACTGTTGCCCTTCTGTTGTCTTGTACCAGTCTTGCCACTCTCCGTTCTGCCCTAACATTGACTAGTCGCTGACGGCCACAATTCGCCCGTTCAGACCCAGATTTTCGGCTGACAGTCCAGTCTTTAAACACTTTAACAAAAGCTGCTCTTGAACATTTCACGAATTCTGCTGTTTTGCTGATACTCGCTCCATGGCTCCGAGCGCCAACAATCATCCCACGTTCAAAGGCTGTTAAATCGTGTTGTTTACCCATATCTTCAGTAAAAAATCACTTCTACTGTCGTGGTAAACAACCTGCTTCCCTATTTATAATGGTCTGGCCCTCTAGCAACTTCAGCGCGAAATTATAACTAATTATAGCTAATTTGCCTACAAACGTCAGGTGGTCATAATCTGGTCACTCAGTGTTTATATATATTGTGTATAGTATATGTGTGTACAACATTGTGAATGTCTATGTCCCTGTATCCCTGAGAAACCCCTACAATTGTTTTTGAAATATCTACATTCTTCTGGTTGTGGAAAGGAGTTCCACATTTTACTGCTCTGACGGTAAAAAAAACCCACTTACACGACTTTAGATTATACAGCTTCTAGTCCAACTTCTTGATGTGGCCACGTGATTTCTTCAGAGTGCTTAGATTAAACAGTTTATTCCCCATTCTGCAGTCACCATTAATAAATGTGTATATTACGATCATAAACCCTCATAAACGTCTCTTCTTCAGGAAGTTCAGTTTTTGGATTTGTTCTTCATAACTAAAGTCCACCATACACCTTATTAATATTATCGGTCTTCTTTGATCTTTCTTTAGTTCAATTACATCCTTTCTGAGGACTGGTGACCAAAACTGAACTGTATAGTTAATATGAAGCTGAACCAGTGTCTTGAAAAAGTTGTAGAATTACAGTTTTATCTCTGGAAATTACCCTTTTTATTGCATGAAAGTAGTCTGCTTTTTTCATGCGATTGCTGATATTAATACTGTGGTCTACCACGGCCCCAGATCTTTCTCCATCTATGATTTCCCCAGAGGAGCTTCTCCTAATGAGTATCTTACATACTGTACATATTTTAACTCCCAAATGCCTAACTTTACATTTTTCAATATTGAACCTCATCGGCCATGTATCTGCCCACCCTTCTATTTTATCCAGGGCCTCTAGTAATGATTCTGTATCATGCTGTAATGACATCAGCATCCCACTCTACATCATTATACTGTGAGTACAGAGCACCATGTTGATGTCTCCTTGGAGAACAGGTTCATGATGTCCTGCACTGAGAGGATGTCCTCAGACTCATAAGCTAAATCACCTTCTGTGTTTCCGGAGGTCATTTCCCCCTCTCATCCTATCTCAGTAACAGAGTGATCACAGAGACAGGATATGATGGAAAATATCTCCAATGGGGACAAAGTGAGAGCAACCAAAACATGTTTTTAAGTATTGTAGAGTAATGTTAAAGATCCGCTGTGAGAGACATTTTCTTTGTTTCTCAGTGCCATGTAAATAAAAAGGGTAAATCTCTCCAGTGGAGTCACAGACAGCAAAAACAATGCAAAGGTTCTAACCCTTCCTCACTCTATCCAAAAATAAAACATTGGATGGAGCTGGGCTGCAAGAATTTTCGTTCATTCCCAAAACTACTTTAGATGTTTGCCTTTTATTAAACCCTTGAAGAGTGTAAATATTTTATATATACATTTATAGATCTTTACATCGATATTTATTCTGACCATTCCAATGCACACATATATGCAAAATGAATCTTGTTATTTTCTTCAAATTAACAATCAAATTAAGCCAATTGGAATAAGTATTAAAGTGACACTAAACTCACGAGTTAAATTTTAAAAATACATTCAAGTACCTTAACTATTAACAAAAATGTATCTTATTTGTGTATCACTTGGTTGTAAACCCTCAAATCATCTCTGAATTGGTGCTCACACTGTCCTTCCTTCTGGAGGGTGGCTACTTTTGTACCCCATTGTCCCTGTGTGTGTTGTAAAGTAGCCACCGCTCCAAGCTCACTCCCGTTATGGACTACAATCTCATGTTAAGTTTACTCATTTGTATTGGGCTTGTAGTCCATCACAGGAGCGAGCTTGGTGCGGTGGCTACTTTACAACACACACAGGGACAATGGGGATCAAAAGTAGCCACCCTCCAGAAGGAAGGACAGTGTGAGCACCAATTCAGAGATGATTTGAGGATCTACAGCTGAGTGATATACAAAAATGATAAATTTTTGTCAATAGTTAAGGTACTTGAATGTGTTTTTAAGATTTAACTCCTGAGTTTAGTGTCATTTTAGGGAAATTATTAGAGAGGTGTTGTTTTTACCCGGTAATTAGTGAAATGAACACATTTAATAATTAACTTATGGGTAAAAGTTTTATCCATTCCTGAAACTAATTTAGTTACATAGTTACATAGTATTTGAGGTTGAATAAAGACATAATTATGTTCATCAAGTCCAGCCTTTAGATTTTTGCCTTTTATTTAGTTCTGGCAGTGTGTATATATTTTCAGTACATTTGTGTTTAATCTGACCCATCCTATGCACACATTATTCATCTTGTTATTTTATTCAAATAAAAAAATCAAATTAAGTCAATTGTAATTGATGAATAAATACCTGAAATCAATGCAATTACCAAAAATCACATTATTTATATGGTTTGACTCCAGGGCTTCATAAATACTTGCTTTAAATTTTAAGGAAGGAAAAATAATTAGTGCAGTGTTGTTTTTACCCCATAATTAGTGGAATTGACACAGTTAATGAATAACTTATGGGTAATATATTTCTCCCCCTCTACAGTCTCCTTGGACATACCTCATTCATAAAGATGGATTGTGGTTATATATCAAAGGGAAAGTATTGCTTAGAAGATGAATATATTATTGGGCTGTATCAGAGATTTGTGAATTATTTACAACGGTGCGTTCACTTCCCTAGCAGAGGGCGTATGTGATAATCTATTACAGGCATCAAACCAATCATCATATTAAAAGAAAGAAGGAAACTAAAAGATAAAATTAAAAGGGCCAGTCTATCCAAAACTAATATTTCAGATAGTGCTCTACTGTTTCCTTATGTCTCTTGGGGACTCCTGCAGCTAGAGCTATTTCTAGAGCTCTGGAAACAGCTAATCCTGAGATTTTCAGCAACATCTAGTTGAGTTTCAGTACAGACATAGTCAGTTTCTTTTTGGTGCCAATAACAGATTACGTGTTAAGTTGCTTCCTTTAGGGGTCAAAATATATATGTCAAAAACTTTGTTTTTTTTTGTTTTGGATAGAGTTTATAGTGTTAGAACTCCTGCTGTTTTGTACTGCTATCCATGGCTCTGTTAGAAAAATGTCCTCTTACTTCCTGTCCTGCTTATAATGGTATCCCCAGACAGGAAGTGAGGGAAAATCTGTTAAAGACAGAAATAACCATCTGACAGGTTTAGATAGAACATTTCTCTGTTCTATCTTAAACTAATAAAAAAATTATTGGCCGGATTTATACTTTAATTGATGGCAAAAAGTTAAAAGTTAGCCCCTTGCCCCCCAATCGCCCCATCCTTCCTTGCTGTATGTTTTATTATATTTTTTTATACCTACTTTTTTCAGATCTTGTCTCTCTGGTCTTCAGGCCAGTCACATGATGCATTGGCACTTCTTTCCTTCAACTTTTCTCCAGCCCGGGATGGTCCTCTGCTATTACAGAGAGTGGTGCTGATGTGATGAAATCAGCACTGCTCTATGTTTCAATGGCTTTAATTAATTGAGGCACTGGGGTGACTCCCCCCTAGGAGGCAGGGCCTGACACCTATTTATTTACATTAGGTTCTCTGTCTTTCAGGCTGGATGGCAATAGGTGTCATTCAACCCTTCGGAAGACCAAGGACAACTTATGGCAAAAAAAAGAAGTACTGTGGGGGACAGCTTCAGGTTGGATGTAAGTATTGTGGCCAGAGCTGCTTTTTGTTTTTTTGGACCGTGTTGCAGAGCACAGCATCAATGGCAAGAAGTCAGAGGAGGAGATGGAAGATTTAGCCTGGGCGGCAGACACAACTAACTGGCCCTCTCATGGTAGGAACAGCATTATGTGGGCTTAAGAAAGTGCATCACACAAAATGTACCACATTGGTACAGTGATTGTTGGCCAAGGTGGGTGTAACACCCGTACAGATGATAATAACTTAAGGGGGATTGTAGAAAATAAACTGTAAACTATAAAGAAAATTATTTATGAATTGAACAAGATGACTGCAGCTGAAAATGACTCACCTATATTAAATACCATTCCATCATTGCTAATAATCCCTATCATTTACCTTTCTTTAACGAAAGACAAATTCCAGTTTGCATTCTTCCAGGCCTGAAATCCTTTGAAGCTGTCAGCATTCCCTTGCAACAGCATCTCAACAGCAATGGAAGTTGATAGTGGAAGACTTTTCTTTGCCAGAAGCTGTGATCACAGATGTGAAAAGGGAACAAACAGCTGTATAATACCCAGCAGCTACCAGTGACTGAGGGTCCTGATCTGATTGAGGTCTGCGTGGGGGAGTATCTACACTCATATTATTTGTATTTTTGATGGGCAAATGTCACCCAAAACTCAAGCCCAGATATCCCATGCAAGAGGCTGCAGTTCTGCACAGAGGCATGTTATAAACTGTTTTATTTGGGAACAGGAGACTTATAGATTAACATTTAGGCAAACTGAGAGGAATTGTATGCATTGGCATGGTAGCAATGTTTTCTAGATAATATTAACAGATTGATTTTGATTTTACCTGGAGTAGCCCTTTAAAGGGGTAACTCTCCCAAAAATGTACTTTAGTTATTTCACTGGATATATTTCTTATTTGCTGACTAAACACAAATTGATGAATGCAATCTAAACAAATTGTAGTTTTTCTTCGATTTTGAAAATACTCGGCATCATAAAACAATATCATCCATTGAAATTCAAAGTCTTTTCATAGGTGACATCAACAGCGGAAACGGTGGGGAGATTAGAGGGCAAGGCTTCTGTAACTGTGGAGATATCTGTAAGGTGCTCCTTGCTGTCTTTGGGTTGCTCCGTCTTCCAGCGTCTTGCTCCAGACTTGTTGTTAAATTCGTATGTATTTCCTGTGACTAAAAGAGGAGCAAAGTATATTATAGATGGCTATAGAAAAGGATCAAGCCATTAAACATAAAAAATCCCTTTTAAAGATAACTTGTCCATTCCCTAAATCGATCCAAATGGCAAGTCCCTGCAAAAGAAGAGGTATTATACTCATATCTCCAAACGCCAGTGGCTCCTACCTTTCCTACCATCTCAGTACTGCAGTTTCAATACATCTATTCAATATTCAACACATCTGGGAGTTTCAGATGCCTGTGTTCCCCAACGTATACCGTGGCTCCATCCTCTGACCCCCTTGGTCACTGCTATGTCCTGCAGTGACTTAGGTGGTGGCTAATGGAGCCACAGCACACAACGGGGGCTACAGGCCTCTGAAACTCTCGAAAGTGTTACTGAAGAGAGTGACAGAGTCTGCAGTGATGGAACAGAGGGAAGGTCAGAAACACTAGCCGCCCAAGAGTTTAGTATGTCTCTTCTATTGCAGGGACCTGCCATGTGGATTTTTTTAGTGAATTGACAGGGTCTCTTTATTTAACTCTAGCAAACTGATCTAATGGGTACCAGAATTGCGTTAGCGACTGCTTGAGCCTTATTTTTCACAAACAACTTAAAGGAGAATTATGAGGTGAGTGCCTTTCACTCAGCCTCATAATCTGAGCCGACCTGTGACAATGAAACTGTCACAGATCGTCTCAGTAGATCGGGAAGTGAGCGAACACATACCGGCGCTCGCTCACTTCTCGATCCTGTCACTGCAGAGAGCCGTGACAGGTGACTGACTGGATTCTCCCCTCCCCTCTCTGTGTCCGATCCTCCAGCGCT
Source organism: Nanorana parkeri (assembly GCF_000935625.1). Lineage (NCBI taxonomy): Eukaryota > Metazoa > Chordata > Amphibia > Anura > Dicroglossidae > Nanorana > Nanorana parkeri. Next base: position 2,451,276 of record NW_017306277.1, read on the forward strand.
GACTGGCGGAACGGACGGAAGAGGGGGGGACAGCTGGTTCTGCCTCTAGATAGGCAGAGCCATCTGTCACTCACGCAGCATGGGGGGCAGATCCAGACATAATTGTTGGGATCCATTTCAGCTGCGGCGTCTCAGTATACCGCGAGCTGTAGCTCGCAGTATACTGAGCTTTGAGTCATGGGAGGACGCCAGTTTGTGTCCTCCCGTTACCCTTCGGAGAACTATGGGGAAAGGCCCTAACCCCATAGTTCTCCTTTAAGTGTTCTTTTATGTCATATAGATAAAACACGATTGCCTCTCCTCCAAAATGGTAAGAAAGCCTCTAGGTTTTAGAACGCTCTGAAATACAAAGTCTTAGAATTGTGGTGCCCCACAGGAAGAGATCAGACCCTGAGCGGCATTTGAAATTGTTCACGTGGGCAAAGCACAGGTTGTCTTTAAAGCCTAACTGCAGTCAATGGGGTTGATTTACTGGTTGTTCACTTTGAAAGGGAATTTTCCCTTAGCTTAGTGAATGAGATGAAGCTCTGCTGACTTTCATCATCCAAACATGTACCAGCAAAAATACTTTGTAGCCCCTTCACCCTAAGTGGAGTGACTCTTTAAATTTAGTGTTGCTAGAACTGTAATCAATCTGGCTGATTTGTAGTCTGTGATCATTTGGTTACTCCTAGGTGTACTGCTATTGTCTGCACCTACCTGTGGTGGGATGTAACCCTGCCACAGGTTGGGGCAGCCAAAGGTAGAGCATTGGGGGAATGTATGTCTCTTCAGCCAATCATTAGGAGTTTCATGGCCAGCGGTGCATGCTGAGGAAGGACATAAATCCTCAGGAAATGCCACTTGTTTATGGCAGTCCAACCCCGGGCCTAGCTTTGGAGTACGGTGTACAGGTTTGGAGAAGCTAACTAGGCCTGAAGCCTGCAGGAGGCTAGATGTGGACCCAGGTGGGGTCTGAAACTGACTGGGATGGAGAACCCTTTGTCTACTGGAGGTGCCAGAAAGGCCAAGATGGCATGGACCTCAGGTACAAGTCTGGTGTCTCTCCCAGAGAAGATCTCAAGTGCATCATCTATCCAGTTGTGGTTCTTTTACACAGTGTCATCCTCAGCTCAATTAAAGTATTCCTGCACTGTGGAAGCTGGAAGCTCCCAGTTTTGGCTGTTCTACAATTAAGTATTGAAATAGTACTTAAAGTGACTGTCACCCAATTTACTGTTCACATCCCACTAGGATCCATCCCTGAGAGTAAAATCTCAGCCCTCTCTGCTTCTGGGGTTCACCACATGCCCTTGAGGGTCAGGGGGACACTACAACCGTTTCTCTTATTTTCCTTGTACGTGATTGGGTATTATTTGCATAACGAATTCTCACCACATACCCTAAGCTCTTTGTAAACTGAAAATTATTTTGCCAATTGAACAGACTAGTTGCCTTTAGTAAATCAACCCCAAAATGTTTTAGTTTTGAACAGAGTGCGGAACCTCTTTCCACAGCTGTCTATGTCCCTGTTGGATAGTTTTTCCCTCGCTTCCCAGTGAGATCCTGTCACTGCTTAAAATGCAAAGAATCACTCAAACAGGAAGTGAGAGAAAATCAGCACTAATCAAACCTAATAGAAGTGCTAGTCCCTATTATATCGATTCAAAATTTTAAAAAAGTTTGGGTTGGATTTGGATTTTAAAGAACTGATAGAAGATCATTGCGTCCCTATGTGAAAAATAAAATTCTCTCCTGGATATCTGCTTTAAAGTTAGCTTCTAAGGGAATGATGGCTTTGTCCTAGTAAAACGATTCAATAAGAATTTACCTGGATCCATGGCCTCTCCGTGGAAAACAGGTTCATAGGTTGTGGTTTCCTTTAACAAAATAAAAAAAAGACATAGTAAAAAAAAAAGATTTGCAATTTTTGCATTGTTTCTTTTTGCCGCACTCAGAGACACAGGTGAAGTGGTTCTTGTAGGCCGCACGATGGCCATAGGCCCAAATTCCCTCTACAAAGGAGGTAGGCAGACAGAAGCCCTCACAAGCAGTAAAGCACGAAACCTCAACCCAATAGGGATAGTGTGAATTATTCGCAAGGTAACCTAGCCAGGAGCCTAATAGATGTGTAGGGGTGCCAGCTACAACTTTCATGCGCCTACAGAGAACTAAAGGGATAGAGCAGTTGGTCAGAACTGTGCACCTGCCTGTCTCTTCACAACAGAGAATGTACATGGAGGCAGTTGGTGTCTGATGGTGACATGCCGGTTCGCTTTGTGCTTATTGTAATCCATGCCAATGTCAATTGAATGGATGGGGGGTTGGAGTGCAAAGCTGCCACTTTAACTCAAGCCCTATTCACTTAGCTACTGCAGATAGATTTGTGGATACAACCAAACTAGCTCAGCAAACAAAAAACAAGAACCAACTTGGCTACCAATTGTCATCAAATTAGATTTTGTTCCTGGAAGTTGGTAATTATCTCACTTTCTCTGTTTTGTATCCTCAATTCTGTGGTTTGCTACACCATAAAGTGCACATAAAGCCAAAAATTGGAAGGGTTAAAAACCTTGTTTGTTTTGTATTGCTGTCTGGTTACTACTGGCGAAAATCATCCTCAATAATGGTCCCGGTGGGCACTGTGTCTGGTATAGAAAATGATGGGAAATCCAACGTTTATGTGCTATCAGAGGAGGTTAGTAGATATCCCCTTGCTTTCCTCTTACTTCCTGCCTTGTCTCTGGGACGGGAAGTGAAAGGAAATCTCTCCAATTGGAGACAGGAAAAAAAAACTTACATGGGTCTTAACCATTTTCTGCTCTATTCAAAACTAAAAAATGTTTAAGCTTTAAATACACTTTTACTTTAATAATAGTATTAATAATAATGATTATAATAATAATAAAAATAGTAATTCTGCTGTTATTATTATTATTATTAATAATAAATCATAATAATATTATGTAAAATCAACAGAACTACTTCATATGACAAATACTCACTGTGATCCTTTCAACTTTCTCCTTTTTTGTTCCTAATGTCATAACATAAAAAGAATTGTTAACAACAACTACTAAAGCAAATAAAATGTAAAAAAATAAATAGATAAAAAGAGACCGCTTATGGAGAAATACGATGACACCTTAGGTTGGAAGGGAAAGGTTGTGTGCGGCATATGTACAGTGCCAACACATACAGAAGGACTGACTAAATGCACAATCCCATTACACAACAGAAGTTGCTATGAATTACTTAAATGTGGGACAGTTAAAATCTGAAGCCAAATACAGTTTGTGACTCAGTGTGTATATTAAAGCTCTGTTTGAGGATATAAGCTCCCATTCTCTTTATATCCATGCCTTCGGTATTAGGAATGAGGTTTGGGTCCATGGTTACCATGGGTGTGAGCTAAATTCATCGGGTTCAAGATAAGTGGGCCTAGCAAATTTATATGCACTTTTGCCTGGGACAATTTTGTAAACCATAATGCATTGCATGGCCTCTGAACTATGGCAAGCAGGCATTCTCTTTATATCCATGTCTTCGGTATTAGGAATGAGGTTTGGGTCCATGGTTTGGGTCCATGGTTTGGGTCCATATATGCAACTTAGAAGAGCCAATAAGAGAGCTTGCGGTTCAGCCAGCCATCTCACTATGTAAGTAGGTCACAAAGCAGCCATAGTGGCCTTGCTAGCACTATGAGCAATCATCCCCTTTGCTGTCTTTTTTTGTGATTTTTTTTTTTAGATTTTTGTCTTTCATTTTATTTTGTGTTTGATTTGAGATCGGCAGTCAGTTTTAGCTGCTGTCCTGTCCATAGCCAAACATTTTTTCCTGCAAGACTACACTTAAAAAATAACAAATAGGCTTTTGTTTCAGGAGTATATTTTGTATCTTATGTTGATAGGGCCTTTATTTTAGGTTTTTAGGTTAAACAGTTTTTCAACTGTTTAAAAAGTGGACTTTTGTTTCAGGTGTGCTAGCGTTTTCATTTCTTTTGTGTTTCTTTCTATCTCTATTTTATTTTAATAGGGTCTTTTTTAAGAGCATTCACTTATTACAGCCCATCTGTTCTTGTAGATGCTTTTGTTCACAACATGACACTGCATTGCTTGAAAGAAAAAAAATTAATTGCATGAACATTGTGCACCTAAACCAACTCACATTATATCATTGCATCGCCTATCCCCATATAATAAAAGTTAGGCATACATCAGTTAGGCCTGTTTTCTCTGTTTAAAAATGTCATGCTACTGACCAATTTTACACTGCTGTATCCTCTGCCGTATCTTAATTCTTGTAGTAAAACCCCAGCCTCAGCTCTTTGTTTCTAGTAAATTTGGGATTAGCCTTGCTCATTAAAGTTGTCTTACCACTGGCCAAATATACAATGCTGTGTCACATGCAGTATCTTAATTCTTAATGAGAGCTTGATAGAAATTGGCCATTGGCAGGTCTGCTGGTCAATATCGATTTGCTGGTCAAAGCAGGTCTATTATCGTTTGATGAAAAAGCATGAGCCACTCCTTTAATTAGCTGAAAAGTAGTTTTTTTTTGTAAACTGCAATTAATCAGATTGGGATGCTGCTGCTGTAGGTAAGCCAAGCTAGTTGTAAAAGAATCAAATGAATTCCAAGGCCAAATATGCATTGCTAGTGTACGCTGTTGCTGAAACTTTCTGTAAAAGTTGTACTGTTCTGTAAAAACACATACAGCTTTAGGTCCCGTTTACACAGGTCCGTCTGACAGTTTTTCAGTCTATGGACAGCTGGAACATCACCGTCCACCAACCGCAGTCAGCCAAGATTGATGCGTTTCAGGGGCAAGCCCCCTTCATCAGAATCAGTACATTTACATCCAATTACCCCAGACTCCTGCCAGGTGCGGAAAAACAAACAGAACAGTGTTCTGTTGCTCCAGACCTGATTGTGACGGATCTGGGGTAATCTGATGTAAATGGCCACATGTCCGATTCCCCATAGACCAACATAGGTCAGGTAATTGCAGTTTTTTTTTTTTTCATCGCAAGAGTGAGGAAAAAAATGGATGGGCACAGAAGTCACAACATTGCTGATCGGAACTGAAATGCTCATGTGAAAGGGCTGTAGGGGCATTCCCATGTTATTTAAAGCATTTGTGTAATTTCAATGTTTCCCTTAAAGTCGCATGAAAAGACCCTCTGCCCGCTGTCAATTTTTCAAAATTATTTTTGAATTGGTATATATACCCAATGGCAGTGTCCAGCTTGCCATGTCTTTTTTTTACAGTAGCATGCCTATTAGCTCTAAAAATGGGCCGAATTCAGCAATATGATTCTCCACTCAAGATTCGCGTCTTCGTTTGGGTTTAATCAAACCCGGGAAGATTTGTCCATCATTACTCAGCATGGAGAAAAACACCTCCCTCCAGAAATGGGGAAGAGCATTAGAAGAACCCAAAAGATTTAGAGCAGTATATCAGTGGAATAAGACCACACAGCGCTAACACTATTGGAGCGACTATTTATTTTACAAAGACAAATACTGCTGCATACCTGCTTTGTAGATCCTGACTCTACCAAAAGGAAACAAAGAAGAATTAATTGTATTAAATACTTGGAAACATGGATAATAATCTTTTTTTAGACTAAATAAAGACATTGACACATGCATACAGGCGCCCAGACCAATACACACAAACATGCTGTCATACAGAGTTACAAAACAGGAGTGTTGGTTATGTATCAGGCAGCATGTTGGCTTATGGTGGCCTAGTCTTCATAAACAAAATGCCAGTGCCTCCATTCCATTCAGTGATCGGGGTGAAGATTGTGTTATGCAGAGGTTGCTTAGAGAGTACAAGATAGCTCTTCTAACTGCTCATTAAAGAGCCATTTCAAACACAAGACTGCAAGCTCCTCAGGGGTGGGGACTGATAAGAATAGTTCTGTGAAGTATTATATGATAACATTTATAATAGGGATGTTCAGATACCAAGTACCGTAGTCGGTACAAGTACATGTACATGTACAGATACTTTTCCAGCTCCAAGACTAGACAAGAGAAAAAATCAAAAGTTAGGAGGCAGCTGTCATTTTTAAGGTGCATACGGAGCTCCTGGGATTTGTGCATCCCTGTTTTAATGCATGATTTTTTAATAAAAATAAATAAAGGGATGCACCGATACCATTTTTTCAAGTACAAGTACTGATACTTCTCCAAGTACTCACAGATACAAGTACTGATACATTTTTCTTTATTGTCATGTGACACTTTTTTTACTAAAACAATACAGACTAATGATTTCAGGACAGTGGTGGTGCACCAAACCCAGGTCCCAGCTGCAACTGTTGAAACCCTGGTAGTTCTCGTGAAAATGCTAATTATCGGCACTGGTATCTGAACTGGTATATAGACATAACTAATTTATAAGAACAGGAAATAATATGGGCAAAGAATGAATGGGGGAGACCGACAGGGAAATATAAGCAGGCATATCTGACTAAGTATTGTCAAAACTCTAGTATGCTCAGTATTCCATTTCAACCAATCAGATTTTAGCTTTCATCATTTTAGAACAGTGAGAAACACAATTAATGACTGCATTAATATTACCTATTGGTTATGATGTAACTACACATTTTTGTCATGGACAAACAAAGGCATTGGCAGACAGAGATGCATACTGCAGTCATAAGCTCATAAACACATAATAACAGCCATACATGCTCATAAACAAACAATTCCTGACATGTTGTCCTTTACGCACTACTTACCTCTTTTTCCCCTTGTTCCTTGCATTTTGGCACAGTGCTTTCAAGTTGCTGTATTTCCATATCAAGTGGCAAGCCCAGGCAAACAGAGCAGCCAAGAGCAAGGCCATGAGAGTCAGCAGGAATGGTACATACCAGGCAGAGGGGTTATATGTGTTAACATCCTTGTATACTATAGTAAGGCCTTTTCTCTTCTGTTTGAAATACACAAAAAATTGGTACAGCTTTATTAATAAGATGGTACAAAGAGCAATCATAGTGTGCTGAGGATGTAAAACCTTACAAGCCCAATTCCAGCCCTGTTTTTATACTCAGCTGATCTACTATGCTGTCCCTCACAGATTCACCCATCCAATGGCAGTGCTCCTCTTTTGGTTGAATGATGCCAAGTATCATTTGACCCACTTCCTCTGAGCCTAGAACATCAAGGCTCTGCCCTCAACCTGGACTCCCAAAAGAATACTGCAGAGCATATGTGATGTCACTTACTGCAGAATTTTGGATCCATCACTGGAGAATCAAAAATGCAAAGAGGACCTGTGATGTCACAGGACCACAAATATTGAAAAGAAAATATATATATTATTGTCAGGGGTGTTTCAAGTGGGGCCAGGACCTGAGCCTAGAATTTGGCTTTAATTATGTTTTAATAAATACACAGTTGATTAAATAGTATTTTCTTCTGGAATTCAGCTTAAACCAGCAGTATCAGTAATGAACAAAATTCTAGTTTGACAAGTTCCCTTTAAAGTGCTTTACCAAGGGAAGTACAACCTATGTATCTGACTTGGAGGTACCAATGTATCTTTTGACTAGCACAGATGGAAATTAAATAGCTGATTTCCAGCTAGAACATTGAGCAGAACATTTCCTATTCATACACAACAATACACATAGTCAGTGGTATCACAAGAAGGGGGGGCGGCCCGGTGACACCTTCAGAGTCATTATGGTGTCAACTCCTCTGAAAAGTCAGCCACTTGGTCATGAACCGAGTGCCCAACAGCTGTACGAGAGGAGGGGATCCAGCGGCATACTTTATCGCACCGGCATCTCCTATCTCTGCCGTGTCCATAACTGAGATGGCTGCCGGCAGTTAAGTGCGTGTGACATCATTATGCGGGTGTGTGGTGACATCGCGTGCAGGATGAAGTTCCAGCGGGTGACACCCGGCCTGGGTATGCCTCTGCACATAGTCCAGTATCTGCCATAATACTTACATAGTAGTCAGTTGTAGGTGGAGGTGGTGTATTGGTACGGATCACGCTTATATCAATCATTGCTGTCCCAGTCCTCGGATGCTGGGCAGGACCATATCTAACATTATCATCAGTTATGTGGACTATCAGGGTATATCTCTGCTGCATATCAGCCCCATTTTCAAAGTCAAAAGGAGATTTCACAATAAGTTTAGGGTTGTGAGAGCCATGGGTGGGATCAAAAGCAAAGTGATTATTAGTGTTCCCTAGAAAAAAGAAAAGAAAAAAAAAACACGAATCAAAATGACAATGTAGTCAAATAGTTTTCATTTCTTGTTGATGCTGATGGGCCTATGTGAGTGTTATGGTGATAGATGATGCACAGCTACATATCCTTAAATTAGAGCATTGATTAAAAATTGTCCATTAAACGTATTATGTCTTCTGAAACGGATATCTATGTATCTATACATATGATCAAAATTACCTGCGGACGACCGCACCTGGACGTAGACTGATTGTGTCCAGGTGCAGCCGTCCGCAGGTAATCACAGAATGGGGCTTTAAAAATCTCAAGGCATTCTATGTTATTGCGCTTTAAAATAAAATGTCCTTCAGCTTAGACCAGTTCATAACTAGCAAAAGGAAAGATGCTCATGGGCAGGGCAATCCGCACGACATTACAAAAATCTCCTAGCATTTTCTCCTGCCAGGCAGAAGGAAAATAACCTATTTAAAAAAAGGAAAGCATGTGATATTTTAGGGGGTTATTCACAAAGCTGCCTAAGGCACCCGAGTGAATAACCCAGCCAAAGTGAAGTGAACCGGACAACGTTCCGCTATTCACTTCTGGCTTGTACGGCTGATTTTAGCTGTCATTTGCGCGGCCGGCCGTTCGCCCTGCTTCTCCTGCATATGCCTTTGGCTCGGCTGAGCAGCTCGGCCACCTTCGGCTGCTGTACGGGCTATATTGAATATTTTAGGGGGTTATTCACAAAGCTGAATAACGACTGAACCGAAGGGCCCCGGCGGCCGAATAAAGCCAAAGGAGCAGCCGAAGCTACAGCTGGATCCTTCGGCTCCTCTGTGCATAACCCCCATAGTCTATGTTTGTAACAAAGCAAAAAAAGTTCAAGAAGTCTGTATGTGGAATGGTAAGGAAAGAAGAAAAAAAAATATA
>NW_017306277.1:2461658-2466168 GCF_000935625.1 Nanorana parkeri
TATATATATATATACATATACACATATATGCATATGCACCTGATGCAATCTCAAACCGCATGGCCGTATCATTGGAGTCTCTGTCCTTGCAGTTCAGTCTGAAGTTGTTGATGTTGATCCCAGCGGTGACGTTATCATAAATGACAGCCGTGTATCTGGACGGCTTGCACACTGGGGCCTTGTCATTCTCTTCCATTATATTAACTGTGACCTAGAAGAAACCATAGAGACAGCATATCCTATGTTAGTATTCAGAAGATAACAGTAAGTGAAATAGCAGTAAATATGGAAGCCCTTCTATAACATAATATACATAATAATTATATCAATTGACAAACCTCAGTCTCAGTTTTTTTTATCATAAAATGAAAAAAGATAAGTTAAAAGTTTTAAAGTATTAAAGGGCTTCTACACCTCAAATAAAATGTGCCTTCTTTCCAGTGCCTTGTCTCTAGAAACAAATGCATATTAAAGTGTATGCCAGGACAAGGTAAAAAAAAAAAAAAAAAAATCAGTACACCTTCATAATACATGCACATTTCTTCCACGTTTTATCCCTTTAAATATGCTGCAAGTACAGAGATATTCCTGTTGATCTGCCAGAAAACCAGTAAGATACCAACTTCCTGCTTGAGCAGACCACTAAAGAACTTTTCCTAACTATCGAGCTACAGAACCCGCCTATCCCCCATCGCCTCTCTGTCCGACTCCACATGTCTACAGTACATTGATTTCTTTCCAGGAAAACAATGCAGCTGCCTTGACTCCCTAGAGCTTGCCAAAAACCTGTATGTCAGGAAAGGATTCTTGAGAGACGTAGTTCTGGAGTTGTTCCTGGTAATGATATAAAAAAGAGCATCAAAAGCTGTTTCTCCCTACAGGAACAAGGTACAAAAAGAAAATAATACTGGTTACCCTAGAGCAGCGTTTCGCAAACCAGGGTGTCATGGCAGCCCACGGTGCCTTCTGGCATTGTTGGGTGCTCCTTCACATTTTCGCACAGTGTCATGCATTTCCATAGTGCAGGTGAGCCAGCCATATGAAGAGGAGTTCCTGATGTGATGTGGGGACTCTGATATGAAGAGAAGACTCAACATCATTTTTGTCTTTTTGCGTGGGGTCCCCCCTAAAAACCCATACCAGACTCCAATCTAGGATAAGGGTCTGGTATAGATTTGGGGGGGACCACACATAACTTTTTTTACATTTACTTTTTTTACATTTTAGACTGGGGTGCCTCAAGATTTTTCACTGACTAAAAGAATGTTGAGAAACACCGGCCTAGAAGGATGTTTTGGGGTGCATTTGGGAAAATGCTAGGACAGACAGTTGGTTCCTTGGCAACCATTTCCATTGGTATTTAATTTTAGATTGTAAGCTCTCATGAGCAGGGCCCTCATGTATTGTAAGTGTACTGTCTCCTTTTATTTTGTAAGGCGCTGCAGACAATGTGTGCGCAATATAAATCCTTTATAAAATAATAATCAGGGTCGCCCCTATGGTATTCGCCACCTAAGGCGATGTCGTTCCATGGGGCAGGGGGTGCTGACGGGGAACACTTGTCATGCATTGGGGAGGTTGTGGAGGCAGCGGAGGACACCGGACCGCACTGTCAGCAGAGCTTGGCGGGATGCATGCCAGAGCATTCCGTTCAGCTCTTGGCAACCAGTGACATCAGTGAGCTGTGCGGGATGCCAGACAGAGCATTACAAGTTGCTAAGAGCTCCTAGCAAACTGTTCTCTGGTTATCTCAATTGCCTTCATTCTATAAGTTTTGCATTTTAGCTCAAAGAGCCAATTAGAAAGCAATACATAGGAGTACCCCCAACTGCACCCTGGACAGCAAAACCATGTGAAATGTGCACCCATAATAAGCAGCTTTACATACATTGGATTACTGGTGACGCCCTTGGTGGCGGGCCTCTGTCGGCCGGCACCCGGACTTTTGGATGGGACTGATGAGTTTGGGCATACGAATGTGAGCGATGTCCTTTTTACAAACGTTTGCATACAGTTTCAGTTTAGTGGCCAGAGGTGTCAATTATATTAGGACCTGTACTAAGCGATACATCCCAACACTTACCAGGAATGCACTCCAAAGGCTCCCATTCTGTATACAATGACATTGCAGTTCTTGAGAAAAGTTTGGCAACCTCTGCTGCATATGGATCTCCTGAGACGCTGACACATAGTGAGCTCAGGAATATGAATTGTTCCTTGTGCTTATCATACCAGACTGTCCAAGAAAAGCCTCCCACTAATCAATACCTATAAACAATTGTCCTGCACAGTTCTAACACATGAGAAATAACTTGCTGCCAAAAGAGGGCAGATCTATAAATCGAAGCGCAAACTGGAGACATCGCCATAGCAACCGGAGGAAATTACCACATTAGCGGTGAACGCTGCAAGCGATAATGGATGTTGCCGTTGTCGTGTTATGTAACAAGGGCTCACCGAGTAACTATAAATCTTTTCATGAAATAATACATTCTCTCACTTACTGTTTGACTTGATATATACGTGGGAAACAAATGATTGTGGAATTGATTTAGGAATAATATACTATTTATTTTCATATAAAGGCCATGAAGGTATTCTGAGTTCTTTCGGGTTTGGACAACATTGCGTATCAGTGATTGAGCAACTGAATTCTTGTATAGTGATGGTGTATTTTTTTGGTAGATTTGGATAAGATAAAGACCCAACTTTGGCCCTGGAATCTTTTTGCCCCCACAGACCTCGGAGAAGCCTTGCACCCCTAGAAGACACACAATATCTAATATACATACCTTTATCCATGTGTCTTAGGTCCAGTAAAGTGCCCTATGCCCTCTTCCTCTTCCGGTGGTAAGCGGATCCTAAATGCTGCAGAGAGTGACATCATGTAGTTAAGTGGTGCAGCTCTCTGCAGCATTCTCCTGTGATTCCATGGGGACACTCTGGTCTCACAGGAAGTGGGTTGAATGCTCTTGCGTGTCATTCAAACTGGAAAAAAGTGCTGCTGAATAACTGGATCTGCGGGTCTGCAAAGGACAGTGCTGGAGATTTGATAAGTATAGTAGCCAAAGCTGTTAAATTATTTTTCTGAGTTGCTGAGAGATCACTGCTAATGTATTTTGCCCAGCTAGGAAGGCAATGGGCTGAGGTAAAGCATGCTAAAATGTGTGTTTTACTGCACATTACTGTAGCAGGCTGCACTTTGTACAGTGCTTTGCAGTGGCATCCATTTAGAATTGTGCCCCAACACACAAGCAGTAGACTGCATCGCAACAGCACTGCAGCGCACTACAACGCACATGCCATTCTGCCTTAAGGCAGTGCATGAAATTATCCACAGTAATGCACATGTTGTAATGCACCCCAACTGATTGCTTTAATATGAAAGGGCCCTCAAAGCACACTCCAGTCCAACATTTAACCTTTGATTTGATCCAACTCGGCTCCTTAAACTTCAACCCTAGCCTAAGTTAACAGGTACTGTTAGGAACAAACACCTATGATACCACTCTGTACTACCATTTCCCTCTATCCCATCCAATCACAGTGACTCTACTTGTGCCATATTGCCAGCTACATCTTATATCATGCCGGGCTGCACAAAACCCAACAATTGATCTACACACTCTCCTGAAGAAGTGACAAATTGTATACACTGTGAAACGTGTTGAGACAGTGTTTTATACCTTACGCAGATAGAATAAATTTTTTTTACTGATGCAACACACATGGTTTACTGATAGTTCTTGGGCGCCTCTGCTGTCTTACACCTACTGTATGTGTTCCTTTGGGGTACTTTCTTCTTTCACCAGACGACATCGGGTCCTATAGGCTTCTGAGCTGCAGACCATCTGTACCATACTCCAACGAGTATTGAGTGCAACCACCTGTGCGAGGACAGATATGTTCCCCGCATACACTTTTTCGGCCGGTTGCTAGGTATCCCCTAGGGCAGTGGTTCTCAACCTGTGGGTCGGGACCCCCTCAGGGGTCGAATGACGATTTGCCAGGGGTCGCCTAGTGGCTCTCAGCCGCCGGGAGAGAGATGTATGTATTCAAGTGTAGCGCCCTCTAAAATGTCGCTATTCAATTTAGAGATACCTGGACTGTAACCAGTCTAGATACTGATTATACAGAGCTCTGCATTCTATAGGTGTCCCTGAGTCTGCTGGATTGATTGCTCCTCCTGTTGCTGAGGAAAAGGGAGCCTTGGCATACAGTGAGGGAGGATCCATCCTCAGGTTATGACTATGCACCTGGCCCTAGCCAATCCCTGAGTAGGATGACTCAGAGGCATGGTTGAGGGCAGGTGATAAAAGGTCTGGGGACATTGTGGAGAGCTCTCTTCCCCTAGGGGCCTCGCCCTAGGAGGACTGTGTGTGATGCAGGAAACTGGCCTGGGCCTGGGCACATGGCAGGTGCTGAGGGACCTAGAGGCCTAGGATACACTGATACTTTGCTGGGCCCATACACGTGGCAGGTGATGGGTGCCTTGTTCTAAGAAGATACT
>NW_017306277.1:2467826-2483189 GCF_000935625.1 Nanorana parkeri
GGGCTCGGCACGTGGAGCTGCGAACACGCCCGAGCCCATCCCTATAAGTGACAGTACTGCGGAGTATGTACCTCATACATTATATAGCCACACACTTTAAATCCAATTCTTCTAGTTCCAGCTGCAGAGCCCGATCCTGTCTTTGCCTATAGCAGTGGTTCTCAACCTGTGGGTCGCTGTGCAAGGTGAGAGCCCTCCTCAGCTCTCTCCTAGCGCAGCAGTGTCAGTTCTCCTGCCACGCCTCCAGATGTCGCTGCAGCAGCCGCGTCATCCCTAAATTTGACCTTTGGGGGTCACCACAACTTGGCAAATGTTACCAAGGGGTCCCGGCCCTAGAAAGATTGAGAACCACTGCCCTAGGGGATTTTCTGCAACCACCTATACGTGAGTATTGGTTTCGAAACAATATCTTCACTTATTACTGTTAATCCATATCAGGAAGCTTGTACTACTACACTTCGCTGGATCTCTCCTGGGGCTTTTGTCCCTATTTTTTCCTCTTCTTTTTTTGTATGGGGAGCAGGTAGCTATATATTGCCCACCATTTTCTCAGCGGCATTCGGCTATTCACTCACTGCTGCTCGGCATCTTTAAAAATAGCCCGAACAGCAGTGAGAAGCCTGCCGGAGGGTCGGCTCAGCCGATCCAGATGTTGGATCGGCTGAGTCGAACTCCTTCTGCACTTCGGGTCGGCCGAACATGCTCAGCATGTCCGGCCGACCCAAAGCAACGCGAAGCAAGCCGATGTACGGCTGATTTCAGCCGATGTACGGCTGAAATCAGCCGTACCAGCCTGAAGTGAATAGCCGAACAGTGTTCGGCTCACTTCACTTCAGATCGGTCATTCACTCGGCCGCCCTCGGCAGCTTAGTGAATAGACCCCTATCTTACTTTTGTTATAAATTCTTTTTGCACAAACCATACGATCATGGGAAAATTAGAAAAATATCTGTTTTAGTTTTATTAGGGAAAAGCTTCCTAGGGGATATTGGACTACGATAACACAATAAAACATTTACTAACCTGTGCCAGTGCTCTGCGAGGGCTGAGGGGGTCACAGTCTGTGGCTTGGATAGTCATAATGTACGAAGGTTTTATCTCAAAATCTGGGTTGGTCACTAACTCTATGATTCCTGATGTGGGGTTAATCCAGAATCTATGAATGATATCTGTGTTCCCATCCCGTATACTGTAGGTTACACAGTCTGGCCGATCTCTGTCTGTAGCAGTCACTTGCCCCAGTATAGTGCCATCTTTGAATGAGAAAATAACATTGGATTAGTATTTTCTGTTAAAATAAGGATATGCACATCTAGGTACTGGATTCTGAAGTGCAGCTAGGGTCCCTGAACATATGCACACATTGGCTCCTGCATCAGATGCACTGCTTGGCAGGAAGGCGCCCATCTTATGGAATAGTGCACTGGGGCCATACCAAAGTACTAAATTGCAGGATTGTGAATTGAAACCTCACACTCCATTTAAAATCCACATACATCTTTATTTAATGTAGGGTTGAGAGGATAGTATAGAAATATAGAACGTGTTTCAGAAGCTCATACAAATACCCCTTTCATCAGGACTTACCAAGGTTGAAAATGTCAAGACTGTGATGACTTGAAATTGGATACCGTTTTGTCCAGTGTGTGAGAATCCATATGAATTCTTCAGCACCTGATTCAGCAGATTAGACTGAAGGAAGCAAAAGGAGTTGCAAAACAAGCAGCATCTGCTCTGCTGTTCCTTTTGCTAACTCATAGTGCTCTGGGAAGCCGCTCTCATTTATTAGGTGTTTATTTGTCAAACAAAGATTGTATATAGATAGTAAAAATGGATATAAAAGTAAGATTTAGAAGCTTATAAAAATAAACTAAAATAGAAAATGATTATATTTTAGGGTTTAGGGTTTTAATGTGCGTCACTCTGACCTCTGCCCTGTGTGTTACATTACTGACCTCTGCGCTGTGCGTTACATTACTGACCTCTGCGCTGTGCATTACATTACTGATTACTAACTGGTGGCGAGTAACTTTTAAGGCCTGGCTAGTAGCTCAGGACTTGAAATTTTGAGCCCTGCTTTATACTATAGTGCAGGGTAAGTATAAAGGGACTGATAATTTACTGGTTCTAACAGTTCTTATGCTTTGCCAATTTTATATTCATAAATGCAACATGGGCAAGATTTGCCTTGATTGTGGGTCCAAATTATTCCCCTAAAAACAATCAGTCAGGTTTTTTTTTCTTTTCCCACACAGCCATTAGAAATGAGTGGATCAGTCAGAAAATAATTTATGTCTACGGAACCTTAAAACATACCAGTCATTCTGGCAAACACTAAACATGCCAGACTATTAACTCAGACCTGGTCTGATATGTGGTGATATCAATACAAGCTTTACCTTTTGCTGTTTCCTGCACAGTGAAGGTATATGTGGTTGGGTTGAATTCTGGATCAAAGTTGTTCACCGGAGTTACGGAGACAATTATTGTTGCAGTTACTGAAACACAAATGTCATATTTTAGAGAAGAATTGCAATGTCACCTAGGCTTGAAATGTATTATACTGATTGCATAGACATGCACAGGAACATGGGCACACAGAAGCCAAATAGCAGTGCAGGGTCTCCTGTTTCTTTGGGCAAAAATATATCCGCAATTAGTACTGAATAAATGAACTTGTGAAGAGCAATAAAGATGATGAAGATGTACAAAGTGTCATATACCATAGCAACCATGCATGCTATTACTGTGCAGGGCATTGCACTTTCCACATCCTTACTATAATAATAAGGAGGACACGTACTCCCCAGTACTTCTCCTCAATACCAGTAAAGTGTGTGTGGGTGTGAGTGTGTCTATTTATGTGAAGTCCTAGGCACTTTATTGCATCATCTCTGCTGTACAAAAGGATGAGCCCATCTGAATTCCGATCCTCCCTTCTTAGAAGAGGTAACATGGGTATTCTAGCTCCGTTCCATTTAATGTATCCATCTCAGGAATACTGTTGACTTAGCTTTATTTTACCCTTTGAGTTTAGGTCCACTTATAAGGGCATTTCTGGGTCATATTGTCCCCTTTTCAAATACTATAGGAGGCTGAGCTACCTTATTAAAATATGCTGTTGAATTCACTAAGCTATGAAGAGTTACAAGATAATTACCTACTAGTGAGCCATATGTCAGCTCTGGAAGCCAGCCTGAACAGCTAAACTCAACCCTGGCTCCTCCATCCAGCAGAATTAGATTTAAAATATTTGCCTTATGTACAGTTGTATGAGAGATAACATTCAGAGATGCAATGAAGGTTTCTGGATTTGCCAGTTTTGCAACCCAGCAGCTGTCCAATTTCTCAGAAGCGTGTCTGGGGAGGCAGCTTTCATAACTAGTTATGTGCTGGCTTTACAGTACCTGCTAATCACTGTTCATATGAAACAGCATAAACAAGAAGGCATCAGCATGTGGTAAGAGACAATATAAAACCCTAAAGCCTACTGTGAATGGAAACCTAATGTTTTATTTAAAAAGCCAAAGTCAAGGGGGATACATCTATTATTAGTAAATTAGAAGAACAATTAAAAGAAGTCTGCCAATATGCAGACATAAAAAGCCTATTAAAAATAAGAAAAGGACAAACTAACCTGTATGGGTTGTATCAGATGAGTCTGAAACTGATACCATGATCTCATATGTTCTCACTGGATCAGTATCATACACCAAATTTTCATTTACCTAAAAAAATATAGGAAATGTATTATTTGCAGGTAAAATAAGAAAACATTCTGGCATACTACAATGGAAAGCTAAAAGAGAAATATGATTGGCTGTTGATGGGTAACTGAATGTTGATGGGTAACTGAATGTTGATGGGTAACTGAACATTTTTTATGACCATTTCTGTTAAAAAGCCCAACTACAGCCATTTTTTTAAAGTTAGGATAGAGTGAGGAAGATGTAAAAACCTCTCCCAAGGTTTTTATTGTTGTCTATGTCCTTGTATGGAAGACTTTCCCTCACCTCCGGCCTATTCAATGGGTGTCAGACGGCGGTGTAACAACAGCATAGCAGCCCACATAGCTGCTATAGGGCCTGGGGTAAGAGGGGGGTCCATTAGGGAGGGTGTTAATGAAAACTAAACACTGAAGTGTCCTGTATAGGAGGGTTGAAGTCAGACATCAGGATCATTACAGATCCCCCTCTGTGCAGTAAGAAGCATTTGCTCAGCTGTCTTAGCAATTTAAATTGATTGCCTCTGCTCTTCTGCTACAGATCGGAATTAATTCTGTATGCCTAATGCAGTCACAAATCCCGGAGTTTCTTCTCAGGTAAAGCCATATAAGACAGCTGATATCAGTCTGGTTATTAATAGTATTATTATTATTTTATCAACTATAACTTTTATTCAAAGCACAATAACTTTTATTCATAATAGCGCACTGACTATAGTGACAGCTATCCTACTGCCTGCCCTCATTTGAGGCATACTTTATGTGAAGATCAATGACACATACTGTCACAGTTGACACTTGCAACACAGAGAGCTAGCCAGAGGGGCCCCATCGGAATCTTGCTATGAAGCCCAATGATATGTTTGCCCCTGGACTGTCAGAAAAGGATATAATGAAAATTCCTTCAAGTCGGACTTAGACAACAATTATGAAAACCTGACTCTAATTTTAATGCTTTTCCATTCTATCCAAAACTAAAAAAAGGATTTTCTGGAATTTGGCTGTACTATCTCAATTACATTAATTAGCAGAAGTAGGCAATTATCAATAAATCATATTATTTATAATATTGATCTGTAAAATATTTGAACCATATCTGGTTGAAAGAAATAGATTCTCACCTTTATAACATTTGGATTGCCTGTTTGTTGAAATAATTTGTCTGGTCCAATTGGGCCATTGCTGGGAAGATATTTCAAGGGATTCGGAGGAACATCTGGGTCATGGCAATTCAATGTTGCAACTACTGTGTCTTTTGGTATAGGTTCTGGGTTTGTAAAGCTATAAAAACAGATACTGTAAGATACTGAGCAATCCTATCAATGAATATTGTGAACATCAGGGCTTGTATAAAATTCCGCCTTTGACAGTTGTTTGCAGAACAGGTATCCCCGTTGAAAGATTTACCCTGTCTAAGAACACAGATCATGCTTATATTTCTAAGTGGGGGAAAGACCACTAAAACTAAAACAGTGGAAGACTGGTTACATGGAGGACTGGAACATGATCACCTCTTGCCCCATCATTAAAGCCTCAGCAGAACCAGCATTTAAGGTTCTCACTTGATGGGACTGCATATGGTCCCATGTAGATGCACATCTTCTCCCCTTGCTTGCTGATACGTGCTTTGGAGGATGTAGCCATATTAGAGATGTGATGCATATTTGGTGGACCCGCCCAATGCTAGGTAGATTCTGGTCCAAACTATTTAAACACTTGTGAACATTGTTTAACAATCATTTTCCCAGGGACTCTTGGCTTGCACTTCTCCATCTCAAACCCCCTTCCTTACTAAACCTCAATTCAAATTGCCCAAATTGTGGCCTGGAAGAAGCAATTTACACAATTTGCAGGCAAGTTTAGGCAATGCACTGACTTGTTTTTCATCAATGAGAAACATAGCACTATTCTCACGGATATCTACAAAACATTTCTTACTGTGTTAACTACATGGATCCAATATGCCCATGCCTGCTTCCGTCTGAAAGTTACAGTATATGAGTATATGTAAGGGAACATATGGGGAATTCTGATGTCCAAAAAATAGTTGTCCCCTGTAAATAGAAATCCCTAAAGTGGAGATGGTCTAGTAAATAGATAACAATAGAATATGATGTATATCAAAATTTAATAATGAAAAATTACACATAAAGACACCTATAACAAAACATCTAAAAACAGGGGGACGTGAGCGAGCCTCTGTTAGTGTGAACGCACACAGCTCTCTATCCTTGTCGTGTTATCGGACACACCGCTGTGGGGACTCCACTACAATCCACCCCGCACTTGTGGAAACATTCTTTGGAACTTTTCCTTTGATTTGGAATCAAATCCCACGGATTAGTGTGAGTCCTAACAGGCTGGGGGAAAGGCATCCACAGAGCCTTTGATCCACGAATGAAGCAGATCCTTTGGAATTAAATTGCCATAAACAGATACAATTTTTTGAAACAACTACATGCATGTATCGTTGCGGGATCTAACCAGGACTGCGCCCCCTCTCGGGAGACACACAATGTGAGTACAGCTCCGATACTCTGTTTCTATTTTTGATATACTACTATAATATCAGCACCAGAGACTTCCTGCCTCTTAGGAGATCTACTGATCAAACACCCGTATCATTATACCAGGGTGACCCTATGGAAGCTTTTTAATTGTTTTTAGCTGTTTTGTTATAGGTGTCTTTATGTGTCATTTTTCATTATTAAATTTTGATATACATCATATTCTATTGTTATCTATTTACTAGACCATCTCCACTTTAGGGATTTCTATTTACAGGGGACAACTATTTTTTGAGCAGTCTATTGAAACCCTGGAGTTTGGCTGAATATTATTGTTTCACACAGCGTAAACCTCCTTTTGTTCCCTTCTTCCCTCCCTGTTCCTGCTCCCTTTTGCCCCAATCCTCTTTCTCTTCTTCCAGTTCTCTTCATCCAAATTATTCTATTTCCTCCATTTTCTTCTACAGAGCTCCCACCATTGACTGTTCCTTTTCCACATTGTCAGTGTTCTATTTACACCCTTCTATCGGGTGACTACCACTACCAACCTGAAAGCCTATAGATTGGCCTATGAGAATATAAACTAAGGAGCAATTTACTTTCAAGGAGCTGTGGGAATGCCTCTGGTCCCATTTTCCTACATAATCATATATTACCCCATAGGCTTGAGAGTTAAGTATGTTCATCAATAACTGAAACACATACCGGTCCTTCACTGTATAACTTTATTGTAGCTGGTGTATGCCAAACATGTAAAAAAAAACATGCAATAAACTTTGTAACTTTAAGTTTATTCTCAAAAATTAAAAAACAAAAGTATTGAAAGTGAAAAATTCCCCATTACCTCCTGTACTGAGGACAGCCATAACAATTTGCATTGCCTCTCAATTTCTATCCTAGTAAGAATGGTCTCCAGGACAAATATAGAAATTGAATCTCCTCAGTGGGAACTCAGACAGCGATAAAAACTTTCAGTACAAAGAGGAACGTGCCAGGAACATGTATAGCAAGTCCAGAAAGCTGTCTGTATTAAAGGTAAATTGCTGTCCTGTTGATTAATTGATGTGTACACTTTATCATGTTTATCTGCATAAGTCCCCTACCCAATGGAACATCATTTATTTGAACTGGTTTGGCAGACACCAACTGTAATTTTTTATTAATTCTATTCTTCATGCTGTTATTCGTATAGCCCTGATGAAGGGGGGACCCTTCAACGCCTTGAACCATGTTGGCTTTTATGGAATGTGACTTTTAATAAAGACAACTTTCTGGACTTTACCTGTTTCTGTTCTTTTTCTTCTTTATACACCAGAGTTGTGGCTATCACACTAAAGAGTAATGTTATCCCACACCAGCCTCAGGGTTAAAAAGTAAAAAATGATGCAGAGCTCCATACCCTTTGCTTTGAGTAATAAAAACTAGAGGTTTTAATTCTTCCCCACACTTTCTAAAACCAGAAAAAAGTTTTGACTAGAGTCCTACTGTCAAGAACTGTTTTCTTGTAATCTGCAATTTATATATTTTTTCTTGCAGCCAGAATCCTCTGGATGTTGGACATTTCTTCTGACTAGCGCTACAGCCTCTTCTGACTAGCACTAGAGCCTCTTATAACTAGCACTAGAGACTCTTCTGACTAGCACTAGAGCCTCTTATAACTAGCACTAGAGCCTCTTATAACTAGCACTAGAGCCTCTTATAACTAGCACTAGAGCCTCTTATAACTAGCACTAGAGCCTCTTATAACTAGCACTAGAGCCTCTTATAACTAGCACTAGAGACTCTTCTGACTAGCACTAGAGCCTCTTATAACTAGCACTAGAGACTCTTCTGACTAGCACTAGAGACTCTTCTGACTAGCACTACAGCTTCATGAGAGTGTTTCCTCTAACGATGAATTATTCGTTATTATAGTGATACTATAAGAATGTGTGAACTTTAAACGAGAACTCTGAACTTTCTTCCTGTTGTGCCACCATGAAAGAAAATGAGGGGGGAAAACTCAGTGTGGACAAAAACAGCAACAGAAGCCTGATAGAGGGTCTAACCTTTCTCTACTCTAAGTGAGAAGTTTTTTCGGTTGGAATTCCACTGTGAATACAGCACCGGGAGGACTGGGCACATGCAATAAAACAGATATATTCATTAATATGCCTGCATATAACATACATAAGGAGAAGGAGAGTTCTCACCTGTACAAATACTGATCACAGAATGGAGGGTTGTCATTAATCGGGAGGATGGTTGCTATGACAAATATTGATGCACATTTATTGTCCCGGTCACAAACTTTGACAGTATAGGACTGAATGTTGGCAAACCCAAAAGCTTCACTGTCCATCATGGATATTATGATCACAGTTCCTGTCTCTGTTGGAAAGAAATGAATAATTTTTTTTTTCACTTACTTCCTTTTAACATTATCAAATGTAAAATCTATCATTAGAGCCCATCATTGAACTGTCCGTTGAAATCAGTTAAACACACAAACAAATGTTGTGCAAAGTCTTACATTTTCTTTAGAAGGCACCCAAATCCTGAGAAGGAAAGTCTATCCGCTGCTATGATACTGTAGAGAAGGACTATTGTGCTCTGTGTGGAAGCAGTCGTCTCTCTGTAAAGGTCTGACACACCCAATGTTGAGTCATCAGAGCTAGAACTCTTCAATAAGCAGGGAGTATAAGCTTTGCTGTTTGCAATTGAGGGGTTGTGCCCAGAAGTTGTTGTCTGTCATCTCATGTCTATGGCCAGGTAAATACAGCACATGACCCTTACATCAGGTCAGCAGTTTGTGGTGTATGTTGGAAAATTTCCTCACTGCCAAGAAATATTCACAAAAGCACAGAGAGCATGCTGTGTGCTGGTTAGTGGGCGGTCCAGTTCTGAACTTTAGTTATTGAGCTCTGTAAAAAAATTACTTTTTTTCAGCAAGGCCATTAACAATGGCCTGGTAAACATGTGAGAAGGAACCAAGACCTCCATCGGCTGACTGGAACTCACAAATTGAAAATGATTATTTACCGGATTTCATAATTATCCACAGTAAGTAAAATACATTAAAATTATTCTTAAATTTTATTTAAAGGGAAATAAAGGATACATAAAAACATTGTACATTCCTGTAAAAAAGCTGGATCTCATGGGTCTTTCTTATCTAGTGTCTGCCTATATTACTCCACAACTAGTGAAGAACGGAATTGGGAGTTTACACTTTGCTAAAGTTTCAGCAAAAATTGGGATATTTTTGGCAAAATGAATTGACATTAATAGGGAAAAAAATTAAAATATATCTATAGACATTAGGTTGAAGGTTTGAACTGGAGTTTGTGAAGGGTTAAAATGCCTGTCGAGGTTTTACTTCTGTTCCTGCTTTTGAGATTTAGGGGTTGATTTACTAACCTTATAAACACACCATGAACGTGTATACACCTCTGTAGTGTGTTCCCTCCCAGCATGATCTATGGGAGGAATCGAAACACCTTTGTAGTGTGTACACACCCAGCAGGTGTGTTGTGCAAAGCCCTGCAATGAATTGCAAGGTAATGTGGTGTAAATTAGCTCTATGTTATGTTGCTTGCGTTGATGAATGCAGGAATGTAAATGCATTAGCTAACCATTTTTGTCTAAACTGTGAAGCAGCATTATATATGCATCATGTGCATGATTTTTCCATATATGGCATTAGTGGAAATATGCTTTTAGAGACTTTTTGGTTGATAAATACATTTTGCTGTGTGAAAATCACACACACCTGGTGCGTGCGTGTGTTTAGGTTAGTAAATCACCCCCTTAGTCTCTATATTTTTGCTGGTCACCATTGTCAACTAAACTGAAAGTGAGCGAAAATCAAAATGTTTAATTGTTCATGTAAGCATTAGTAATGGGGCAAGTATTCCAATGGGGGACATTTAATCTGATGACAGTTGTCTAAGAGGATTTCCATACCTTTTGACAGATTTCCTCTCATTTATCGTGTCCACACGAATGGAAGTATCTGTGTCCCCAATGGGACACAGATAGTAAAAGAACATCTGGCAGGGACAGGGGCATTACCTGCTCTATCCAAGATAAAAACAATAGGGGGTACAATAGGCTTAAAATTGCTACTGAGTTTAAGGGAAGTGTTAGGACCAATGCAGACACTTAAGTCATAGTGTATAGTGGCGAGTTGATTCACCTCTAGCAGCCGCCTTTTCCTTAAAGCCTGTGACACACTGCATGCGAAGCCGTGCAGAGCGAAGCAAAGCTGTCAGGAACGGAGCTTCGCATGCAGTGTGTGAGCTGTATGCAGTCAAATGAATGACTGCATCTTCAGCCAATTGGCTCGCGTGTAACAACCCGGGTGGAGTTTGCATTGTGACACACAGGTTTATACACGTGAGCCGATTGGCTGAAGATTAAATTGATCATCTCGGCACACTCAGCTATGCGAGCTCTCGCAAGCCGATGTACAGGAAAGAAAAAGACATGACACACTGCACGCCAAGGCAGCGCTGCACCGCTCCACTCTGCTTCGCATGCAGTGTGTCACAGCCTTAAGGCTCCATTCAGATACAGCATTTGCATTTCCACGCGGTTTTCTGTGCTTAAGACCGCACGGCATGCAAACGCTAAATGTTTTACAACTGCACAAATTCTACTTGTTTGAGGCTATTACTATAGCCACGAACGTGCGGAATCCACCAAAAAATTGCGCTTGTACTATTTTGCATACCGCCTGGGCGCCACAAAAGTCTGAACAATGCACATTAAAGTGCATTATTTTATATGTTTAGAGCAGTTCCACACGTATTTGGCCGTACAAATAAGCACGGACAACCGCTCCTGTGTGAATGGAGCCTAAGGCTAGTGTGCTAAGGACTAAGCTAGAGACAGAAACAGGTAGCAAGATACAAGACAAGACTATGAAACAAGATCAAGATAGGACTACGATACAAGACAGGAACTGATTCAAGATACAAGACTACAATACAAGATCAAGATAAGTACAAGATTCAAGACATACTATGGCAGGATACAGGCTTGTACAGAACAGACAGAACTAGACAGAACTATCACAAGCCCAGAGCTCTGGGCCAGAGGGAGCTGAGAGGTTGCTACAGGCATAGGAGCATTGGACATGCGTCTAACCATAAGCACCTTTAAACTATCTGGAACCTGTTCTTGTACCAAAAATATCCCTTTTAGCTGGGAACATGATGCTAAATGTTATGTTAGAATTTGATATTTAGACTAGAGTTAGATATCAGTTAGAAAACAAAGCCATGTGATTTGTTTTTCAAGCCAATATTGGTTGAACACTTAAACATTAAGGGTAATTTCAACTAATCTGGACAGCTGGAGAATGAACCCAAGAATCTGATTGACTTGCATTTGTACAATACCACCAATTAATTTTCAGAGGCTTGGAAAAATAAGGCCCATGATACTTTAGCCATCTCAAACTGGATCAATGTAATCACAATCAAAGGATCAGCAGAAACAAACAGAATGTGAGTTTTTATGGCAGTACCTTTGTGAATGGTGAAGTATGGATTTCCAGGGTCCAAATAAAATGTGAGATCATTCATTAGATCAGCATCAAAGCCAGTGCAAGTGTTAACTGTTGTTCCAATGGGAAGTTCCTCAATCAGCTGGATATTTGCTGTGTTCCCAGATCGCTCTGTCTTTGTGCCGTTACTGTTTTCTGTGATACTGGAAAAGCTGTGTAAGGAAACAGTATATATATATTCTGATTCACTTCTGCTTTACAGGCAAAAACCTATAACATCATGGGCCATTGTGTGTTGGTTGAATAGTCACTTCCATATCGCAGAAAGAGCTCATCCAATTTCTCTGCAATACATTCCTTCCACTGCCCCTTTATGGGTTTTTAAGATCAATTCTGCCAAACACTAATATTTTTAGCTTTGTATGGGCACCTGAGGGGTTGGGTAGGAACAGCGAAAGAATCCAAGACTGACCGGAAGACTCCGTTCAACCCATGGCCAAGCAAAGTCTTTTATGGAGCTGAAGGGACCGATCTTGCAGCAAGCTGGCTCTGAGGTTCAGGTGAGTATATAATTTTTATTTTCGTCCCTAGACGAAAACAAGCACTTAACCCTTGCCTCACTACAAGGGGCGCTCTCATGTAAAGGGGGACTCTGATGTCAAAGTAGGGAGGCTCCTACTGTGAGTGGGGGGACTTTGATGTGAAAGGTGGGGGCATCTGATATATAGGGGCTTCTGATGTAAAGTGGAACTCTGATGGGAAAGGAGAAGGCTCTGATTTGAGGGGGACTTCGATGTGTAAGACGAATCCCACTTTTTGCGTTTTTGCATGGGGTCCCCACTTAAAAGTCACTACATTTTAGACTGGGATGCGTCAAGATTCTGCATACTTTTAAAGGATGCCGTGAATGAAAAAATGTTGAGAAACGCTGTTGTAGAGGGTCTGGTGCTTCTTCTATGGTAAATGAGAAGTACAGCTAAGAGCAACCGCATACATTTTTTAATTTTTAAGAAAACCCCTGTATCACTGGAAAGACCAATCACATTGCTTGCAAATAGCTCAATGTGTGTTGCTGGCTATACAAAGACTATGCACCATATGGGTTCCCCTTTGCTTGACACCACACTACAATATACTTACACACAAGTCATCGTTGGCTCGTTGTCATTTATATTAGTGATATAGACCTTTATGTTTGCTGATTTTGCAAGATTTCCATCACTGATGGTTACAGTTAAAGTATAGCTGAAAGATAAGAAATATAATAACGAAGATTTAATGCTCAGTGGAAAAGGAACATTTATCTTTTTTTGTCATTTTACAGCATAAAATTAGTTTGAGGACAATGGTTGTTATTGCCTAAAGAGTCTAAAAAAAGTTCTTGTCTCTGGCAGTCAATTAGATTCTTCCTTTCAGCTTCTGGAAAAAAAATGACAGTTGGAATCGGATTAGTTATGATTGGGTAAATGTGGGTCACGTCTCTGAAGGAAACCGTGATTGACAGAATTATGGAGCCTGCCACTTCTAAATCTCGCTTGGCTTCCAAATCAGTTACTGAGGAGCTTGATGTGTTCTCACATGCCAGACAAAATGGTATCCAATTACAAGCCATCACAGTCCTGATACATTTTCTCCCCTAGTAAGCCCTGATGAAGGGGGTATTTGTATGAGCCCCCCAAAACATCTTGCCTATACTGTCCCCCAACCCTACATTGCATAGGGATATATCTGATTTATTAAATGGAGTGTGTAGCTTCAATTCACAACTGCTGAATCTCAGGAACAATGCTGGCTGTCACACTGGTCCCATGGCTTTTTATATTTTCTGATATAAGGAAGTCCAGAGGCTGAAAGATGTCACATCTTTCTGCCTTGAGGAAGGGACCCTGCGTGGTCCCGAAACGTCGGTTTATTTGGATGTCTGTGACGCTTTCTGTCCAATAAAAGGGACATATTTATCTTTACTACTGAGTGCTGGTGATTTCCTGACTTTCCTGTGTTTGCACGGCGCCATCCGTGGTATCTCATCACTGCGAGCACCACTTTTTTCACATCTGGCCGGGACTGCTGTGAGGAGTGCGGAGGGTCTCTCTATCTACTTACGGAATATATTTCATTTATTTCAGTACGTTGACAAAGACAAGACAACTTATTTAGGGCCCCCCTTCGTCAGAGCTATTGTAATGCAAATGATTTGTATTACTGTAGCCTTGATGAAAGGAGACCGTTTGAAACCCCAAAATGCATTTCTGTACATTTGGAGTGATGCTCCATCTGTTCCTAATATCCTGTTGTCTACATCCAAGGACACAAGAGGTCCCATACACAGGTGCCACCTTAACAAAGGCATTGCAGTCTTCTACAAACAATAAAATAGACCACCATGCAAAAATCGTGAACCAGCGCCTCTCAACCACAGCCTTACATTAGACCATTTTTCAATCACTAACCTAGAACAAACGTGCAGATCAGAAATTCTGACTTCAGTCTGATATCACTGGTGTGCTTTGTCAATGAACAGGACAGAGACAGGGATAGTCAGGCAACCAGCATTTTCAAGGGGAGGTAAGCAATGGCAGCTTCCATGTTTCTCATACACACATGCATACTTTATTAAAAATGTTATTAACCCTTGCAGAGAGGCTACCCCCGCAGTGTAAGGGTTAAGTGCTTGTCTTTGCATAGGGTCAAAAATAACACAGTTTTACTCATCCGATCCTCCGAGCCGGCCAGCTGTGACATCACTCCCTCCAGCCTGTCTTCTCCTCCACTGCAGTGATGGTATGTCTCTCAGCATGCTCAAATCCTATACACAATGTATAGAACGTGATAACTCCTTAGACCGTAGACCGCTGCATCAGAGGGGAAGAGACGCCCCAGGGACTGGTTTAAGAGGATCAAGTGAGTATAACTTTTTTTAATTTTTTACCCTAGTCAAAAATGAGCTACCCCCACTCTACAAGGGTTAATAACATTTTTACCCGGAGTTCTTGTTTAAAGCATTTGAATCTGGCTGTTCACTTTTATGTCACACAAAAACACATCAGTTACCTCTTTGTGTTACTTTCATAATCAAACATTGAAGTGGTTGAGATTGTTCCTGTATTGTCAATCTGAAATCCAGAGTTGCCTGGAGTGATCCTGATAGAATACTGTGAATGGATTAAGCACCATTAGTAACATAAATTGATGTTTAGAAAGTATTCTAAATGAATGACATTACATAGCTCCCAACTGTCACTCATAATCAAATCCCTCTGTTGCTTTTTCCTCTTCAGTTGTCCCTCTTTTTGGTCCGATGTATAGCTACAGTATCTATATTTTGAAAAGCTAAAATAAAGGGCACGTAGTGATGAAAAAACTATATTTGGTTAAACCAATCATTTTTGGGCATTCAACCTCATAGTCCACGTTACTGGCAGCGTGGGTGGGGAAAGTCCTTTGTCCACATACTTCATGCTACAATGTGTCAGCTTTCCCTTCTCAGAAAGTTGGGATGTAGTGGAGAGGTGCTTGGGACTTAGTGGAGCTCCTGGACTGCAAAACTGTTTCATTTATTGTGCAGGGCCATCCCCATAATGAGGCAGCCTGAAGCAGTTTCCTTAGGCGGCATCTCTTTGGGACATGCAATGGGTGGGGGG
>NW_017306277.1:2483658-2486062 GCF_000935625.1 Nanorana parkeri
AGTGTCTGCGGGGCGGCTCGCTTGGGGGCAGGAGTGGGGGGGGGGGGGGGGGCGGCAGGTGTGCCTACCGCCCCTTTCTGGCCAGAGTGTACCAGGTTCCTATTAGCTCATAGCACCCTGTGACGCTCTGGCCAGAATCCCACCCAGCTCCTTTTTGTTATTTTTATTTTATTATATTTTTTAACCATTTTTTCTTTTTTGTTTACTTATTTCATTTGTTTAAAACACTTTTTTCTTTACTTAATGATGCAAACAAGCCCCCTATGTAATAGGGTCACCCATAGGGCAGTAGAGCCAACCCTCCTGTAATAGGCCCCCAGTTAAGGAAGGGGGCCCAATGACAGAGAGGTGTTATTCAAGTAGCTTAGGTTGCAGGCAGAGTAATCCCTTGCATTGGCAGAGAGGGGCTATTCAAGTAGCTTAGGGTGCCGGCAGAGAAATCCCCCGACACACAGCTTCCAGCAGTTTAAGAAATGTTTCCCTGGGTCCCATTAGTTCAGCAGGGGGTGCCAGGAGTAGAGAGGGGACTATTTGACTATATTTGGTCGCAGGCGAAGTAATACCACAAGCTGGCCTTGGTGGCCTGTGCAGAGCTGTCCAGGCGGGGTAATTTGGTGGAGAGAGAAACTGGTGATTTCTACCATTTGAATGCACAAGGAGAGATTGAC
Organism: Nanorana parkeri; assembly: GCF_000935625.1. Taxonomy (NCBI): domain Eukaryota; kingdom Metazoa; phylum Chordata; class Amphibia; order Anura; family Dicroglossidae; genus Nanorana; species Nanorana parkeri. The sequence goes on from NW_017306277.1 coordinate 2,484,327, forward strand.
AGATTGCAGTGTTGCCTGGCTGGGACTGTGCGTTATTGGGCATCTGGACATGGACACAGAGAGTGCTGCCCTGGGGTAGGCAGTCTATGCATAATAACCCAAAATCAATTATATTAATCCAATAAATAATTGTTCATTATGAACTTTTGATACTTCGTAATATTTCCCCCAGCAGCAATATTAAGTTATTATTGCTCTTTTGTGGGGTATATTAGTATTGCTGCCTGGGGAGATTTTTATTGCTTCCTAGGGGGGTGGGGGGGGTAGGATTTTAGCAGCCTGGGGAGGAAAAGGATTGTTATAGCTTGTGGATATTTCTGTAAGATGTCATTGCCGGCACTAACACTTACTGGGGGTTATTGTCAAGTAGGATGTATGGGGCCCCACAATTTCTATTGGCAGTCCTCGTCAGGAATAAAAAGGAAAGAGCTGTCAAAGTCTGTATCTCAGTTTCTACTAAACACAGAAGCATGAGATATAAAGCAACATATACTGTGGGAGTTAGGTGACTAAGCTGTGAAAAATAACACAAGGGGAGACTTCTTCTTTAAGTCGTTTGACTGCCATTAAATATTACTTTCTAATTTCCTTGTGGTGCAGCATCATAATAACTATTTTTTAATATATATTTACATATACAAATCAGCACATGAATGGCATTCATACAAACAAAATGTATTGAATGTTTGTACACTAAAAAGCCCTTTAATGACATAAAAGGATTATAATCTCTATGGATAACTGACATCATCGGCGGCCTCGCAGTTGACATTGTGAATAGAGTGTTTCTTAGTAACCTGCCGATGCTTGCTATAAGTATTAATTTGTGATGACCATATCAAAGACAAAGGTTCCTCCAACAGGAAAGTAAGTCAGAACATAGTTTGGCTGCCATCATTTGTACTGAACTATGTTGTATGTCATCACAGAACTTTCAAATCTTTTATTTATTAAGAGCCTCAAGCAAACGTGAACATTTGACTTAATCATTTAAGGGCACAGTCCACCTAAAAGTCTTAGAGTTCTAGTAGGGCCAAATCACCTAAAGGCTTACTATACTGTATATATTTTGTGGATTCCAACAATATTTTTTTCTGTTTAAATTGCTTGTTTTATTTCCACCCATCCATTGGCCAAAAATGAGGACGGTAAGTCATTAAAATTATAATTTTTTGCAGTACTGTAAAAACAGGCATCACAAAAGCAGACAGCCTCCAAAGCAGCTTCTTGTCTGGAAAGTGTGCTGGTCTAGTGGCTCTCAGTAGAGAAGAGTGTGGGTGTAGTGGCTGTCAGTAGAGAAGTGTGCGGGTGTAGTGGCTGTCAGTAGAGAAAAACGGATGTAGTGGCTCTCAATGGAAAAGTGTGCAGGTGTAATGGCTGTCAGTAGAGAAGTGTGTAGGTGTAGTGGCTGTCAGTAGAGAAGAGTGTGGGTGTAGTAGCTGTCAGTAGAGAAGTGTGCAGGTGTAGTGGCTGTCAGTGGAAAAGTGTGCAGGTGTAATGGCTGTCACTAGAGAAGTGTGCGGGTGTAGTGGCTCTCAGTGAAAAAGTGTGCAGGTGTAATGGCTGTCACTAGAGAAGTGTGCGGGTGTAGTGGCTGTCAGTGGAGAAGTGTGCGGGTGTAGTGGCTGTCAGTAGAGAAGAGAGGGTGTAGTGGCTGTCAGTAGAGAAGTGTGCAGGTGTAATGGCTGTCACTAGAGAAGTGTGCGGGGGTAGGGGGTGTCAGTGGAAAAGTGTGC
>NW_017306277.1:2486145-2501171 GCF_000935625.1 Nanorana parkeri
GTAGTGGTGGGGTGTCGTTGGTGGTAGTAGAGAAGTGTGCGGGTGTAGTGGCTGTCAGTAGAGAAGTGTGCGGGTGTAGTGGCTGTCAGTAGAGAAGTGTGCAGATGTAGTGGCTGTCAGTAGAGAAGAGCGGGTGTAGTGGCTGTTAGTAGAGAAGTGTGCGGGTGTAGTGGCTGTCAGTGGAGAAGTATGCGGGTGTAGTGGGTGTCAGTAGAGAAGTGTGCAGATGTAATGGCTGCCAGTAGTGAAGTGTGCGGGTGTAGCAGCTGTCAGTGGAGAAGTGTAGCGGCTGTCAGTGGAGAAGCGTGTAGGTGTAGCGGTTGTCAGTAGAGAAGCGTACGGGTGTAGCGGGTTTCAGTAGAGAAGTGTGCGGGTGTAGCAGCTGTCAGTGGAGAAGTGTAGCGGCTGTCAGTGGAGAAGCGTGTAGGTGTAGCGGTTGTCAGTAGAGAAGCGTACGGGTGTAGCGGGTTTCAGTAGAGAAGTGTGCGGGTGTAGTGGCTGTCAGTAGAGAAATGTGCGGGTGTAGCTGCTGTCAGTAGAGAAGTGTGCAGGATTGGTGACTGTCAGTAGAGAAGTGTGCGGGTGTAGCAGCTGTCAGTGGAGAAGTGTAGCGGCTGTCAGTGGAGAAGCGTGTAGGTGTAGCGGTTGTCAGTAGAGAAGCGTACGGGTGTAGCGGGTTTCAGTAGAGAAGTGTGCGGGTGTAGTGGCTGTCAGTAGAGAAGTGTGCGGGTGTAGCTGCTGTCAGTAGAGGAGTGTGCAGGATTGGTGACTGTCAGTGTCCCTCTTTCTCATCTAAGAAATTTGGGGCATATGAATACATTGACCAGAAGGCTTACACTGCAATTGATTTTGCACAGTAGTTAGTCATGGGTAATGACTGTACATAGAGAGTTGTTTGGAGGGCACACCTTCAATTGTGAAAATATGACACAGCAAAGAACATAAAATAACAAAAAGCCATAAACAAAAAAACTTTTAAAAAAATACCTTCCCTTTAAAGTTATATAAGAGAAACCGTCAGCGTGCCAGTTGCAGGGTGTGATAAGCTGAGATTTCTCTCAGCACCTCTCTGTATTACATTGGCACTATTTAAAATGAAATCTAGTGACAATACACCAGCATAATGTTAACAATGTGATACATTTGTTGAACATGAAGGAAAAACTATAATCTCCATCAAAGAGACTAAGTAGACCATTACACACAGACAAGTAGAAGAAATCCTGAGTTATAACTGCAACAAATGACTCCGTTGTCAAGGTTTTGCTGGTAAGTGAATCCGAGGAAAACTCATCGGCATTGTGTCATGTTCCACCATCGCAAAATGCTTTACTACTGCCGTGATTATTACCTGCAGCACATCATTATCCGGATCCTTGGCTGCCACTTTGTAAATGACTGTAGAAACAGCAGTGTTCTCAGCTATATACAGCTCAACATCTGATGGGGAAAAAAGGGTTTTCAGTGATTATTTACTCATCCGCTGAAGATTTCCCAAAGTAAATCTGAGCATATGACAAAAAAAAATGCATTAGCAGAAGTTGCCTTCAGTGAAAACCGCAAGTCAAAATGATCAGTAGATCCAGAGATAGAAGCTATATGTGAATTTCAAATATCTTTGTACATGGCAAGTGTGGGCCTGCTCCCCAGGCTGCACGGTGGCTTAGTGGTTTGCAGTACTGGGGGTACCTATAGGAAATCTCAGCGCTCCAATTCCTTAGCCGTCATCAGGACTCCCAAGGTGCTGGTCTAATAGGTGCGTCTCCACCTTGGAATGTAGTAGTATACGAACAGACCGCACTATCCAGAGAATCCCAATACTTCAGACTTGATTGAAATTCACAGCAAATCCAGTATAACCGTGAATAAAGGTGTATCAAGCAACAAATGCCAGCACCGCAAACCCCCAACCAGCTACAACTGGGGTCCCTAGTTCAAATCCCAGCCAGGACACTATCTGTATGGAGTTTGCATGTTTTCTCTGTGCTTGCATGGGTTTCATGTGAAATAAGGACCTTGGATTGTAAGCTCCTCAAGGGCAGGGAGTGATGTGAAAGTACAGTAAGTAAAGCTCTGCATATATTTTGAGTGTTAAATTAATACCCGTAATAATTCAAACTCACAAATTAACTAATAGGGAGGGGTGGTAGGACTAAGCTCAAATTGAACCTAAAAAAAAATATTTGCATGTAACTTCAGTGGTCTATTTCACTGCCCCAAGAATCTTTAGGACAACCTTTTTCATCGTATGCTTGTTACAGTTTTCTATTAACACCTTCAGGACCAGAGGTAATTGAAAGCCTATAATCTCCAGGACGAACTTTGAAGGGTCCGTATGCATGAGTTAGCTTGACGGTAAGACACATTAGTCTACCTAAATCATTTTATATATTTGATTATAGACATATAAGGTGTTCCTTGGTGCATTGTTTTAATAAATACCCTGTCAAAGCTGACAAATGGACAAAATTGTGAAAAAATGCTTTTTTGGGTTACACATAACAGTTTGTAATCAAAATGTTTTACACATAATCTAATGCTTTGTAACGCTGTATGTCTTTCTCTGTTCCCAGTGCTATCTGTACCTAGCGTGTAAAAAAAAAATGTCTTCCGCAAGCTATACTGCTAATGCTACCATTATGACAGCAAAACAATATGGAGGTATGGATAGAATAACCTGCAAACTGGTCAGGAAGATCAAGCCAGCCCACGTGGTAGTTCAACATGAGCACCTACACATGCATATGCATATCCATAGCTCTGCTAAAGAGCCGCGCATAGTCCTGCTGCTAAAAGTTATGCATGACCATGCAGCGGGCTGTTTCTGCACAAGGGTGCATGCACATTGATTGTGAATAGTGGCACCAAGCAGTCTTTTGAAGGCTGAGACCTGCAGGGATGCATGCACATTGATTGTGAATAGTGGCACCAAGCAGTCTTTTGAAGGCTGAGACCTGCAGGACTCCAGTGCTGAGAAATCATCAGCTATACCTTGTGACCTGCAATTCTGCAACTGGTCTGTGTTGACTTTGACTTCTTTCTTGACTACCATTACTGCCTGCCACTTGGTAATGTGCTGCCCACACCTTGGTGACCCCACCTGTCTCTGACTCTATCTCTGCCTATCGTATTGGTACCACCTCACCTGACATTTGCTGACCCAGGCTTGTTCCTGGACTCTTCTCACTGGTGACCTGTATTTTCTATCGCCTCCAACCACGAGACGGCTGCATTGAAGTTCCAGTGACACCAGTGGCACTGTCATCAACTCGTGCCATTCCTTCTTCCCTGGGCTCAGGGGTGTCCCTTTACTTTTCACTGCGTGAGGATGGGAGGTGGTACTGGTAAAGGTGGATCATTGGCTGTGCACTATACCAGGGTGAGCAGTGCGGTGCTGGTGGTGCACGTTCTGGGAGGAAGGATTGTGGTTGATACACGTTACCTCTGGCTCCAGCTCTGTCCAGCGTCCCACCCAGTTCCTGGCAACCAGTGACATCAGTGAGCTGTGCAGGACATGGGACAGAGCATTGCAAAGAGCTCTTAGAAACCTGGGATGCTCTGACCAGACAAGGGGCATCCGGCACACCTGCCGTGTTCCCCCCAAGTGATGGGGCACATAAACACACAGCCACCGCAATGTGGCTCACAAAAATATGGGATAAATTGCTTCCTGTATTGAATCAATAGCATTTTACTTGTAAATTCAGGATGCTCCTGTATGATATGGAACGGGTGGCAACCCCAGCTCCTTCACTGCTCCTTTCGGCCTTGTCAAAGGAGGAAGGCTAGTGTAAGTTTCAAATTGGGATTAGAGTGTCCAAACACCAGACACCAGTACTGCCACTTGAGGAAAAAAAGGGAGAATGCACAGCCCCATGTAAGTTTCGGCAGGAGAGCACAGAGACCGTAAGAGCTTTCTCTGCTTTCCACAAAGTGAACCTGTTACTTCACCTACTGGCCAACAGGTAAACCTCAAGAATGACAATTTTTTTTTCCTACAAGCAAAACATACTTGATTCCTTCATTTTTTTTTAAATAAAACATTTAATGGTGCTCCCATGGACAGCTTGAAACTCCACCACTGAGTTACCTTGTATGGCCAGTGTTCCGGTGAAGACTGGAGCCTTGTTGACATGTTTGACTTCGATAACAATGGTCTGTGTGGCGGTTGTCCCTTTGCTGTCCTCCACCAGGATTTGTAACGTATATAGTGGCACAGCCTCAAAGTTCAGCTTGGGCACATTTGTTGTTATTAGCTAGACAGAAGGAAAAAGACAAAGACGAGTCAAAGCCAAATGATGTAGATTAATATAATTATTATAATACATTCCCCTTCAAATACAATCTAAATGATGCATAAAACTTGAATGATTGCTTTATCGGGTTTATTCAATATGACAGTGCAAAGAGCAACTATAATGTGCAAAGTGCAATTACCCACAAGACCACTCACATATCATTTCTTAGGCTAGCCAGGCAGACAGAAGTATCCTCCATGAACGAATGGTGGAGAGACATCTGTCCAATGACTGTAGTGCTGAGACCTTCCTGTTTTCTGCACCACTTACCAAGCATCTCGCACACAATTTACACAACCTTGCATGGGGTAGCATGGGGGTAGCTCCACTGCAAGGGTAGTTTTTTGGTTTGCCCAGAGATGGGCTTTATAAAAAAAAGCCAGAATTTTCCCATAAAGCCTCACCAGTTATTTTCCCCTTTTCAGTGCATGGTAAGAAATGAAGGACGGCAGCTGATATTTTGGACAGCACAGACATCTCCTATTTCCAGTCACAGGGCATCCATGCCTAAAATCTTCATTCAAAATAAATTCAAGTTTACTTTGATTATCTGCAGAATCCAATGTGCGGGGTAAAGAGGATAAAGAGGATAAAATGGAAGCGAAGAGACTCTTTTACAGTAATTAACTTATTAAAAGATCAATGATCTTGTTTTATGTGCAACCAGTGAAAGCATCGAAGAGCTGGATTGATTTTTTTTAATCACATTACTCACTGACACTTAGTAGAAATTCGGAATCTTCCAAATCATTAAAATAAAGATTACTCCTTTAATAACTTCCAATGGATTAAAGTAGAACTCAAGGCAAGACTTTGTTTTGTAGTTTTTGGATGGGGGATTAGAACTTCTTTCAGCGTTTTATTGTTCTCAGTGTCCCATTGGGAAGATTTACCTTTGCTTCTGGCTGACTCAAGAAGTGAAGATGGAACTCTGACAGCAATAACAAAAAAAATTTCCTGCTGTATCATCATGACAGGAAGCAATTGGAGATTGCTGACCCTTCTCCACTTCACTAAATAAAACGTTGAAGTGCCATTTTCCAAAAGTTTATATAGTTGCAGAGTTGTTTTATAACTCTGTATAACCTATTAGCCCCTTTAGTTTAGCTTAGTACAAGGGGTACATTACAGAAGAACTCCAGGCAAAATTTTTATCAACCTTTGCAGTGGGGCTACGAGCTAAGTGCTTGTTTTTGTCTAGGTGCTAAAGTACTCACCCGAACCTCAGAGATGGCCAGCTGTCATAGAGCTCCCTCCAGCCTGCCTCCTCCTCTGCTGCAGTGATGGCGCCCTCATGTCCTATAAACAATGTATTGGACATGATGATAACTCAAGGATCCTTAGACTGCTGCAGCAGAGGGGGAGAGAGACTGCAAACACTGGTCTAAGAGCGAGCTGGCTCGGAGGATCAGGTGATTATGACTTCTTATTTTAGCACCTACACGAAAATGAGCAGTGAACCCTTGCAGTGTGGGGGATGCCCCTCTGCAAGAATTAATAAAAGTTTTGCCCTGAGTTATTCTTTAATAAACATGCCCTCTTTTAGAGCCAGCAGCTGACGCTTTGCGTGGCTGCTGCCTTTCATTCCTGGGTCAGAACAATTGGGGTATCCACCAACGATTAAAAACCAATCAGAGTGGTCCCTAGTCATGTGACCCCCTATGTAATTTCTGACACAGTGATCACATACAGGTTGGGGGCTTCATTGACAAAAATAAAAGCCAGGTCAGGATACATAGATAGAGTGCTTAGCGGAGTCACCTCTTAAGAAAAACACTACCAAGCACTTTTGGATCATGTAACATACCCTCATGTTTCCAAAATCCAAACCATAAGTGTAGTTATAATATTTTACCTCCCAGTTATTTGCAGCCTTTGGGATAATGATGAACGGGTGAACCACTGGATTGGAATTTACTATAAAAGGTGCACCGACTATTCTGTCAAATCGAGCGGCTGTGGCAGACATCCTGGCAACCAGTGTGCTCTGAGGGGCATCTTCAGACAGGGTCACATTGCTGGCCAGAAATAGCGTTGGCGCAGCCGAAAGCACTAAATGAAAGACAGAGAAGTCATAGTTATTGTTTTCTTGCAATTTGTGTTAAGGATCATAAAATGTTTTTACAGCTCAGCTCCACATAGCACTTACTCACCCCGTCATATGCTAGGTGAATGCCCTTTGCGCACCATTCCCACACTAAATGGAGTCGCGGAGCATAGAATTGCCTATGCAACTTGGCTTTATCCAGTGGTGGGAATGCCGTGCAAACATCATCCGACAAGCCATAAGATTCATAAATCGGCCCCTTTGTGTTTCAAAGCCTAACTCTAGGCTTGCTTCCTTTTTCAATGCCAGTTACATAGTTTTGGTTAATCTTTGGTAAATCTACAGTTGATTGTACAAAGATTGTACAGCCAGGTTTTAATGTGTTTGGTGACCCTTCGGCTTTAAGATTTTTTTTAAAGAGTAGATATGGGTTAGAATCTGTGCCAGCTTTTTATTGATGTCTTATTCTATGCCCCATTTCCAAGCTTTCCATCAATTAGTGAGGGGAACATCCTCCAACTCAGACATACATGGCAATAAAAACACTTTTCTAGTAGGACATGAAGGTTTAGGGCCTACTCAGGCTTTTACTGTATTCTCATTCTCAAGGGGGTTCCCTCACTTCCTGTTCCGGTGACACTAGTGGTTTGACAGGATGTTGCTGTCATCAGGAAGTGATGGGAAACATTCTTAACTATGATATAGGTTGAGCAGTTCTAGACGCCATAGAGTTTTTATTATCTTTTGTTTTTATGTTGAAGAGATTTCTGCCCAAGTGACAAGACAACAGGAAGCAAGAGAAAATGACCTCAGACAATGATTAAAATCTGTCAGAGATTCCTAGATTACCCCACTTTATACAAAAGTTAAGAAAATGATGGTTGGAGGTGGACTTTCATACCAAAGATGCCTTCACTCATACAGTATCTAGTTGCATAGAATCACCATCTGCTGTTGTACTGCAAAAAGGACCTTCTAGTGATTTAAAGTAAGTTACACTTCTGCACCTCAAACAATGATATAAGTCGAGGGTGTGTCACACCCTCGACTTATAGATAGACGTCCATTGAATGTTAGTCCTTTTTTTTCTGGTGTAATGGAAACAATTATAAATGGGACTGTTGACCAGGCTTAATGAAGGAAAGCAGAATAAGTAATTATATTGAGTTTCTCAGTATTTACAACAATTTTACAGCTGTTTCTCGTGGCATTTTGTTTTACCGCCTCACCAAATTTATGAAATAAACCAGTGGTGGAGAATGGTGAAATGTCTGTTAAATGAGCGGATATGGAAAGCCAGATTTTGCCAACTGATTTATAGACAATACCTCTCGACAATAACATATATGTCCCAACTTTCTGAGATGACAAAAAGAGACAACAGCTAGCACAATATAATTAGGCAATGAACCCTACACCCTTGCCACCCCCCAGTTATATGGACCATTAAGAATTAATATGCCAAAAATTATTGATTAGACCCGGAATTTTTTTTTTTAACCATTACTTTTCCTTTATACTGGAAAATAGCAAAAAAGACAATTAGGAGGTAAGTTAAAGGTACAGAATAACACATTTGGTAGTCAAATAGAACCTTTTCATATACAGTATATCGGGACCAAAAAGACGGCAATTGAGGGGAATTGAGGGGCAGAGGGTTTTTTGGTTCTAAATAAAAGGACAGTTGGGAGGCATGTAACAATGGAAATATGAGTTTTTACAAGTAAAGAGTTCACAGTTTCCAACTAGCAGAATTCAGGAGAACTATTGCCCTCGGTTTTTCATAAGATATACCCTCAAATCTCCCAGCTACTTTTGCTGAGGTGAATATTTTACACATCTTTTGGTCATGTACTGAAACACAATCTTTTTGGTCTGATGTTTGGCAACAACTCACTGATGAAGATTTGGGTAATGACCCATTGGCATATCTTCTTCACTTGACTACTATCTTGAGGAGTAGATATAAAAAATGTATTTTGATCCACCTACATAATGCAACCAAGCTGAGTATTCCTGCCCCCAGGAAGCACACACTCTTAATGGCACTATGCTACTCTAAAATTAGCGAGATTGAACAGATGTAGAATCGTATGGCCTCTTAGAGACAGCAAGAGGAGAAGGTCAGTCTTACTGGCATGAATATAGATCCTCCCAGGCCTACAGGCAGGTTATGATGACTTCAGACCTCACATAGGATTCAACCTCATAGGTCAGTGGGCTTACCTACCCCCTACTCCCTGACCTTACCTCACCCAAATTCCTTGCACCCCAGCACACTTTTCTTTCCTCTCTCTTTGTTCTTATTTCCTTTCTTCTCTCTTCTCTTTTCTCTTAACTGTCTTTTGTCCTCTACCTTTCCTTCTTGCTCCAATCTTCGATGCAGTGATTTCCTCTGAGTTTCTGCTCTTTAATTTTTTTTACACTGTTATTAAAAATGTTTGCAAGAATGATGATCCATTACATGGATTCAATTTGACTATGTTGCCAGTAACTGCTCCTCTGAGTATTTTGACTTGCTCACTGGGGCTATGTATCGTACTTTATGTATAGAATTTGTACAGTAAGAAGGGATGTGCTGAATCAATGCAAACTGATGTTTACCCATTCTTGCATTTGTATAAAGAATTTAAAAAAGAGTTCTCAGTTTCCTGCACTAACCTTGAAAGCTGCTGAGTAATAATGACACCTGGAGCAAGTACATCCCGAGAATGTTGTCCAGCAGAGCCTGCCACAGGTACATACAATGCAAATGATCTTACTAATACACTGCAATTAATAGACTGTTATATAAGTGGGGCGCACCTCCGCCAATGAAACTCTATACAAGAGGTTTGCCTTGGATGCAGTGACAATCAATACAAAGGAATAAACTGTTTATAAAGGAATTACCTGGACACCAATGGCTGGATCTAGAGAGCTGCTCATCTGTGACAGGGCAAACATTGGCATTTACAAACTGTAACTCAAACTGTACATCTTAAAGGGAAACTGTCAAGATAAACTTTAAGGAGGTGCCATTGTTGACTTATTTTTAAAGGTGCACCCTGGGGGTCATCTTTAATTTGCAGAAGGCAAATGATTGGTCTTTTTTTCCTTTTTCGCTGAGTTTTAGCTATGAGATGATTCGCTGTATTTGTAACATGCATTTACCGCTAACTAATGCTTTTGTTATGGAAGTTGGAATATTTAAATACCATCTGCTTTCGGGATTTGATGCTAGTTGACATAAATGTCTTTTCCTGCATAGACCGCATCACAGTTTAGACAATCCAGAAACTTGGCTGTTACTGCCACCTGCTGTTCTTATTATTTTATGCAATTGCTTGTCAGTAGTATAATAATATAGCATGTGAAAATAAATTGTGTTTCTTGAGAGACATCAAAAATCAGTCTAGAACAATGCATAGTAAATCGCTGTTAAACCATGGTGATGTGCTTTACAGGGGTATGGTTAAATAGAGTATGAGCCTTCTTACAGTATACACTGTACAAATATGTGGCAGCAGGGATATCCCTATAATGAGGTAGCCTGAGGCGCTTGCCTAAGGTGGCATCTCATTGGCATCTCCAGAATTCTTAGCAACCTGTAATGCTCTGGCCGGCATCCCACCCAGCTCACTGACGCCACTGGTTGCCAGGAGCTAAGTGGGACGCTCTGGCTGGTGTCCAGCTGAGCTCCTGGCAACCAGTGTCATCAGTGAGCTGGATGGGACCCCAGACCCAGAGGTAGCAGCAGACATCCCCCCGAGTAACGTTAATTACCAACACCCATGCGCCCCCCCAAGTAATGTTAGTCACCAGCACCCTCGAGCCTCCCCCACCCACAGCCTCAGGCAGCAAATAATGTAGGGACACCCCTGTGCGGCAGTCCTCAGACAGTCATGCCTACAGAGTACTCTCATTCCCCAGTCTCCAAAGTCAATGATCCAGAGGAAGTTCATACTGCCCAAAGTGCCTTAAGGTCACTGATCCCCTCCCAGGATCTGCATACAACATGATGATTCAATATACATATGCTTAAGAATGTGGATTTGAATACTAAGGCACTCTGATCAGTATAAACTTCCTCAGGACCATTGACCTTGGAGATTGGAAGACACTTTTGGATAGATATCCGATTGGTGATCACCTGAAAAACTACACTTTGAGAGATTGTCTCAGGCTTTCTGAAGAAGCAGGCGTAGTTTTGTGAAATGCGCCAAAATCTCTCTTCTACCAACAATCATCAGCATACCTTGAAAAGAGTCTAAAGGCCGTGACACACTGCACGCGAAGCCGTGCAGAGCGAAGCAAAGCTATCCGGCACGGAGCTTTGCGTGCAGTGTGTGAGCTCAGTGCAGTCAGATGATTGACAGCACCTTCAGCCAATCGGCTCGTCCGTAACAACCTGCCAGCTGTCGCATCGCGACGCGCTGGTTTATACGCGTGAGCTGATTGGCTGAAGTTGAAATTGTTCATCTCGGCACGCTCAGCTCCGCGAGCTCTCGCAAGCTGAGCTGCCGAGCAGAAAATTACATGACACACTGCTCGCAAAGGCAGTGCGCCCCCGCTTTGCGTGCAGTGTGTCACGGCCTTAAATCTAGTAGAAAACTATGAAAAGTACTATGAAGTAGAAAAGAGTATAGAAGATATTTGGTAGACATATGTGTATAAATAGGATCTAGAGCATCGTTTCTCAACCTTTTTTCACCCACGGCACCCTTTAAAAATACACAAAATCTTGAGGCGCCCTAGTCTAAAATGTAAAAAGTAAATGATAAAAATGAGTTGGGCTCCATCCAAAATCCATACCAAGCCCTTATCCCAGATAGGGGTCTGGTATGATTTTTTAATAAAAAGGATCCTTGCTGCCCACCTTACCGGGATTCCCATATGGATATACCAGTGAGTGCCCGATATGACTGCGGATGGCGCCGCCACATGCTGATAGCTGAAGAACGTCACCAGCACACCAAAATGATAGTTACAGCAATTAAGTGTTCATTTGTTGAAGAATGCTGTCCCTCATATGCAAGTGTTTTCAGGGGCCAAGCAGGGTCCCATTCATCAGGCTCGGAGATGAAGCCTGAGCCTGATGAAGGGGACCCCGCGTGGCCCCGAAAGCGCTTGCATATGAGGGACAGCATTCTTCAATCAATGAACACTTAATTGCTGTAACTATCGTTTTGGTGTGCTGGTGACGTTGTTCAACTATCTGGTATGAATTTTTTAGGCGGGATCCCATGCAACAACACAATCAGAATGCCATCTTTCACATAAGAGTCCCTCTTTTCATCAGGAGTGTCCTCCTTTCACATGAGAGTCCCCCCTCTCACACTAGGAGACCCTCTTCAAATCAGAAGCCCCCCCCCCCTTCACATCAGAGTCCCCCTCTTTCACATCATGAGTATGACGTTGTGTGAAAATTCCAAGGCACCCTTGAGGAAGCCAGAAGGCACCCGGGTTGAAAAAGGCTGACCTAGAGATGTCATGATGTAAAATAATTTTCCTCATGACTATAAAAATCCTTTTTCAATATGTTTATATATTTTATAGTGAATAAAATTGATATATAGATGTTACATATGTAAGTGATATCTGCCTTCCAGTCCTTGGTGAGGTGCGAGAACAGGCTTGGCAAATAGTGACATACACCTACCCAGGTCACATTCCATAGGGTCATGTAATATGGGGCAATTCACAGTCACATGTCCATGGCACCGCCAGCATGTAATATGCTCTGTCTCTCAAGAAGGAGACTCTTTGGGTTAGGATGTTGTTCATATCTAGCACGCATGGGTGTCTCACCCCCTCCTTAAAGTGAAACTGAAGGTTTTTTTTAGTTTTGGATAGAGTGGAGAGGGATTAGAACCCATGTCAGATTTGTATTGTTATCTGTGTCCCTGTTACCAAGATTTACTCTCTCTATTTGTGCAGGTAAACATTATCACTGAAAGTGAATGCCAAATTTTGCGTTGTCACCAGAACAAAAATAGATGAGAAATCTTCCAATGACAAAACTAGTTCTGGTGACCCTGCTGACCCCCAGGGATTTCGTTTACTTTGGAGGGATTTCCTCTCACATTCTGTTGTGCCTATCGGACAGGAAGAGAAATCTCCACTATGGGACAAAGAGGGCAGAAAAGCTCTATCCAAAACGAAAAAAAAAAACGTTTTGACTTCAGTTCTGCTTTAAAAAAGGAATGGGTTAAATAAAACTTTAGTGAAAATATATTATAAAAAATTCTGAAAATTTACATTTAGCTGCCAGTTCCAACCAAATATTTCTGTACTAACCTATCCTCTTATTACATAGCCACTCCTCAACCCAGGGGCATATTTACCGCAAGGCAAACAAGGCGTTTGCCTGGAGCGGCACTTTGCATTTGGCGTTGGGCGCACAAAATCAGGCAGCCTTGGCTGCCAAATCAGGTGGTTGCTGGTGGGGCCTGGCAGCGAGCTGCCGGTTGAAAGAGCAGGCGGAGACGGGTCCGGGACCGAGGGAGAAGGCTGAGGGCGGCTGGAGGAAGAAGCTTTGGCGGATCCAGGCTGGAGGAAGAAGCGGCATGTCCTGGAAGCAGGCTGGGAGCTGCAGAAAAGAGAAGCATCATGTGTGTGGGGAAAGGGACCATGCACAGCCCATCATAGATCCAGCACACCCCACCTGACTGTAGGGTAGGTTGGGCTGTGCAAAGTCTATGGTGGGCTCTGCAGGGTCTCTGGTGGGGTTTGCAGGGACTCAGGTGGGCTGTGCAAGGTCTATGGTGGGTTGCTCAGGGTCTTTGGTGGTCTCAGCTTGAGACCCTGAGAGCCCACCAGAGATCCTTTACAGCACGACTGAGACCCCGGCTTCCCTGCAACACTAATAGCACAACCAGTCAGAAACTGTATCCAGCGACTGACAGGTTATGCAAAATGTCTTGAACAGGAAGGGGCGGGACAAATTTAAATGGAGGGTGCCGAGTTTCGTCTTGCCTAGGGCAGGACAAAACATAAATACACCGCTGCCTCAACCTAGGCCCTGTAAAGTGAAATCTGTGTGCTTCCCTTTTGCTCTGGTCAAAATGTGAGAAACACAGAACTCTGTGTTCACTGTCATAACAAGTCGTATTTGTTTCAAGAACACGTGCATTCATCTCAAGAACAGGTCAGTGATGAAAATGGAATTTCACAAGTCAGTGATGAATCTTTCACTTGCTACTAAAGCTGGGGAGAGTTTGGGAAAAGCTCTCTCCCTGTCAGCGCACAGCACCTAAGCATCCCCGCTCTCAAGAGCAGAATTGCAGAGCAGATAAGAACTGTCTCTATTAACTAAGCTAAGTGATTTCACGATGACAAGTCCAAACCAATGACCGTGGGAACTGATGAAAACCATTTTCGGATATTGTGCCAACTTCTAGGACATGAACAATCTAAGAAATCATGGAACGTCAGTCAGGCTCATCGGAGTCTTTAAACTTTTTCAGGAAAGCTAAATTTTTACAGCAGAATAAGTGCAATAGTCCCCAGGTGAAGAGAAAGGGCATGGTTAGGTATGTATTGGACCGCACTGCAAAAAAAAAAAAGTCTCTGAAGATGAAAAGGACTTATACTCCAGTCCTCCTAACTTTTTTATCTTGAAGACCTACATCAAACAAAGAAAATTCTGCATTCAAAACCCTTTCTGCCTATTTTCCCTGCTAAGAACTGTGGTTCCATGCTCCGGCCTGTACCTCAATGCTGGGTCCTATATCGCCGTAGTCATCAGAGGATGAAACCACAGTTCACAGTAGGGGGGACCAGGCATTCAACACTCCCAGAAGTGTGCTGGATGTTGAATATCATTCAGTTGTCATAGCTCTTTAAGACAGCGAAGATAGAAGGTAAGGGTGGCATAGTGATGAGTATAATACCTTTTCTTTTGCAGGGACCTTTTTGGGACTTTTTATTTATTTGCAATGACAGTGCTTCTTTAAAGTGACACTAAACTCAGGAGTTAAATCTTAAAACTGAATTCAGGTACCTCAACTATTAACAAAAATGTATCTTCTTTGTGTATCACTCGGCTGTAGATTCTCAAATCATCTCTGAATTGGTGCTGACACTGTCCTTCCTTCTGAAAGGGGGCTACTTCTGTACACCATGGTCCCTGTGTGTGTTGTAAAGTAGACAACCCTCCAAGCTCGTGATGGACTACAATCTCATGTTTAGTTTACTTATTTGTATTGAGATTGTAGTCCATCATGGGAGCGAGCTTGGAGTGGTGGCTACTGTACAACATACAGGGACCATGGGGAACAAAAGTAGCCTCCCTCCAGAAGGAAGGACAGTGTCAGTACCAGTTATATTTTTGTTAATAGTTGAGGAGCACTTGAATACATTTTTAAGATTTAACTCCTGAGTTTAGTGTCACTTTAAAGTAGATCTAAACCCCAACATTTAGTTTGTGGTTACACTGTGCACCATAAACAATGCTTTTGTATTTTAGAACACACGAACTAGCGATGTTCGAGTCGAACTCATGTTCGACTCGAACATCCAGCCCAACACTTCTCTTTATCTAATGTGAAAATCCCACCTTTAATAACTTCCGGACTGCAATATGTAAATATACGGCGGCCAACAGAAGTCGTTATACCAACAACACGGCTGCTGCAGCAGCCATGTTCTTGGTATAATTCTAAACAGCCAGATCGTTTGTACCAACCATTGGAATGTGC
>NW_017306277.1:2501194-2524469 GCF_000935625.1 Nanorana parkeri
CGGGATGTTGGGTCTCCCCACAATGATCGGGAGAGATCAGCAGGCTTCCAGCCGCTGATCTCCCCTCCGATCACTGGACCCGGAAGTGATGTGTATATGTCAAGCCAAGAGAAGAAGCTGGGGAAGCAGATCTCTGCTTCCTCAGCTTCTTTGGGGTCCCTAGGTGACATTAGTGGTCTGAAAGACCCCTGATATCTCCATAAAGAGGACCTGTTACACCCTATCTGCTATTACATAGGGAGCCCCCTATGTGAAAGCAATAAAGTAAGTGTAAAAAAAAAAAAAGAGTGTTTGAAATAAAATAAAGTAACATATAAGAAAATAACAAAATGCAAAAACATATATTTTAAAGTCCCCTGCCCCCCACGTGCACGCACATGCATACGCAAACACGCGTCTGTGCACCTACGTTCTACATATCGCTGTGAACGTCCGAGTGAGTGCAATATTTCTAGAACTATTAATCACTGTTGGCACTAAACTGATGAGTGGCACAAGCTTTTAAAGCGTCGCCTATGGGAAATTTGGAGCGTTTACGTTTTTTGCAGCTTCATGGCCGAACGCAATTTTAAGGCTTGACATGTTTGGTATCTATTTAACCGACGTGACCCCGTCTTTTATATTTCCCCCCAAAAATGGGTCTTATATTCTGTTGCTGTGCAATAAATTCCATTTTAGTGTATTTTATTCTAAAAATACTGGTTTAATAAACATTTGTGCAAATACTGTGCATCATAAAGCATTGCAACTAGCATGTTTTTATTCTACAGGGCCCCTGCTTTCAGAAAATATATCATTATTTGGGGGGGTTGAAGCTGTTTTCTAGCCAAAAATTCTGATTTTATCATGTGTGTACAAATTGTAAGAAATTGCTCCGGACAGCAAGCGGTTAAAGGAGAACTATGGTGTTAAGGCTTTTCCCCATAGTTCTCCTTAGGGTAACGGGAGGACACAAACTAGCGTCCTCCCGTCACCCTAAGCTCAGTATACTGAGACGCCGCAGCTGAAGCGGATCCCGACAATTATGTCTGGATCCGCCCAGCTGCGTGAGTGACAGCTGGCTCTGCCTATCTAAAGGCAGAGCCAACTGTACCCGCACCCTCCCCCGTCCGTTCCGCCAGTCAGCGATGGCGGATCGGAGCGGGGAGGGGGGAATCCTGCCCCTCCCCTGTCACAGCAGAGAGCTGTGACAGGATCGAGAGGTGAGCGAACGCCGGTATGTGTTCGCTCACTTCTCTATCTACTTAGCCGACATGTGACAGTCTCATTTTCACAGGTCGGCTAGAACTATGAGGTGAGTGAAAAGCACTCACCTCATAGTTCTCCTTTAAGAAGCGCCATCATATATTAGAACCATGACCAAACGAAGAAACTAGAACAAAGTAACATCATTTGAATTTTAGATTTTATCATCTCAGATTGAAGCTGGAGAAAAGGATCTCAGGTCTCGGTATCATATTACATATTAATAATGTCTCTGGCCCATCTTTTCTTTGTATTAAGGTGGCATGGAACTGTCTCTGAGAATCTAATGAACCAACAAGTCCTGGTCCCAAAGGAAGAGCAAAGCAGTGATAGTGACTCTGAATCTTTCACAACGTCAGAACAGAAGAAAAGGGGTCTCGGCCACAAAGTAAAGTTCTTCTTGGGCAAAATCATCCACTCAAAAGTGAAGGAATCCCAATCTATGAAACTCAGCAATCCCTCGTCTTCCCAGAATTCACTCATGACATCCCCGAAACAGCATCGCCTTCCTAAAATAATCCAGCATCTGCCACTGACACGGGAGACAGCCAAGAGGTCAGGAAGGAGGATATCACAGGCTGGTAAGATGGTCAGTTGTTTGTTAATACCGGAATTGGAATCTGTAAGGTCTTTGTAGGCATTTCTGTCTTCTGTAAAGTGTGAAAATGAAGTGTCGACCGATGACCTCAACACAGCTGTGAGATTCTTATTGTGGGTGAGATGTGCTGGACTTAATGTCCTAAGAGTTCCAGGAAAACAAATGAACGGTTCACGACCGCAGTTTTTCTTTGTCAGACAATGTGATGAGTGTGGGACAAGAGGTACATTGTTCCATAGATGTTGGGTGTAGAGCTCTTTGTTTGATTACACAAGTGGTCCAAATGATTTGACAGGGTACATCTTTCCTTAGAGAAATATAGTAGCTGCCATTGTGAGCTGCCTGGCTATTATGCTGACCCTCACGACTTCCTATTACCGGAAGCTCGAGTATCGGGCTAGGCATCAGAGCATTTGGGTGAGTACGAGTACTAGTATCGGTACAAATACTAGTATCGGTATCGGTGCATCCCTAGTGTATACCAAGATATACTCCAAGATGGCGGCACGGATGCGCAGAACACGCCGGCGGTCAATATGGCCGCTGCACGTTCTAAAAACGAATTTATGTATGCCCAAATCTAGTTTTCGTATATTCGGGCATATAATAAAATCATTATTTCAGATTCGTTCAAATTTGTTGATTTGCAGGTTCGTCCGAATCCGAATACACATGTCTACCTGCTATTATAACAACTACTACTACTAAAAAATAATAGCAATTCAATGCTGAATAGCTATCAGCATTGCCTGTAGCTTTGCCAATATGCCCCTTTACACACCTAGTCCTCCCCACTGCTTTCTGGATTGACAGCACTGTGTCTGTTGCTGAAACCCTCCCACTGTGAGCTGCAGTGTTTGGGAGGGAGAGTGGAAGAAACAAAAGTAGGAATTTTCTCTGTTGGGGAAGCAAGACTCTTGTTCATGAGGCCTGTGTGTTACATAGTAACTAGATTTAATACTTGTTTACACTGTTATACAGGAGCCATTAGTTGAACTTTAAATATATACCGTATGTGAAAATGTGCTACTTTCTGAGCAACCTATTTCCATAGAAACAGACTTTTTTGACTTTTGGTTGAGAGTCCGGCCTGCGGTGTGCATGAGAACTTACATCTCGTATGACATTTATTATTACTGCATGACATACTAGCACCCCACAGATTAAAAGAACCGTCCAAGTGTTTTTTCATGAGAAAGTCCCATTCTAAATCTCCCATTGAGGCCCTCTAGCTTTTAGTTACACCTCTGCAATGTAATTACTGCTTTTTACTCAGTGTGACTGTTTTTCTTTGGAAGCAATTCTCCAACTGGATGTTAATGTTGTAGAGGCAGAGACGGAGCGACTCATGGCGGACAACCTCATCGTGCGGTCCAAGAGAATGACAAGACGCGTGTCTGTCACTTCACTTCCCACCGGCCTGCAGAAGGTACAGATCCAATGTCACCGTAGGGCGCTTTATAAATGCAGTGTTAATCAGTGACAGCTCAGCCACTTCTCGATGTACAACTTCACACTTCCAAAGGTGATTGAGCATCTCCAAACAGACAGAACATACATCATTACTACCGGGGGAAAGCCTCTATAACAGAAGCAGATTTATTAATATTACATTTAAAAATGCTCACCCGTTTCAGGCAGAAGGCTTTAATGATAGCAAATTATTATGTACTTAGGTGTGAAATGTGCAATTTAAAATATATTTTCTGTCTGTATGGAGACGGACTCTTTATTTCAAGGCCACATTTGGAGGCTGGTATAAAGGCAGCATGTAAATTAGATATACTGTATGGCCAAAAATATGTGGACACCCCATCCAAAATAGTCAAAGTGTTTAAGGCTACTGTAAATACTACAACATGCAAATTGTCAGGAAGCAGGGGGTGTTACCTCTGCTCGGGCACCACCGGCATGGCGCATGGCATGGGTTCCCCCCCAGCCTGGTAGAACTCCTGGTGCCCGGGCTGCGGGTTTGCATGCGCGGCAGGTGCGCATGCGCAGTACGCAGGCTGCGCGCATCCCCGGAAGCGCGCGTAGCGCCCCTGCGCCGATAGGGCCATCAGGTGTGGGCCTTGCTGGAGGAGGTTCCCAGCACACACCTTCCATCTCTCTCGCCTGCCATTGGTTCCCGGGGAGGGAGGCCTGCTGGTTGCCTCGGTGACCGGGGGGTGGTCTTACCTCCCCTGGCTATAAAAACCTGGCCTGAGCTCTGGCTTATTCCACCTTATGTTGAACACCTAGCCTCCCTGTTGATCCTGTTGTTACTTGTTGCCCCTTTCGTTGTACTTCCTGATTACTGAACCCTTTGACTGTCTATCGCCTCTGAACTATCGCTGCCTGCCTCAACCCGGACTGGACTTTGACTACTCTCTTGGATTGCCCCTGAATTGTACTTCGTTTCTGGACTTATCGGCCGCTTCCTGCCAGTGGGTTCCTTACCACGCTACTAATTCGCTGGTACGTCTGACATAAGGCTGAGGGGGTGTTACCGAGCAGAGGTAACACCCCCTGCTTCCTGACACAAATACATTTTAGACAATGATACGCTTCCAGTCTTGTGGGTCCAGAGGAACACATTTAGTAAAGGACTTTTGTCCTTATTCCCCTTTTGGTTTGGCACCCTTTATTTCTTAGGCCTCATTCACACTGATAAGAGCTGCCCATACAGATCCGTGCGGCGTGCACGGCCATATCAGGCCGCTCCCGGGAAGGGAGTACATGGCCATACGCCACCGTATGCTCACCTGAACTGCACATCCATGCGGGTGTCCCTGCACATACGCAGACAGGATCCATCCTGTCTGCGTGCGAGTACGAACACCAGCACCCTTACGGATGTGCAGTTCGGGTGAGCGACGCGTATGACCGCGTACTCCCATAGAGAAGAACAGGCTGCTGCGTGTAATCACACGCAGCATCTGTCCTTCGTGGGAGCGGCCCGATATGGCCGTGCACGCTGCACGGATCTCTGCGGGCCGGCTCTTACCAGTGTGAATGAGGCCTAAATGTTCAATTTTGTGGCAACAATTTGGGGAAGGTTCTTTTGTGTTCCAGCATGACTGTGAACAAAGCCAGCTCAAGAAGGACATGGTTTGATGAATTTGGTGTAGTAGAAATGAATTGTCCTGCACAGAGCCCTGACCTCAACCCTATTGAACACCTTTGGAAAGAATAGGAAAGCTAACTGAGAGCCAGATCTTCTTATCCAACATCAGTACCTGACCTTACAAAGGCTTATTTGGCACAAATTCCCACAGACACACTCCATAATATTGTGGAATGCCTTCCCAGGAGGATGGAGGTTCAATGGAAGTGTGTGTGTGTGGGGGGTGTACCTCCATAATAATGTCTATGGATTTGGAGTGGGATGTTCATTAACCTCATACAGGTGTGATAGCCAGGTGTCCACATTTTAACACATCACCAGCACACCTATGTGACATTTATCATATATTTGTAGATGCACGGTGCCATCCGTGGTTACTACAGCACCCTCCTTTATACATCCGGGGGGGGGGTGTCCGGTAAGGAGTGCAGCAGTTCCTCACCAAGATGCATTTTTTTATGAATATTTAACTCTCATGCTGCAACATGGGACTGAAAGTGCAGAAAATATAACATGAGCACAGAAAAATGTGGTTCTGGGATTTGCTTGGTGTATATGGAGTCATCCAGACAAAATATTGGTCATGTGGTCTCTGCAAAAAGGCAGAAACAGTGACTGACTGGCTCTGCATGAACATCAGTGTCAGATCATATGGCAGAGATCACAAGACTAATGCCTTGGCAATGGTCATGTGACCCAGCAGCAGCCTGATCTCTAAATCACCTTTATGTTTACTAGTTATTCAGCACTTTTATTACCTAGCATTGCCGTGTATGTATTAAACATCTGTTTAAATGAGAAAGCTCATAATTAATGTGCCGCTAGGGGGTAAGAAATAAACCTCATGCTTAAATAGGAATTGTCTGTTTACTCACCAAAAATACGAATAAGTGTCGACTTCCTAAATGCAATGTAGTGTATTATCAGTAACATTATTTCTTAATATTTTGTGGATTTGTCTTTATCACACAGAAAATCTATATATTGTAACATTGTAACATGAGTTGATATGCAGTGCCATCTTTTGGTCACAAATGGAACTGCTGTTTTATATACATAGAAAAAAAAGTCACACTCTAATATTTTGTTGGACCGTCTGTAGCTTTGATTACGACACACATTCGCCATGGCATTGTTTCGATAAGCTTATGCAATGTCACAATATTTATTTCCATCCAAAGTTGCATTCATTTTTCACCAAGATCTTGTAGTGAGGATGGGAGAGGTGGGCCACTGCGTTGACCAAAATGTTATTATTACATTTGCCATTTTGAGAAGATAATATAAAGGCTGTGAGTGGTGGAAAAAAACACTTGTGGGGTCAAGCAATCATTTTTTGCGTATTAATTCTTGAAAGTCTGTGTAATTGGAGATGTGGCAGGGTGTATTCTGTGCCTACATAATGTGTTCTAAATGTTGTCCCTCCCTTCCAAGTCTGAAAGTAGCGAGGTATGCAGATGTATAATTTCGAGCAGGTATAATAAGCATCCTGTACTTATCTTATCCAGCCTCCTCTGCTACCCGAGAAATTACCCAGTAATTCCATGTATGGGGAAATACGTGGCAACTCCCTTGCCACTCACAATGTGGTGTTTGTGTGGCCAATCGACAGAGCACTACTATGTGGTGGAGAGGAAGGTGCGTAGTCCCATGTCAGTTTGGACAGAAAACCACCATATGTAGGACTTACTGGGGGCAGTTGAATAATATGGAACCTGTTGCGTTGCCTACAGTGGCCAAAACACAGGTGCACTTCTGCCTTGCCCTACTGGGGATCCCTGGTTCCACTCCTGGCAGGTCACTATCTGCAAGGAGTGTGCATGTTCTCCCCATGATTGCCTGGGTTTCCTCCCACACTCCAAAGACATGCTGCAAGCTTAATAGGCTCCTGTCCAAAAATCAGCCCTGTATGCATGTGAGATAGGGGCCTTAGATTGCAGGCTCCTTTAGGACAGGGACTGATGTGAATGTGCACTACCGTGTTTCCCCGAAAGTAAGACCTACCCCGAAAATAAGACCTAGCGCTATCTTCTGGGATTTCTGTAATATAAAACCTGCTCTCTGGATGACATCAGAGCGGAGAGGCAGCTCCCTCCCGTACCAGACACGCCCCTCCGGCCGCACGCATGCCCGCCCCCTCGTCTGTTTCTCCTTGTGGTTGGGAGATGGTTCAAAGCGGAGAGGCAGCTCCCTCCCGCCCCCCTGCCAGACACGCCCCTCCAGCCGCACGCATGCCCGCCCCCTCGTCTGTTTCTCCTTGTGGTTGGGAGATGGTTCAAAGCGGAGAGGCAGCTCCCTCCCGCCCCCCTGCCAGACACGCCCCTCCGGCCGCACGCATGCCCGCCCCCTCGTCTGTTTCTCCTTGTGGTTGGGAGATGGTTCAAAGCGGAGAGGCAGCTCCCTCACGCCCCCCTGCCAGACACGCCCCCCCACCCGCACGCATGCCCGCCCACCTGTTTGTGGCTCCCTGGACGGCAGAGCGAACAGCTGCAGCCAGGTAAGACATCCCCCGAAAATAAGACCTAGTGTCTTTTTTCATGGAAAAAAAAAAATAAGACACTGTCTTATTTTCGGGGAAACACGGTATGTACAGCGACGCGTAAATTGTCGGCGCTAAATAAATACCAATAATAAATAAATAAACTATGCTGGCACAGCACTTGAACGGTTACAGGTAGAATGTATATAGTGAATTGTATATCCTCTTTTTTCCACTGTGTAGGGCTCATATTCCTCTAAGAAAAGACACTTTGCGCTGATGAGACGGAAGAAGAAGGCTGTGGAGAAGGTGAAACAGAAGTCGGAGTATACAGTGCATGGCTTACAGATGCAGGTACATTCTCTGGCTGAACAGATAATAGTGCCTGTAACAAATAGCTTGGACACACAACAGATGGGAAAGGTTGATTTTTGTAAAACTGTTTTTAATGGCAATCCGGGATAAATAAAATTAAGGACAATCTCTTAAATGTTGTAGCTATACCATATATAAAATCAGGGTCGCTTTACTGTCAACGCAGGCAGTGGTGTTGGGTGACAGCAACAGATTTAATAGTCTCCAGGGTGGTGCCACCATACCAGGGCAATCCTAGAAGGTATAGGAAGAATAAGAATGCCACACAAAAGTTTTACGAGCCCAAGAGTATTTATTTTATGACAGAAGTTCAACAATAACAAGCCAATATGTTTCAGGGGCTGTAAGATATCCACTTCATCAGGGCTTAAAGGGATATTGCCCTGAAGTTACAAGTTGTACTGGAATGAATAGTGCTAAGGGGCGCATGTATACTATGAACAGGACCCATATTTGTGCATGAATGCTGGGATGGGCCTCACAGGGAAGATTGCTGGAATGTATAGTAAAGCAGGACCCTAACCTCTCAATACTGTCCCAGCTGAATGACTTGTAGAGTCATGCATTTCCATTACAACCTCTCAATACTGTCCCAGCTGAATGACTTGTAGCATCACACATTGCCTTTAACATTACAGGTGGACGACCTTATTGAAACAATAGCTGAGAAATCCAACAAGCTCTTAGAGCAGAGACACGAGGAATTACGCCAATGTCAGTCTCTGGGAGATGAAATCCTTCAGTGTTCAAAGCAGTTCCAGAGAGTCTCCAAAAAGAACACCAGGAAGTACAAGTTTAAGAACGTCTGTTTTCCATGTATCTGCTGCTGCTACTAGGATCCTGTCCCTAGCTGATGGTGAAGATCTACCCGGCTTGTGATAGCTGACAGACGGAACTAATGTTCAAAGCTTGCCAATAATAGCACAGTGTGCTTGGCTCAGAATCATTTCTGCTCTTTTGGCACCTAAGCCTTAAATAAAGACATTAATACAAGTCACTCAAGCAGTTATGATCTGAATGTATTGTAAAGAAAAACCATTGCCATTTAAAATTAGTGACGTTGGGAGTTCTGAATTACCCTAAATTATATCAACAAATTGGGAGTTTCAGGCAGAATTTGCCATTTTAACAGAATCAATTGAGAAGGTGAACTTAAGGTGGATTTTGGGGGTTTAAAGGGTGCAGAGGGCTTTAACTGACTCCTAAGGTTCCTTTAACTAGACTGGATCTGTTATTTGTCCCAAAAAAAAAGCCAATTTCACTGGTAGCCTCATCATTTCACAGAAAGGGAAAAAAAAACAGGGGAAAAAAAACAGGGAAATAAATGGGGACAGCACACAAATAACAATCAAAACACACAAAGAGGGAAAAAACACACAAAGAATACTACATGAAGTAAACTAAGCTACCATAAATACTCTCTAAAATGAAAAAAAGTATATGTTTTGCTTTTCAGGCAAAGGTGCTTAAGAGCCAAATCGAAGGTAATTAGGGGGCAATACCAATTACTGTGCATAAGTAAATAACCTCTCTTAATTAAACTTGTGCTAATATATATAACATGTGAATTTGAGTGTAAGTCACTAACTCAGTAGAACTATATATCAATTGTAAGTTAGTGACTTACACTCAAATTCACATGATTAGAGGTTATTTATTTATGCACAGTAATTGGTATTGCCCCCCTAATTACCTTAGATTAGGCTCCTTTAACCAGCTGTAGATCCTAGCGCTGCACATTCATTATTATTTACATTCTTGACCATAGTGTCTATAGTGCAGCAGCTGTAATAATATCCATTAGTTCTCCAAGTGTAACCCATAAGCGCAGATTTTACATTTTTCTAAAGGTGCTTAAGAAGCTCAAGGAGCAATAGAGTTTCTGTTTTGGCTAAATTTATTATTAAACTCATACATAATTTGTATTCTATAACCCCACTTACATAATGCCAGAAATCCTCCATGTCTTCCTTCTCAGGGCCAATGTTCCTTCCACAAGAAGAAACTGAAGGAGATATATATGGAACGTCCTTCCACGAGGTGTCTACTCTGCCTTAAGGTGGCCATACACTTTACAACCCTCGCAAGACTTTTGTCTTGCCATGGTTGTAAAGTACTTTAAAACATTTTTGGACAGGCAGATCGTACTTGCTATCATCACAAGCCCGCCCCCCTGGGGGGCGGGCTTCCGATGACTGTAATGAGGGGCAGGCTTACAATGACTGCAAACTGGCAGTGTGCACGTGCGCACACCGGCCTGTTTGGCAGTTGTCGAACAAGCAGGCCACTAACTTGCCGAGAATCGTACGATTCTCGGCGGGTTTTCTAGCATGCTGGTTCGACGGAAGATGTGCAACTGTACAGTAGAAACGGTCGCACGCCTTCCATACACTGCACAATTATCGTACGATCGCGGGATGTATGGGCACCTTTACCATGTCTTCCTGTAGCACCAATGTAGCCACGCCCATGTGTGTGGTCCTGATCGGGACTAAAGCCCCATGAGACACACTGGGGGGGAATTTATCAAAACTGGAGCAGATTGGCACTGCAACCAATCAGCTTTTATCTCTCATTTTCAAATCCCAACTGGGCAAACTGAAGAGAGATGCTGATTGGTTGCCATGGGCAACTGCTCCAGTTTTGATACATTCCCCCCACACAGTGTAGACAAACACCGTGTGCAGAAAGTTTCTGAAAATGCACCGTGCTGTATATACCCACGCAAAGGATCATGGGACATGTAGTCCCGACATCAGGTGCTTCTTCTATGCATGCGGAGCGCAAGAGACAGCAGCAGGCACAGCTCTAAAAATGTAAAAAAAAATCAATTTATAAGCAGTTTTGATAGAAAGAAGGGATTGTGTACCATAAAAAGTAGATCTAAAGAGAATTTCATTTTTTATTGTGGAGGGTTTGATACTAAGTTAACTGCGAAATCAGCTTCGCCAACATCAGTCCACTCATCCCTAACTGTCCTGTTATAGTCTGCTGCAGTGCAGGTGCACTGGGGTTCACACTGCAGTGCGCCAACGCATGTAATAACGTCTTAAGAGTATGTCAGGGTAGCCCACAGCACAGCGGTGTGAATGGGACCTTAGTGTGTTAAAGAAGGACTCCAGGCAAAAGTTTTCTTAACCCTTACAAGGGTGCATCCTCACATCTATATAGTGTACAGAACCTTTTTTTTCTTTTTAGCACCTAGACAAAAACAAGCGCTTAACCCTTGCAGTGCAGGGGTAGCCCCACTGCAAGGGTTCATTAACATTCTGCCCAGAGTTCCGCTTTAAAGTAGGGCACGGTTATTGTGAATTGTATTTTCAAGCTGAGGCTTTACTAATGTTTGGTATGTGTAATAAACTGTGTATGACTCCTCCTCTCTAGTATATTCCTTTCTTTAATGCATGCCAGTGAGTGTTCATGAGGCAAGAACATTTTGTACCCATTAAGATATCTGAACGCCAGGCAGATATAAATGACTCAAATTACTGAAGCTCTGTATTATTAAATGTATTATTTAATACAAGCAGTGCAAGTACACAAATTTGACTTGGTAGCAGCCTCGTACAGTCCCTGTATAGCAGTCCTCAGACTGGAGGAGGAAGAAGCAGCGCAAGAAGCCAACTAATTGTGCACAAGAACAAGGTGAACGCAGATATAGATGAGCTCAGCAGTCTGCCGCTTCTCCTTTCACTCTCCAGTTACAGGTGGGTAAGGAGACAAGGCATGAAAGTGTCATTGTAAATTACTGCTCACCTGTGGGTGTTCCCGCTCTTCCTGTTCCGTTCTCCATAATATGAACAGAATTAAAAGGTTCAAAATGGGTTATTGGAAATCTCTCATAATCTGGGCGTATTTACAAGAGCAGCACGAGGATAATGTATAAAGTGCAGCAACCATTTTACAGCAGTCAGAGCTATTCTGATCAGTTGCTATGGATTGGTTTTTGACTTACTGAATAAGTATGATCTTATTAAAAAAGGAAATGAATAGCAATAAAATAGAAATCTCATACTGTACACTCCATTTTATTGTTATGTTTTTAAAAAATTTTCAAATGCAAATCAAATATTTCCAGTAAAAATCTATACCAGAGACAGAACAATTCAAGAACACTTTTACTTCTATGATGTGCGAGATGCAGAGGATCAGAGGAATGGTCTCATTTATCAAACTATCACATTTACACTTTAAAACTTGACAGAGGTTCTAGATCTTCCTGCAAGGTCCAAAATAAAAAAACCTTTCAGTCTGAGTTGAGCTTTTGGACAGCTGAAATCCATGATGCTAAAACAGTATACAGAAAATCTAACAAAACAAGATGTCTGTCTATTGAGTTTCCATCTGTGCATCTTGAGATTCTTCAGCCAATTTCTCATCATCTGTAAGAAGAGATAAGAAAAAAAAAATATATTCTCTCTCTCTCTATATACATATCTCTATCTATCTATCATACAAGTATATCAAATGTTCATCCACCCCCCCACCCCCTTGTGTGTCACCCAAAACAAAACCCCACCTAAATAGGGGCGATTAAAGCGACTTGCTAACCTGTCCCACTGATCTGCACAGAAAAATATACTTCCCTGTCCCACTGATCTGCACAGAAAAATATACTTCCCTGTCCCACTCATCTGCACAGAAACATACTTCCCTGTCCCACTCATCTGCACAGAAAAATACTTCCCTGTCCCACTCATCTGCACAGAAACATACTTCCCTGTCCCACTCATCTGCACAGAAACATACTTCCCTGTCCCACTCATCTGCACAGAAACATACTTCCCTGTCCCACTCATCTGCACAGAAACATACTTCCCTGTCCCACTCATCTGCACAGAAACATACTTCCCTGCCCCTCTCATCTGCACAGAAACATACTTCCCTGTCCCACTCATATGCACAGAAACATACTTCCCTGTCCCACTGATCTGCACAGAAACATACTTCCCTGTCCCACTGATCTGCACAGAAACATACTTCCCTGTCCCACTCATCTGCACAGAAAAATACTTCCCTGTCCCACTCATCTGCACAGAAAAATACTTCCCTGTCCCACTCATCTGCACAGAAACATACTTCCCTGTCCCACTCATCTGCACAGAAACATACTTCCCTGTCCCACTCATCTGCACAGAAACATACTTCCCTGTCCCACTCATCTGCACTCTCTTGAAGATCTACACCGGCCTAAAGTGCTTTTTAAACTTTCAAATGTAAAAGGCATATAGTGCTGTAGACCTCAGCACGTACCATGTTTGCTGTGCGTTTTCCATTCCAAGCCTGTGGATTGCATTCCATCTGTCAAAATGTTCTCTTCTCTAGTTCCTGATGTCCTGACATACTCTTGCAGGGTCCCAAGGAGCCACCTTTAGGGGTGCGCTTCTGGCCAGGACTACAGAAGAATCTCCCCACATTGCCTAAATCCGCACAAAGAGACAGCCCCAAAGCCTAGGATGTTCCTCCCTTCCCAGAGCCTGCGTTGTCCCTTGTGAACTTTAGCATGAAACAAAAGTCCGGCACTGTGCAAACTTGTGGCAGTGGCAGAGTGAATAGGAAAACATATGTTTGTGCACAAATGAGCAGTAAACTATACACTGGGAAATGTTTCCCTGGTTGCTTAGAATGCATGAAATCTAAAAGATTTGGAGTGATTAATACTACTTTAAAGAAAAGTCGGGATTTTGAAAAGTTAACCCTTTGCAGTGCAGGGGTGTTCATTTCTCTCTGGGGTGACAATCAGGAAGAAATACTCACCTGTCCCTCGGTCCTGTCCTGCAGCAATGACCGCTCACTTCTCTGCCCCTTCACTCCGGCATGTCCCTCGGGATCTTCTCGTCTAGGCCTGTCGTCAATACCCGCCGCCTGACTTCCTGATTGGCTCGGGAAGCCGCCTCCATGCCGATTGGCCAGAAAGCCGGCTTACCAGCCAATCAGCATGGAGTCGGCTGTTAGCCCGGCCAATCGCGGCACTTCCGGAGGAAATCTCCCTCTGACCGGAAGTTCTGGTATCGGGGGCAAGTATCGGAGCATTTGGGCAAGCCGAGTACTCGCCCAAATACTCGGTATCGGTACAGATACCGATACTAGTATCTATCGGTGCATCCCTACTCTTTACCTTTTGAACAAAGCTCATCTATGTACATTCCTGACACTTTTAAAGGCTGAATATTGGATTAAAGAACTTACTTTCTAGAGTTTGCTGGAGCTCATGAATGGTGCTGAGGAGGACGTGGAACTGTTTTCTTCTCAACTCCAGCTACAGAGAACAAAGAAAAAAAAATAATAACATTTCTAAACACCATTATAGAATTCTTTACATGTACTTATGATTTCACATTAAATAAGGCTGCATTGTAAGCTGTCGGGCTTATTAACCAGTTCTGGACACTGGGTGTACTACAAACATCCAAAACATGTAATATGTCCTGTCCTTCTGCCCCTCTTCCACTCCTCTCCTCACACTTGCTAGCTATTCCCCACTTTTAAAATTGCAGTTTGGAGTTGCTGTGTAAATGCAGCAGCTGTAATAGTCGCTGCTGGCAAAAAACGCCTTCTGACAGTATTAATAAATATAACTTTGTAACACTTTGTGAGCGGCCGGTGTCTCTCCACACACACCGCTCAGCCGCCTATCACAGTCCGGCAGAGCAGTGGGTGGGCGGAGACTGCGCTGCCACAGGCGGGTGAGCTCTCCTCCCACACCGCTCACTCAGCCTCCTGTGACAGCGTGTCAGAAAGGAGAGTGAGAGCAAACACTCAACGATCAGTGATCGCTGAGTGTTTGTAGATAACTGAGGACATGGTATGTGTACTATATCAATTATGAATGAATGGGAGTGATCTACGTCACCTCCTGTTCATTCATGATTGTGGATATAGTAAACATATTCTGTTCTCAATGAACAGGAACACTCAGTATAGAGGATTTCTGTTCATTGATAACAGGAGCTGCAGAAAAAGAGATTGAGGACTCAATCTTGTGTTCTCAATCTCTTTTTCTATTTTAAAAGGGAAATCTCAGGGGTCTGTTTAGACCCCTAATATTTCTCCAAAGCCCCTAAAAGTAAAGTAAAAAATATTTCATAAATGAATAAAAATATTATTATTTGTTTTATAAAAAATAAAATTAAAATAAAAACATTTTCGGTTTCGGCCTGACAATTTTTTTTATTTCGGTTTTGTTTTTTAAATTTTCTATTTCGGTGCACCTCTACAGTGCAGTGTTTTGCAATAGGGGCTGGAAGGGGCCTGGTGTAATCAGTGGATGTTGTTTTTAATTTACAATACAAAACAATTGTAGGTGCAGAATGTAACTGTTACTAGCTCCTTTACATATCCCAGGCAGTTTTTTTTCCATTTTGTGGCCCAGTAATAAGAAAACAGGAACACAGCTCACTCTCCAGATAAAGTACACAGTGATATTTACTAGCAGCTTATTCTCACCTTGTCTTCAACACTCTCCTTGGTGTGAGAAAGTTGCTTCAGCTCCTTGTCCAATGCTTCCAGTTGCCTGAAAGATTACACAGCACAAATCAGACCAACTTCACAACCTGTCTAAAACCTGCATAACGAATGACACAGCCCTGCACGGAATTTCATCTATGCCTTTTGCCTTCAAACGCAACAGTAAAACACATGCGTTTAAAGGATAAGTTCACTTTTGCAAAAACTAAAGAAGTGCATATTTAATATCAAAAAAATTGCATTTCTTTAATTTTTGCATTCAAACCTGGAAAGCATTGCAATTGAGATCACTGGATCACGGCTGCAAAGCTCAGGCTTCTGCACATTCTCTCTAAGGCTCGGTTCCCACCAAGGCATTGCAGGAGAGTATGTCAAACGTGCAAAAAAAATGCAAAACGCATTTGCGTTGCCAATACTAAGTAATGGCACCCCAAAAGGCAGCCACGAGTACACGCAGTCCACCTCCATGACTGGGACAAGCGTTCATGCAAAGTGCAGGTGTGAACCGAACCGAGCCTCAGGCACAGCGCCATACAGAGGTACGGAGTTTCAATCATGAGAGATGGGGGAAGGACAGCTGGACTTCAAACAGCATTAAATCACCTCATAGAGCGTCCAGCCGTCCTCGCTCTGGTTAAATGCGGGAATATGGACAGCTCAACTGCATCTAACCAGAGGGAGGGTGGCTAGACGTTGTATGAGGTGATTTAACCCGGTTTAAAGTCCAGCTGTCCTTACCCATCTCTCCTAAATAAAACCCTGTACCTCCGTACGGAGCTCTGCCTAGGAGAGAATGTGCAGAAGCCTGAGCTTTTCAGCTGTGATCGATTGATCACAATTGCAATGCTTTCCAGTAGGGATGCGCCGATACCGGTTTTTCGGTATCGAGTACTGATTTTTTTTTTCCGGTACTCGCCGATACTGAAAGTCACATAAAGGAAGCCAGGCGGCGTGTAACGACTCACCACCTGGCTTCCCGATTAACAGGGAAGCCGTCCCCATGCATGGAGCCGGCTTTCTGGCCAATCAGGAAGCCAGGCGCCGTGTAATGACGGCCGCCTGGCTTCCAGATACCGAAAGTATCGAGCTAGGCATCAGAGCATTTGGGAGAGTACTCGCCCAAATACTCGACATTGATACCAATACTAGTATCAGTATACCAATACTAGTATCAGTATCGGTGCATCCCTACTTTCCAGGCTTGAATGAAAAATAAAAGAAATGCATATTTTTTACATTACTAAATATGTATTTCTTTAATTTTTGCAAAAGGTGAACTCAGCCTTTAATACAAAACACAGAAATTGGCTTGAAGTGTTTGACTTGCCTAGCCTGCGAGGTAAACTCACCTCAACCAGACCTGCTACGTCCAAAGAAACGCAAAGCAAAAGCAGGTCAAACACATCCTCAAGGCCACCATCCACACTACACCATTGAAGTGAATTAGAATTTGTTGGCCTGCGTTTGATGTGTAATTTTGAATGCACGCCGCAGACAGGATAACGTCCGACTATATGAGTTTAAAAAACTACCCTATGCAAAATAGTGCAAGGAATACATACTTTAATGTCTCATGGCGATCTGGGTGATTCTCTATCACTTTGGCTAATGCATCATACTCTGGAAAGACAAAAAAAAAAAAAAATTAAACAATTTGAAAATCTATTAAATAAACCTAATTTGAATAAACATGGTAACATGTGCATCACCATCCTAACCTTCGCAGGATCGGAATATGAAATTGACTGTTAATGTTGAACAACAAGCTAAAGTACAGTTAAAATAGGTAAATGTGAACTGTTCCATTTGTCTAAGGATTTACAAGTATGTCCTCTCAATCTTGTGCTATAGGCACCACCCCCACACTGCACAGCCAAGTCAGGGACCTCGCTTTTCTCTATTGCAGTTAAGCAAATACAGCTTGGTCACCGACCAGTCCCAAGCCATCTGTGCGTTCAATGAACGGACATGGCCACATTGATGAGGTCATTACTCTGCTCTCTTATCCCGTCAGGAATGGAGATGTTTTTGTTTGTTTTTTAACCAAGTTATTTTTGGAACTATACAGTTTATGGAACGATGCCATTTATTTCAAATACAAGCGGATTACATAAACTGCAAAAAATGCCTCTATCCATAATCATATAGCCTCTTAAAATGTTTTTTTTTTTTTTAATACAAAACAGTGTATTTAGATTTACTGCTACTTTAGGCTTTTGTTATCTTAAATTAAACCCCCATGATCATCTCCATTATTATTTAGATAAAAATGCCATAGTTTATCAAACATAGTATATTTTAACCATTAAAAAATTAAAGTGACACTGAACTCAGGGGTTAAATCTTAAAAATACATTCAAGTGGATATGTTTCAACTTCCCAATGCACATTTCTTCCTACAGCTACGTCTCGCTTTCTGTACACAATTTGGTCCTACTCCTTTGACTCCTTCTGGGGTGGAGTCTCTCCTACGAGATGGGACCCTACGCAAGTCCTTGTCCTCTATTTACAAAGCCCTCCAACCTACTATTCACAATGGAAAATTGTAAAATCTGCGCTTGTGGGTAGGTACAGTATAAAAGCTGCTGCACTATGGACCCTAGGGTCAAAATTGATTTGCACATTTAGCACTTTTGATTGATTGATTGCACATTTAGCACTTTATCAATTTTGACCCTAGGGTCCATAGCGCAGCAGCTTTTATACTGTACCTACCCACAAGCGCAGATTATACAATTTTCTATTATCACCTTTTAGCGCTGCACATTTAGCACTTTACTATTCACAATGGCTTGGACCCTCTTCGAGTCAGGTGGCTCCTGGATGCTCCGAACATTGATTCGGAGGATGCCTGGGACTACCCGCTTACGCATCTAGTTTCAGCCAGGGATAGACGTATCCAATTTAAATTGCTCCACAGAATTTATTTGTCCCCTTCCAGAGTTCATAGAAGTAGCCACCGCTCCAAGCTCGCTCCCGTGATGGAGTACAATCTCAGGTTTAGTTTACTAATTTGTATTGAGATTGTAGTCCATCATGGAAGTGACCTTGGAGGAGTGACTACTTTACAACACTCACAGGGGCCATGGGGAACAAAGTAGTCACCCTCCAGAAGGAAGGACAGTGTCAGCACCAATTCAGAGATGATTTGAGGCTCTACAGCCGAGTGATATGCAAATAAGATACATTTTTGTTAATATGTAAGGTATTTGAATGCATTTTCAAGATTTAACTCCTGAGTTTAGTGTCGCTTTAAAATCTCATCTATTCTCCACAGAACCTGGCCAAACATGCTTCCTTTGCGATATACAAAGTTTGGCATACCATAAAAACAAATGTCATACCTTGACGATTCTTTCGGATCCGCTTGGCCTGTAAAATCTGTTTCTTGCATTCAGCTATTTTCTCATGCGCTGCTGCAATACTGCTTTCTGGAAGAAAAAAACATCAGCAGGTCATTCAACATAAAACTGTATAACTGGATACTTATCTGGGAGTCCTTCACCCCCTGCTTAAAAATTGCTCAGTGGAAACCATAACAAAATATAAAAAAGTGTAAAAATACTCACCTTTGGCAGGCTTGCCTAGGTGGGAATGATGTCCCAAATCCTGTGCTAAGGCATGTTATTGATCCCATATTTGGGACCGTGAGCACCTACAGGAAGCGGCCAGAAGCCACAGCGTAGGTTATCTTTTACATTTTTCTTGTTTTTGTTTTCATTGCACATATTTTAGTCAGAGAGTGGTGAGGCTCCCATCAGCAGACCTTACATTAAACAAATACGTTATTATATATTATTGGTGACCTAATTGGTTACATACAGTAGATTTAGTATGTCACCGTCACACCAAATATCTATTTGGACTTCAGAGGCACCATCCGCAATCACTTCAGCACCCATCTGCAAGGGGTATATCAGTATATACCAGTAAGGGGTGCAGTGGAATATCTATTAGACTTGTTAATTGGTTACATGACATCTTTGAATGCAAACTTGAGAAGTATGGGGTAAGTGTTTTTCCCCATAGTTCTCTTAGTATATGTCCTCCCGTGACCCAAACCTCGGTGTATTGCGAGCTACAGCTCGCGTTATACTGAGACCGCCACAGCCGGGACGGATCCCGAAATTACTATCGAGATCCGCCCAGATGAGTGAATGACAGCTGGCTCTGCCTACCTAGAGGCAGAGCCAGCTGTACCCGCCCCCTCCGCCGTCCGTTCCGCCAGTCAGCGCTGGAGGATCGGAGCAGTGAGGGGCGAACCCCTGCGGGGAGCCGTGAGTGACTCTCTGCAGGGAGATGATCGAGAAGTGAGCGAGCGACGGTATGTGTAAGCTCACTTCCCGATCTACTAACCCGACGTGTGACAGTTTCATTGTCACACGTCGGCTCCAACTATGAGAATAAATGATTTTCACTCACCTCATATTCCTTTAAACTCTGTCCATATCAGGCAAAATAATACGTTTGGTGCATAACAGGCCCTACAAGCTACTTTTTCTTACCTTCCCTGATTACTTCTGCTGCCCAAATCTGCCATCAGTTTTTCCCAAAATTGGGGAAAATTTCACACAATGCTAAAACATACACAGGTCTGAGAACACACCTACACAACATACACAGGTCTGAGAACACACCTTCTGGGACATCGCTAAAATGAATAACATAACTGACTTATAACAGCATAAATTCTTGTACATGTCTTTACCAATGTCACTGTAGATCTTCTCATAGTTCTCCATTTCACGCAGGTTCATGTCATGCACGAGGAGAGTTTTTCCCATGGAGAATGAAGACTGGGACAAGGTGCTTAACATCCGCTGGTACTGGGTGTACCTGTCAAATTCAGTGAAAAGTTAAAAAATAAAAATAAATATAGAACTAGAAACTGAAATGTTATATATATATATATATTATTATACAGGATTTATATAGCACCAACAGTTTGCACAGCGATTTACAATACAGGAAGACATTACAATCACAATACAAATCAAGACAAGATGGCAAGGATGGCCCTGCCCCTGAGGGCTTACAATCTAAAAGGGAGGGGCAAGTGATACATGAGGAGGTAGCTGTGTGAGGATGGATTGTCTGAGAATATAGAAGTGAATTTAGTCTGTGTGTCACCATACCCTTTACTATACTTTTGTAGTAGATGAATTTCACAAAGATGGCTACCAGAAAGTAAAGAATATGGATATTAGAACTGTGGGCCAAGGGTCCTCTTCTGTGGCTGTTACCCTTTTTTAATACGCAGTGCAGCTGTTTATTAATCAGAATAAGTATATGTATCATCAGTGGTATACGCCCATCCTTTGAGAAACTCAATTAAAGTGAACTTGTGATAAAACATTTGACTTGTGCCATTGCTGGAGTGCCTGCATGCACATTTTAGGACGTGTTATTTCAGTGTTCTGCCTGTTTGGAATGCTTTCCTGACTTGGGGAGAGACTCTTGGAAAAGCAATAGGCTGGTGTATTCCGAATAGTGTAGAGCCTTGGTTCTCAACTGGTGGGTCGTGACCCAAAAGTAGGTTGCAACCTCATGTTCAGTGGGTCACCGCATGCCTTCCCCTTTTCTAGGTGAGAGGCTCCTCAGCCTCCCCTAGCGCAGCACCGTCAGTTCTCACGCCAAGCAGCCATTCAGAATATGCTGCCCAGCATCGAGTGTCAGCTTGAGGTGGGCTATGGCGGCAAGGGAGCTCCACCCATATATGCATTGCTTACAGCTCCCTCATGTGTCCTGTAGAGGTGCCTGGACCAAAATAATGCACTGTAACACGCAATCACACCTACTACGCGTTCTGGTGTGGGAAGTATGTTGCAT
Organism: Nanorana parkeri; assembly: GCF_000935625.1. Taxonomy (NCBI): domain Eukaryota; kingdom Metazoa; phylum Chordata; class Amphibia; order Anura; family Dicroglossidae; genus Nanorana; species Nanorana parkeri. The sequence goes on from NW_017306277.1 coordinate 2,522,294, forward strand.
TGATATTCATTTGAATGGGACCCCAAACACACCTCCCACTCATAGTTCAATCACCCGCACCGGAACGCACAGTACCGCAATGCTGCGCGGTCCATTGCAGTGCGATTTGGGTCGCGACTTAATGACCATGGACAAATGTGGGTCCTGAGGTTACACAGGTGGAGAACCACTGGTGTAGAGTATAGTGTAACATTAAGCTAAGCTTGCCATATTGGGAAGGAGGGGTGTTGCTGGGAGGTGAAAGTGAATGTATATACACATTTCTGAATGCTATGTGAATGGAGCCAAAACAGAACCAAGTCCTTCTCAGTATTGTCAAGAGAGCATCAAACCTGATAGCTGAACGACTTGACACACCAATAGATAGAACCACTAAGATACCCAACTACATTGCACTAAAAAAAAACCCTACTAGTACCACCCTTCTGGAGGGGGGCTACTTATGTTCCCCATGGTCCCTGTGTGTGTTGTAAAGTAGTCACCGCTCCAAGCTCGCTCCTGTGATGGACTACAATTTCACGTTTAGTTAGCTAATTTGTATTGAGCTTGTAGTCCATCACAGGAGCGAACCTGGAGCGGTGGCTACCTTACAACACACACAAGGACCATGGGGAACAATAGTAGCCCCCCCTCCAGGAGGAAGGGCATTTTTGTTAATAGTTCGGGTACTTGAATGTATTTTTAAGATTGAATTCCTGAGTTTAGTGTCACTTTAAATGTTGCATTGTATAATGAATGGTTCCCATTTATATGAGAATTCCACTACACTACTTTACATCCTTACCCATCTTCCTGTGATCCAGAATTGCACCATTTTATAAAACTTTTCACCAACAGATTAATTCTTCTGTCATCACCGGCGCCATCCCCGTCAATTAAAAGACGTTTACGAATAACTTCATCTGTAAAATGATAAACATGAGAAAAAAATAGTACAAGGGAACTGTGACCGGCAGTCACCACTCTCTGCAGGGAGATGATCGAGAAGTGAGCGAGCGACAGTATGCGTTCGCTGACTTCCCGATCTTTTGAGCTGACCTGTGACAGTTTCATTGTCACACGTCAGCTCGAACTATGAGGATGAGTGAAAATCACTCACCTCATAGTTCTCCTTTAAGCTTGCCGTACACTATGGGGGGAATTTATCAAAACTGAAGCGGACAAAATCTGGAGCAGCTGTGCATGGCAACCAATCAGCTTCTCTCTTCAGTTTGTTCAGTTAAACTTTGAAAATGAAAGAGAGAAGCTGATTGGTTGCCATGCACAGCTGCTCCAGATTTTGTGTCTTCTATGTATGCAACCTCCCTCCTACCATCAACTATGTACTGCAAAGGCCTGCCTGACTGGATACAAACCAAATGGATCGGGTAGATTTAAAGGCGATTGTACAATGTATGGCCAGATTTTGGAAAGGTTTTATTTCTGGCTGTGTCCCCCTTGGGCAGAATTACCCATCTACTTGTACTGGCGACCAATGTCAGAGACAGAAAACAAGGCCCCTTTCAGACGGGCGCTGTCATTTCCGATCAGTAGAGGATCCGTGTACAGGTCCCCGGCTGATCGGAGCAGTACGGATCCAATGTCACCGTTATGACATCCGTGTCCGTCCAGTTTTATTTCCTTCATCTTGTGATGGAAGAAAGAACTGAACTTACCGGACCCACGTTAGGTCTGTGGGGGGTCAGATGTATGCAGACACGTGTGCCATGATCAGGTCTCCAACCTGGATGGATTTTGGGGTGATCAGATGTAACCGGACGCACGTCCACTTATATCTGGCTGCCCATAGACCAGGGGTGGGCAACTCCCACCCTCCAGCTGTGCTTTAACTACAAATCCCAACATGCTTCTGCCTCTGGGACTCATTCTTGTAACTGTCAGTCTTCCAATGCCTCATGGGGTTTGTAGTTCCACAACAGCTGGGGGGCCGGAGTTGCCCAATGCTGCCATAAACTAACATTGGCCTAAAATAAGTGGCATCTGAAAGGGGCCTTAGGGGGAATCTAAAACCTTAGCGTTTTCCCCAGAAGAAGAGGGGAAATCTTCCACTGGGAAGACCTTGGAAGGGAATTCCCCTCACTTCCTGTTGCATTTCTGGGACAGGAAGTGAAGGGGGGTTTCCCCAATGGTACACAGAGAGCAAATAAAAATAAAACCATTTTTTAATGGTTTAAAC
>NW_017306277.1:2524513-2584843 GCF_000935625.1 Nanorana parkeri
AATGTTGCCAACTATAAAAAAAAACACAATTGTATAAGCGTAACAGCCATGAATGGTACACATTGCTGACTATCCCTCCCTTGTACATGGCCTGGCCGCCTATACCACCATTACTCCTCCATTCACCACATACTGAAATGTCACTATGGTGCCCAGGACACCGGGAATAAATATTGCTGTATTGTGAGAACAGGAGTTCAGACAAATCATCATTTAGAGGCAGGGAGACACTAAGGCCTGTACTCCCGGGCTCCCTCATTGCACACAGCTGGGGAGGGGGAGAAGGCCAGGCCGTGCCGATCTCGCCGCTCTGATCCCGGACGAAGCGCGAACTCTAGCCCGGGGCTGCGCGGCCTGTGGGGTGACCGCTGTGCAGTCTCATGGGCGGGGGGGCAGCTGTGGGGAGGAGCAGGGCCTTTACTTACCGTCGGTGACGGCTCCCATGTCGGCGGGTAGTGAGGTCAGACTCCCACAATGCAGCAGCCCGGGACAAGTATGGAGGCCGCACACACCGGGCCGCGCTCTCTATAGGCTCCCCCGAGCCCAGGTGAGTGTGACACCGCCGGGGGGGGGCAGTACACACCGCCCCGAGAAATGCTGATAGGGGCTCACTACCAATTGGGGGCCCAGCGGGGGGGATGTGCGGCCTGCGATGCATGCTGGGACTTGTAGTGCTGGAAGGCCGCAGGCTGTTTAGTCAGCCGGGGTCATCTGAGTACATGGATTACGTAGGCTAGTGAATGTATCTGTCCAATGCTGGCACTTGTAGTTCTTCCTATGCTGGAGGGGTGCATTGTGCCCATACATACTCTGCACTATACATATTTATATATCATGCTGGTACTAGTAGTTCCTTCACTGCTGGAGGGTGCCCACCTTGAGTCATGTCCATACATACTCTGCACTCTAATGCTGGAACCAGTAGTTCTTCCTATGCTGGAGGGGTGCAGGGTGCCCACCATGAGTCATGTGCATACATACTCTGCACTACCCACATCTGTCTTGCTGGTACTAGTAGTTCCTCCTCTGCTGAGGGGTGCAGGCTGCCCGCCATGAGGCATGTCCATACATATTCTGCACTATCCATTCCATATCTATATATCATGCTGGTACTAGTAGTTCCTCCACTACTGGAGGGATGCAGGGTGCCCGCCATGAGTCATGTCCATACTCTGATCTATCTATCTATCTATCTATCTATCTATCTATCTATCTATCTATCTATCTAGTTCTTCCTATGCTGGAGGTGCAGAGTGTCAATGAATACTCTGCACTACCCACATCTGTCTATATATTATGCTGGTACTAGTAGTTCCTCCACTGCTGAGGGACTGCAGGGTGACCACCATGGGTCTTGTCATACATACGCTGCACTACCAACATCTAACTTCATCATGCTGTTACTAGTACAGTTGAAACTCGAATAATTAGAATATCGTGCAAAAGTAATTGCCGTAAGTGCTGCAAAAGGGGCCCAAACCAAGTACTGAGTACATATGCATGCTTGTACTTTTCAGAGGTCCGATATTGTTCTATGTACAATCCTTGTTTTATTGATTGCATGTAATAATCTACGTTTTTGAGGTAGTGGATTTGGGGTTCTTGGGGTTTTCATGAGCTGTAAGCCATAATCATCACAATTATGACAAATCACGGCTTGAATTATCTTGCTTTGCATGTAATGAGTCTATCTCATATATTAGTTTCACCTTTTAAGTTGCATTAGTGAAATAAATGAACTTTGCACGATATTCTAATTATTCGAGTTTCACCTGTAGTTCCTCCACTGTTGGGAGGGGTGCAGGGTGTCCAGTATGAGTCATGTCCATACATACTCTGCACTACCCACATCTATCTATATATCATGCTGGTACTAGTAGTTCCTCCACCACTGAGGAAGTGCAGGGTGCCCACTATAAGTCATGTCCATACATACTCTGCTCTATCTATCTATCTATCCATCATGCTGGTACTAGTAGTTCCTCACCACTGAGGGAGTACAAGGTGTCTACCATGGGTCATGTCCATAAATACTCTGCAATACCCATATTTATATATTATGCTGGTACTAGTAGTTCCTCAACTGTTGAGGGGTGCAGGGTGCCCACCATGGGTCTTGTCATACATACTCTGCACTACCCAACATCTAACTTTATATATCATGCTGGTACTAGTAGTTCCTCCACTGCTGGAGGGGTGCAGGATGCCCACCATGAGCCATGCCCATTCATCCACTGCACTAACCACATCTATCTATATATATCATGCTGGTATTAGTAGTTCCTCCACCGCTGAGGAGTGCAGCACACCCCCCCCCCATGGGTTATGTCATCTAGCAAACAACTGAAACAGGAAATGTTTTTTTTGTGGGTCGCCCTCATCAATAAGTTACAAGTTGTAGAGAACAAAATTGAAAACTAAAACTTATTTACACATTTTTTGAAAAATCCATGTATTTAAAACCAAAAAGCATGTCTTTCATGGCATCTGACATGTTCCTTATAGGCCAACATTACAAGATTCGTCAGTCACGAGCAATGCAACAATCTGAATCTGGTTTAACAACAAGCTGGTAAGAGAGGACATGTTCTGCTGGCCGATATACTGTCTCAACGCATTTCGCCACTGTCGGCTTCTTCAGGAGAGGGACCTTCACCAAGAGTAACTACGTCATGAGACACTGCAAGGGTTAAGTGCTTGTTTTGGTCTAGGGAGGAATGAAAACAAAGTTATACTCTCCTGATCCTCTGAGCCGGCTTGCTCTTAGACCGGTCCCTGGGGCCTCTCTCCCCCTCTGCTGCAGCGGTCTAAGGTCCTTGAGTCATCACATTTTATACACAGTGTATAGGGTGTGAGGACGCCAATGGGCATACCATTGCAGCAGTGGATGAGGAGACAGGCTGGAGGGAGCGCTGTGACAGCCGGCAGGCTCGGAGCATATGGTGAGTATAACGTTTTTTAATTTTCCCCTCTAGACCAAAAGGAGCACTTAACCCTTGCATTGGTAGCCCCACTGCAAGGGTTAAGATTCATTTTCCCGGGAGTTCTGCTTTAGACCTCATTCACACTGCTAAGAACTGGCCCGTACAGATCCGTGCAGCACGCACGACCGTATCGGGCAGCTCCCGGGAAGGACAGGTGCTGCGTGTGATTGTACGCAGCAGCCTGTTCTCTATGGAACGATGTGGCCCTACGCTCACCCGAGCTGCACAACCGTGCTGACAGGATGGATCCGGACACTCGCACGTATGTGCAGCTTGGGTGAGCGTACGGCCGCGTCCTCCCATAGAGAAGGACAGGCTGCTGCGTACAATCACACGCAGCATCTGTCTTTCCCGGGAGCGGCCCGATACGGCCGTGCACGCCACACGGATCTGTGCAGGCCGGCTCTTAGCAGTGTGAATGAGGCCTTATAGTGATTGGCAATAGTTTTTAATGTAACTGTATTTTTTAATAAACATGGAGTTTTAATTTTGTATATTGTGTCATGTGTAATTATTGTGTTGTTTATGTTCCATTCTGCAGTCACACTACAGAAGAAAGATCCAGAAAACTAACAATCTAAACGGAAGCTATTAACACATCAGCAACTACATCCTCCAGTTGGAGGAATGCATCCTTGAAAGGTACGTGGTGGTCAGAGCGCTGCATTCCTTCCTATACCCAAGTTGTTGTTTTTTGGTTTGTTTTTTTATAATTGAACATTTACCATTACGTATAGTGTATACCAGGGGTGGCAACTCCGCCCCTCCAGCTGTTGTGGAACCACAAGTCCCATGAGCCATTACATGATTGACAGTTACAGACATGACTCCCAGAGGGAGAGGCATGTTGGGATTTGTCGATAAAGCACAGCTGGAGGGTGGGAGTTGCCCACCTCTAGTCTATGGGCAGCCAGATCTAAGTGGACGTGCGTCAGTTTACATCTGATCACCCCAAAATCCATCCAGGTCGGAGTTCCGTTTTGACAGACCTGATCATGGCACACGTGTCTGCATACATCTGACCCCCCACAGACCTAACGTGGGTCCGGTAAGTTCAGTTCTTTCTTCCATCACAAGATGAAGGAAATAAAACTGGACGGACACGGATGTCATAACGGTGACATTGGATCCGTACTGCTCCGATCAGCCGGGGACCTGTACACGGATCCTCTACTGATCGGAAATGACAGCGCCCGTCTGAAAGGGGCCTTGTTTTCTGTCTCTAACATTGGTCGCCAGTACAAGTAGACGGGTAATTCTCCCCAGGGGAAATCCTGCATGGGATGATTTTTTTGCAATGTGACAGCATTTTTCAGTAATAAAGATTCTTGTTCCTAAACACAGTAACCCCTATACACCAATCAGAATCCGTCTTGCACTGGTCGGCTTCTGATTGGTTGATATGGATTACCTTACTATAGCCAATACTGTTATATTTTATTATTATTATTTATAGGATTTTAAAACCCCTGTCACTTTTTTGCCATCTGTCACATTGGGCAGTTTTACTTAACTTCCTGTCCTGTAGCCACAACAGGAATTGTGAGAAAATCTCCCAAAGTGCCAGAAATAGACTATTGTCACTAGAACAAGTGTCCCCATTGGAATATTTTCCTCTCTATTTGTATGCTGGGGGCAGCTCACCATTTTGAATTTTCTCTTGCTTTCAGTCCCAGCTTTAGTGGTCACCAGGACAAATAAAGAGAGCAAATCTACGGGACACACACACACACAGCAATAAAAACTTGAGAGGTGCCAACCTCTTACCGCTCTTAAAAAATCTGAAACAAAAAAAGTTTTGGTTTTACATATGCTTTAAAAATCAACTAAAGTAGTATTGAAGCCCAAATCTTTTTTTTATTTTTGGAATAGAGTAGGGCTATAACCCCTGTCAGCTTTTTTATGCCATCTGTTTCCCATTGGGAAATATTCCTTCACTTCCTGTCCAATAGTGGCAGGAAATCCCTCCTAAAGCTGGCCATACACCTATCGATTATCTGCAGATTTTCTATGGTCAGATGGAAAAAGTGCAACAGATTCCTCCATCTACGCTAAACTGTGTGGATGGGGGAATCTCCCACTGGGCCAAGATTCAGTATCTTGCTAGTCGGCCCCGCTAGCTCTCAAAATACCTGATGAATCTGATTGGATGCAGGCATTGTTCAGGTGTTTTGACAGCCAGCGGGGCCGACTAGCAAGATAATGAAGCTTGGCCCAGCGGGAGATTCCTCCATACACACAGTTTAGTGTAGATGGAGGAATCTGTTGCACTTTTTCCATCTGACCATAGAAAATCTGCAGACAATCTATAGGTGTATGACCAGCTTTATAGAGGGAATTGTACATGGAAATAATTTTATCCGGTTCCTCGGCTCGACAAAACTTGATTTTTCAACTGACTTTTTTGTTGAAAATGCAGATCTGAAATTTTTCAGAGAAATGGTGTCTGTGTTCAATCAGATGTGGGCAATGTCCGGGTATCCAGCAGCTCCCAGAGCAGCGGCTGCTAAATCCAATATCTATCAGTGGCATGTTCGTCCATCTGTTCTGTGTAGCTTGGATGGGGGAATCTGTTAGGTTTTTTTGTCCAGCCTGGCCATACACTAGTAAAATAATCTACTTGTGCAGGGGTAGACAAACTTCGGCCCTCCAGCTGTGGTGAAACTACAAATCCCATCATGTATCTGCCTCTGAGAGTCATGCCCATGGCTATCAGAGTCTTACAATGGCTAATGGGATTTGTAGTTGCACAACAGCTAGAGGACTAGAGTTTGCCTGCCCCTATACTAGTGTATGGCCAGCTTACGTCATACAAAATACCTAATAAAAAAAGGAAAAAATAGAAACAATATAAAATATAAAGAGAAAATACACAAAGTAAAAATAAACTGTATCAGCATAAACTCAGGAATTGGCCAATTAAAAACAAGTTGAAACAAGATAGAAAATATTATGTTTGGGAGAGATACAAAATAACAAGCCAAATTTACAGGTGATGTGACATCATAACCTGTAGCTTTATCTCACAATTGCCACTCAATATAAGTGCTACATTATATCAGACCTAGCCTCAGACACATTTTACATTTCACTGAGGTTGAGACTGTTCATACACTGATCTAGCTGGCCATACACTGAGCGGGCTGAACGAAAAACATAGACCCCATTCCTCCATCAACACTAACAGCGTGTCAATCAAAGAATCCCACTGTGTACGGCACCTGTCAGAATACCCAACTAGAGCGGGCGGCTCATTGAAGATTTTCCGACTGGCTCCTTCGATCAGCTGATCTAGGGATGCCGATTGAAACAGTGCCGAAAGTACCACACACTGTGTGAATTTCGGACAGTGTAGCACCTTAAGTCTGCTCTGGTTTGCATGCTAAGTAATATAGAAGGTATTTAATGTGTTTGAAAGAGGTTATAGCACACTTGACGATGCTGTTATCTCTCCTTTTCTCCTGAAGGTAAGCACTATTTTGTTCAGGCACAGTCAATAACTACATACATGATTAACATGTTGGCCTATAGGTAACACAATCATGTGAAAGCTCAACATGCATAATAGCCTTAAAGCAAACAGGTTAATTAACATTAACCTCTTGCCGTCCGCCCGTAGTAAAAAAACGGACGGACGGCACTGCAGCATCTGCGGCAATTTTTTTCTGCTCGCGCGCGCCCCCTAGCGGGCACGCACGGGCAGAAAAGACCCGCTCAATGCACACACCCGTTACCGGGTGTTTCACATATAGGCGATTGGCGGGTCCATAGCCCGCCGATCGCCTATATGTGCTCGTTCGCGGCACACAGGAATTGTGAGAAAATCTCCCAAAGTGCCAGAAATAGACTATTGTCACTAGAACAAGTGTCCCCATTGGAATATTTTCCTCTCTATTTGTATGCTGGGGGCAGCTCACCATTTTGAATTTTCTCTTGCTTTCAGTCCCAGCTTTAGTGGTCACCAGGACAAATAAAGAGAGCAAATCTACGGGACACACACACACAGCAATAAAAACTTGAGAGGTGCCAACCTCTTACCGCTCTTAAAAAATCTGAAACAAAAAAAGTTTTGGTTTTACATATGCTTTAAAAATCAACTAAAGTAGTATTGAAGCCCAAATCTTTTTTTTATTTTTGGAATAGAGTAGGGCTATAACCCCTGTCAGCTTTTTTATGCCATCTGTTTCCCATTGGGAAATATTCCTTCACTTCCTGTCCAATAGTGGCAGGAAATCCCTCCTAAAGCTGGCCATACACCTATCGATTATCTGCAGATTTTCTATGGTCAGATGGAAAAAGTGCAACAGATTCCTCCATCTACGCTAAACTGTGTGGATGGGGGAATCTCCCACTGGGCCAAGATTCAGTATCTTGCTAGTCGGCCCCGCTAGCTCTCAAAATACCTGATGAATCTGATTGGATGCAGGCATTGTTCAGGTGTTTTGACAGCCAGCGGGGCCGACTAGCAAGATAATGAAGCTTGGCCCAGCGGGAGATTCCTCCATACACACAGTTTAGTGTAGATGGAGGAATCTGTTGCACTTTTTCCATCTGACCATAGAAAATCTGCAGACAATCTATAGGTGTATGACCAGCTTTATAGAGGGAATTGTACATGGAAATAATTTTATCCGGTTCCTCGGCTCGACAAAACTTGATTTTTCAACTGACTTTTTTGTTGAAAATGCAGATCTGAAATTTTTCAGAGAAATGGTGTCTGTGTTCAATCAGATGTGGGCAATGTCCGGGTATCCAGCAGCTCCCAGAGCAGCGGCTGCTAAATCCAATATCTATCAGTGGCATGTTCGTCCATCTGTTCTGTGTAGCTTGGATGGGGGAATCTGTTCGATTTTTTTTTTTTTTTTCCCATTCAGCCTGAGTATGGCCAGCCTTAGGGATTAGAACTCTGTATTGAAGAAGGCTGTTGGTCTAAAACAGGGGTAGGCAACCTTGGCACCCTGGCTGTTGTGGAACTATAAGTCTCATGAGGCATTGCAAGACTCTGACATCCACAGGCATGACTCCCAGAGGCAGAATCATGATGGAATTTGTTGTGACATCCACAGACATGAAGTAATAAGTACTATCCTTGTCGCACTCCTTACCGATATGTCCCTTGTAGTGGGGGGTGCTCGCAGTGACTGCGGATGGCGCCGCGAATGTCAGCAAAATTGTAGAAATGTCACCAGCACACCAATCCTTTTAAGATAGCAAAAGCTTAATTTATTGAAGTTTTTTGTCATATGACCAAACAAGCGCTTTCGGGACCGCACAGGGTCCCTTCATCCGGCTTTAGCATTGACAAAAGACACAGACATGACTCCCAGACGCAGCATTATTGGATGTGTTGGTCCCACAGCTGGAGTGCCTAGGTTGCCTTCCCTTGGTCTAAAAAGAACCTAATCTGATATCCTAACCCTCATGGTTCCTCATTATGAAAATAATAACTTCCTGCTGTCAACCAGTGAGGGTGGGTGAGATGGGAGACATTCTCCGTAAAGCAGAACTATACTCTCCAATCCAGGGATGTGACGTCCACATCACTGACGTGTCGTCCAACCTTCCAGATTTGGGATCTTTGGCCATTTTTATTAGCCGTACCAGGAGAACGTAACTCCCGCTCATGCGCAGGATTGAATTCATACCTGAAGATGCCAACGTTATACACTTAGCGATACATACACAGATCAGTATACATCCAAACGGGCAGCTAAGAATCCATAAATAGGGAAGGGACTCGGTATGATCTCTTCGCAATAATTATTATTATATTATACAGGATTTACATAGCGCCAACAGCATATTATAATATGAAGGAAGACAGTACAGTTACAATGCACCGCAGGACAAGATGGTTAGGAGGGCCCAAAGCAAATTTGGAAAAATGGAATTACCCCCACCAGTCTGCTGATTTACCCCCACCAGTCTGCTGATTTACCCCAACCCCTCCACCAGCTGGTCGTACCTGTCTACAATCGACCCTTCCCCTTCCACGGCTATCGGTGTAATATCCAGACTCTGTACTTGGATTTGCAGCCTTCTGCATGTATTTCAAATTATGCTCGCAAATGGCGAGCACTCATTGGTCACCTGACCACGCTGACCAATGGGAAGCAACTCTGACTGCAATGACCAAAGGGCAGCACTTCTTATTGGACAGCGCAATCATTTGCGAGCAAAACTTGAAATACATGCGGCAGGACTGCAATCCCATGTACGGATATTACACAGGTAGCCATGGAGGGGAAGGAGTGATCGTTGACAGGTAAGAGCAGTGGGGGGGAAGAGAAACAGGGCAGATTGGAGGTGGTAATACCATTTTTCCCAAATTCGCCTGGGAAAGTGGAATTACCCTTTAAATCCTCACCAGGTACATCTTTCATCCGCCTCGCCCTCCTGCTTGCATCGGGAGTGCAGTTCGGCAAAATTTTGCTTCTGTTCGCGAACTCCAAATCGGGTGACGACCGCGGCCATCTTTCCCACTCTGACACGTGTTCGTGGCTTCCTCTAGTCGAGTTGTGTGCTTTTTAGTACTGTACAGTATTATTCAATGCAGCATGGCTCCAAAGAAAGTGCAGAGCAAGCATGGTGGTACAAAGAAAGTGCAGAGCAGTCATGAATTTACATATGGTTCAGAACGGATTAACCTCATTTACATTGAACCTTATGGGGAAATTTGATTCTGCTCGCGACCATATTCGTAGGGGTCAGATCGGAATAACCTTATTTACATTGAACCTTATGGGGAAATTTGATTCGGTTCGCAAACAATACGTTTTGCAACCAGAATTGTGGAACAAATTAAGTTTGTGAACCACTGTATTTGGACGAGTACTTGCCCAAATACAAATCAATACCGATACTAGTATTGGTATCGGTGCATCCCTATCAAAAACCTTCCAATCACTCAGCAGCCTTGGCTGCTCCTGAGGAAGTCAAATTGATGAAATGCATAGAGGTGGAGTCTAGTGACATCATGGCACTACCTGCAAATCGGCACATTTTGCTGGTACAGGCGCTTAAACTAGGGCTGGTTATAGCACAAGCATACATGAGTGATTGTATTGTTTTAACAAATAAAAGGTAAAAAGAATGTATACCATGCAAGTTTATTTTTCTTATATATAAATTCAAATTTTTCCTTTTTTTTATTTCAAGTTAAGGTTTTCAAAGATATACAGATTCAGCTACCATATTTGCCGGCGTATAAGCCGAGTTTTTAGTCTTATACGCAAGCTATACAATACCTCTGGATGTGTATTCACTGGTAACCAATCCGAGCAGGCTTTGTATTCATTAATAGAATACATCGCTCGCCGTGATTGGCTCAGCGTGGTATACTGTATTTAGCCGAAGCTACCGTACATACGGTATTACCGCATATCCACCGGCCTGACAGATTAGTCTCCCTGGCGGTCTGATCATTTTATATTTTTTTTCCTTTTTTGTTCTTTTTTTTAACTTTTAAAATTCCCGCCGGTTCCGCCCCATTGTTTTGGGCTATACTCGTCGTATAAGACGAGTATAGCCCAAAACCTATGTTTTAACTGAAAAATTAGGGGGTCGTCTTATACGCCGGCAAATACGGTAGTTACATTTAGCTCTGGAAAGGATTGTATGTCCGTGGACATTCCTCCCCGACCTCTCCGGACATCCAATGGCTGATCCTTTTGTTCTGTGGAAAATCGATTTGACTATTTTGGATTTTCCTGACTGGTTTTCTTGAACATTGAGATCACCTTTCCGCTCTCCAACTTACCTTCTCCATAGACATAAATATGCGTTCCTGGGTCATCCAACCGTGCGGTGTCTGAAGAGACGTTTATCGGTCAGAAAGATTTTTCGTCTCTCTACTCGTTCCCGGACATTTGAAGTCTTTAGGGAACCCCATATCACACTTTAGTTATTGAGTGTCCGACATGTTTTTGCGATAGCGGTCCATAAAATGAGTGCAATAGTATTTGCAGTACCATTGCACACTTATTTTGTGCTTTTTTTTTTTTTTATTATTCAAAACGTCTTTATTGAAACGTATAAATATGGAACATGAAAAACATGGTCACAGTACGACCAGTATACAGAAAACATTACTGAGATGAGCATAGCAAATCCAGTAAAGCATAAGTATAGCTTAAAGGGACATTAAAGGCAAAAAAAAATTTTCCTCACCCCAACGTTAATGAAAGCACTTACCTTAAATGATGTCTCTCAATCTTTCCTGTAGTTTTCATCTGTCTCTCCAGCGCTGCGGCGAATCTCAGATCCAGCGCTGACTCCTCTGAGCTTGCTGGCACTTCCTGTCCCACGGTGTCTGCATGCGTCCATATACTTACCTTGTGTCTCTCCTCGCGTCCTGGCTGAAAATGTGAACTGCGAATGCGCCCGCCCCAAGATGCTTTGCGGCCACCCATGCAGTTTCACATTTTTGGACGGGAGCGCGCGGGGAAGGCACAGGTAAGTTTAGACCGCTATTAAATCGGTCTAAACTTAAAAACACTGGAGGGTTTAGAAACCCTTTAACAATGCTATAGCATGTGTAATAATGCGAATGTCAACACTGCATACATCCGTCACGCTGTACATGTGTATCAGGTCAAGAGTTTCCTGACCGAAAGAGCATGTGCATCACCGTCCAAAATGACAATGTGGTTGAAAGGAGTCGTCATTGATTTTGTGCTTTTGAACTAACACAAAGCTTTTCAGGGCAATACATGACAAAGCTCTTTTGTTGTGTATATGTTGCTGTTTAGCAGAGTTGTTTCACCTGTTAATTAGTCAGAAAACAGAACCTTTAGGAATGTAGTGAGGGTCTTGTGTGCCAAGCAGAGGATGTGTATTATACAGGATTCCCATCTTGTTCCCACTCAGAGAATGCATCGAGGGGTCATGTGTACTATACTTGTACTGTGGTGACCATTACTCGACAAGCAGCCTCTTCAGTCATAGGGGAGAAGGGAGAGGGAACCATCGGGGATTTCCTTCATTGGTAAGTAGGGGAGGAATGGTAAAGCTACATTTCGAACACGCATTCAGCTTGTTCATCCTCTGCAGCTGTGCAATGCCCCATGTGGATAAAGAGAGGGGATGGGGGAACCATATGGGTACGGGTAGCTGGGCAAGCTGGAGGGGGGTCCTCCTGTCCACATCTAGGACTCTATAAAGAGATCAAACACCAGTAAAGATGATTGACTGTTTAGACAATGTGGCTGTGTCCATTAGTGCTGGGAACATGACATAGGCTGCGCCTTGTAAGCTTCATGCAAAATTCTTTAAGCCTTTAAAGCATCCTTCAGTCCCACTCCGGAAGCGTTGAGCACACAGAGTGGTGTCTGGTCATTAAATCAAGCTGATAGCAGACTTCAGCTGGTCTTTTGGTGAGCTACAAGCAACGATGCTTTGTTAACAGAGACAAGCACACTCCCAACCAGAGCCATAGCTAGCTCCTTTTGCGCCTGGGGCAAAATTGTGGCCCCCAACAGTCGTGTTATGTCACCTGTCGTTGAGCACACACGGCGTCATCTGACGTAATGCTCGCCGCCTCCAGGATGGCGGCACGCATGTGCAGAATGTGCTGGTGGCTAAATCCATAATAGCATAAAAATGTGTTTCGTTTGACGTCCGAAACAAATTTTTAGTCTTTGCACATGTCTAATATGTGTGCATGAGTGTGTGTGTGTACGTGTGTGTGTTTTTTTTACTGTTGGGGGGGGCGTCTTTGGGGAAATATTGGGGCTCTAAACAGACCCCTGACGTTTCCCTTTTGAAATAGCAAAAGAGATTGAGGACACAAATTATTCTGTCCATACAGGTGGGGGAGAGCAGCGGGGATCCAAGGAGAAGCTGGATCCTGTGCCGCCCCACTTCTCCATGCCGAGCCGCCGCTGTGTTGGCCGCGCGGCGCCCCTGTGGCCAATGGCGCCCTGTGCTCGCCATGGCAACAGGGACGAGGGGGCCCTGGCTACGCTCCCTCTCAGCTGCGCCTGAGGCAAGTGCCTCACTCGCCCCCTGGTAGCTACAGCCCTGCTCCCAACATTCCATATTGGAGGTTGGATTTCTTTTGTTCAGTCTGCATGTTGAACAAACAAAAGCTATGTGTGTATGGCCAGCTTATCATGCCTACAGGAAAGGCGAGCAGTGTGCTGCCACAATTTCATTGGCCAATCAACACGCTCCGTTTTGCTCCGTGACCAAGCTGTGTTGCTTATCTGCACTAGAGAAAAGTGAGGTCAGCCAGCAGGCTGGTTTGTCCAGCAGGGATATCGGGATCACAAAATTGGTTGAACAGAAAAAAAACTAAATCCTTTGGTAGGCTCATGTGTGTTTAACCATTTTCCTGGAGTTCAGCTTTAAGTGGATTAAAAAGCGAACCTCCCGTGGCTTTTTTAATTCGCAGGCCTGCGTCGGTTAACTATATATTTGCCTTTTCCAGCTGCTCTGCACTCGATCCGTTGCGTACGTGAGCTCAGGAATCGTGTCACGTTGTCACAGATCAGGCAGTAGTCATATAATTGTTCTGTTTTTTGCTTCGGGATGCGGGCAGAGTAGACCATTGTGTTGAAATGATGTTGCCTGGCAACCGCGGCTTTGCATAAAAAAAAAAATAGATTAATTCAGTTTGGATATGTACTATGGTACTTTGCGGCTCTGAGCGTCCGTAAGAGGCGAGAGAGCCCTAGTTACAAATGTGCGCTCGGCTCGTTCACCTTATCATAGGAAAAGACTAGGGAAGGGATTGCTGGGAATTAGAAGTTAATAAATAAATGCTTGTCAGTCAAGTGTGTCGCACACAAAATCGTATTCCTAAAAAGCATTGTGTGCATGCAGACATTCATCTGCAACAGCGCGTATAACAAGCAATGCATTTCACCAGGGATTTAAAGAGGACCAGTCACGGGGAAACTTGCGGGAAAATCTTAACATTCTTATATTTCTGCAGAGTTACCTGTAAGATGTTTTATATTTGCCTCCCTATTTAGCTGTATCGATTTTTATTGCTGCCTCTGTCCACTGCCTGATGTCATCCACTGCACACTCAGTAGCCGGGTGACAACGTAAGGTCAGCTGACATGGCCAGCAGTAGTGATGAGCCTGGGCTTGGTACGAAACCTCTTCACCCAAGCCTGTTCAAAACTGTGACCAACATCAACAGACCCCCCCAGGTGCAGCAGGTGCATTCCTCGCCCTGCAGCCATATGTCACTCAGTAATGGCCAATCCTCAGTCAATCAGTGGCGGCAAAATGCCCCCGCCGCCACTGATTGGCCGAGGGGGGATGGGGTGGCAGTCACAGTTTTGAGCGGGTTGGGGTGAACTCAAGCGAGCGGGGTACATAACTCCCCACCTCCAGTGCCCTGCCATTGTTGTAGAGCGCCCAGAAACACAAGGTGCTCGATTTTAAAAATACCAAACCGGGGTCCACCCCCTTACTATTGGCCCCTCTGAATGATGGATGAGGAGGGTGGGTCCCAGCCTGAACCATGGGAGTCCCCATTGCTCCAGAACATAGCTGAACTCGTGTGCAGGCCTCTAGAGCCTTGGTTCTCAACTAGTGGGTCGTGACCCAAGAGTGGGTCGCGACCCTGTGTTCAGTGGGTCGCCGCGTGCCTTCCACTTTTCTAGGTGAGAGGCTTTTCAGCTTTCCCCCTAGCGCAGCACTGTCAGTTCTTGCGCCAAGCAGCCATTCATCTGCTGCTCGGTGCAGAATGTCAGCTTAAGGTGTGATGGGATGGAGCAATGGCCGCGAGGGAGCTTCATCCATACATGCATTGCTTACAGCTTCCTCGCGTGTCCTGTAGAGGTGCCTGGACTGGAGTGATGCCACGTTCTGGCTCCCGGCATCTCTAATGGGCACGTAAGGGGGATTGTACAAGCAATGCACTTCTGGATGGAACTCAGTCACAGCACAGCAGCCCACACTGGTCCCCAGGCTAAGGATCCCCTCTAGTTCTCGTAAGGTAGGAAGACTTGGTGGATCTTAAAAAAATTATAATTTTTGGGGGGATTGTGTATGTGAGATTGTGTCTGTCAGTGTTTTTGAGGGCCTGTTTATACTAGTACAGTGCATTAATCGAACAGTCCCGTGTGATTAACACACTGTACCATACAATCGCACCTACTACGCATTCTGGTGTTGGAGGTGCGTTGCGTTGTCATTCATTTGAATGGCACCCCAAACGCACCTCCTTCCCACAGTTTAATCGCCCGCACCTGAACGCGTGGTACTTCAATGAAGCGTGCGTTCCATTGCACTGCGACTTGGGTCGCAACTTAATGACCAAGGACAAATGTGGGTCCTGAGGTTACGCAGATTGAGAACCACTGGTGTAGAGGATGGATGGAATACAGGTAGACTTAAAGTGGACTTTTACCCCCTTTCACTAAAAATCACATCATCCGTAAACAAAAACCAAGAGAGCCCCTTCTCCTGTGCATTATCATTTATTGTAAATAGATACGAAACAATAAAAACCTGCTTGCAAAGGTGAGGTGCAGGCAGCGTCCCAACATAGGAGTCACAGAATAACTCTATCTGCAACAGCCTCACAGATGGAGTCACAGAATGACTTTATGTTCAGACGCTGTCTGCACCTGACCTTTGCGAGCAGGTTTTTATTGTTTCGTATCTATTTACAATAAATGATAATGCACAGGAGAAGGGGCTCTCTTGGTTTTTGTTTACGGATGATTTGATAGTCTCCCCGGCTTTTAAGGAGCAGCCTCATTGTGAGAAGATGCACTACTATTATCATTATTATGTATGCTAGATCCCGTGCCAAGATCCTTTTAGGCCAGTGGTTCTCAACCTGTGGGTCGCGACCCAAAAGTGGGTCGCAAGCAGCAGTTGAGGGGGTCGCCATGTGCCTTGTGCTGTGCTAGGTAAGAGACTCCTTAGCCTCCTCCTAGTGCAGCAGTGTCAGTTCTCCTAGATGGTGCTGCAGCAGCGGCGGCCAGAGGGGATCTGAGAGAGGGAATTGGGCAGGAGTGAGGGGAGGTGAGTGCCACTAGCCACCTGAGAGCCCACTCAGATACTAGTATTGGTGCACCCCTAAATATTACCATTGGGGTCACCACATCTTGGCAAATGTTACCAAGGGGTCCCGGCCCCACAAAGGTTGAGAACCACTGCTTTAGGCGCTGGTGGGATTTGTGTTGATAACAATCACATCAGTATGCAGCTCTGAATGCTGACATGAAATAATTTTACATTCTTTAGTTAAACAAACATGTTTATTTTACTTACAATTATTGTTTTTCCACTTCCTGGTTCTCTTCGGCATTAGTGATGTAATCGTGCCCAAGCGGTGTCTCCTTGGAAAGTTACATCAGCTGAACATTGCTGGGAAATCTCATCTGTAATCTGACGAGATCTCAGTGAAAGGCATTTTCCTCCCCTGAGATGATGTGCATGGTCACATGTCCTGATCAGAGTTCCAGGAAGTAAAGGGAGATGGATTCATCTGCCCTTAGAAAAAAGGGAATAATAAGGAAGTCCAGCACTCTCAGATGTAGAACAATAGGGGGGGCACTGTTCTACATCTGAGAGTGCTGGACTTCCTTATTATTCCATTTTTTTACTGGAATAATGCCTTGCAGGTATAGCTGTAAGGTGTGCGGCTCCAGGAAGGCAGGTGGAGATGCCCTGTGAGGTAGCTAAAAAAAAAAAAGAGTACCAACAAGAGCGCCTTGGCACTCTGGCTTGTGCTCTTCCTTAGTAAAAATGGCCACTGTGAGAGGACTGGAAAAGAACAGAAGAGTAAGGTATGCAAAGAATACAAAGCTGTCAATTATCTGGAAGTATCTGTTTGTAGATTGTCATCACTAAATATTTCCAAAGGTGTGTTTGTTGTTATTTTGAAGATAAGGGTAAGTTCCTCTTTAAATGATTGCATGGATAAACATTATTTACTTGTATTTATTACAATTTTGGATCAAAATATTTTCTCCATTCTATTTTATTCAGTTCTATTCTCTCTTTTCCATTTTTATCTCTTTGTGGTAGCAAAAATATCAGTTTATTGTCTCACTTGTATGTATCACTTGCTGATACCTTTCCCCCAAGCAAATATTGAATGGGTTTATGATAGACAATGTTTGTGTTACCTGTAATGCGTGTTACATACAGTATATTGCTGTGTATTCACTGTCACACTCATGCACTTCTCTGTACATAGAAGATATCTCTGATATAAAATCCATGCAAATGCTGCATATCTTATAGAGCGATGGAGGTGAGCTGTCCAGCTGCTCTGGAAGGAGCAATACGTTCCTTGTGTGTATGTAATGTGTAGGGTAGAGGATGTGACGTTCACGTGTCTGCATGGTTGTAGTGATGTGTGAATGTGTATGACCGTTGTGAATTGTCAGCAGGTTTGTAAGGACCCCCCTCCTATGTGTGTAAAGTCTATGTGCATGGGGTACAGATAATGGGAAGTGACTATGGGGTAGTGACGTAGAAAATGCGTCCTCTTCAATTTCTGTGTTTATATAGGAAATAGATTATAACAAATCTGTAGATGTCTGTGTATAAAATACGCAGATGATGTAATATGTAGATATAAATGTATGTATACAATAAATTATGTGTGTTTGGCTAGGTGTATTTAATGCATATATGATATGAAATGTGTGTATGTGTATATAATAGGATACCGATATATTTTTTTCCGTTACTCGCCGATAACGAATACCAATACCGGAAGTCCCATTAAGGAAGCTGGGCGGCGTGTAATGACTCGCCACCTGGCTTCCTGATTAGCCGGGAAGCCGGCTCCATGCTTTCTCCTAACCAAGTGACGAGGGAGCAATGAGCCGGTTTTCTGGCCAATTAGGAAGCTGGGGGGTGGGTAAATACTCGCCGCCCGGCTTCCTGATCGGCCAGCTTATCGACCAATCGGGATGCCGGGAGGTGAGTCATTACCACCCTCCCCCCCTTCCTGATTGGCCAGGAAATCGGATCCATACTCTCTCATCGCCAAGTGCTGAGGGAGTATGGAGCCAATCAGGAAGCTGGGTGGCATCAAATGACTCGCCGCCTGGCTTCCTGATACTGGAAGTTCCGGTATCGGAATAAGCATCCTGGAGTATTTGGGAGAGTACTGTACTCACCCAAATACTCGGTATCGGCAATGATACTAATATCGATATATCCTTAGTATATAATCTATAGATATTCGTCAACTTTAGATGTATATTTAATAGGGCTGCGGAAATTAACGATTAATCCCTCGATTAATCGTTCATTTTTTTGATCAATCAAAATTATTTTGATCGGTACTCACCTCTCCGCCGGCTTCCGGGTCTTCCGGAAATTCTGTTGCAGATGCGGTGACGTCACGGACATCGACGTCACCAGACTTCTCCCCCCTTCCACAAGTGGCTCTGTCGGCAAGGGAAGGGGGGGGGAGTCCGGTCACGTCGATGTCCGTGACGGCTAACGAACGGAAGGGGGGAGGAGTCCGGTGACGGCGATGTCCGTGACGTCATCGCACTCCTCCCCCTCTTCCCTTCGTTAGCCGATGGAGCCACTTGGGGAAGGGGGGATGAGTCCCCCCTTCCCCAAGTGGTGACCCGGCCCACCCCATGTGTACATGTCAAGCTACTAAGGGCGGACTGAAACAATTAACCATGTGTGGGTCCTATACACATACAGCAATGAAGTAATAAAATGAACTAGGATCACACTAATCCAGCACGTTATTATTCTGAGTTGCCCCACTCAAGCGGCGGCCATATTGAGTGGGGCACGTGAGATTAATGCTGTATGTGTATAGGTCAATGTAGTTGGATCTATATGTGCGTTATAATCAAAATTAATCGATTAATAGATTTTAAAAAAATTCGATTAATCGAACACGCAAATTTTAATCATTACCAGCCCTAATATTTAACCTATAGATTATGTGAAACCTATGGCTCTGTAATGAGGTCTATAAATGCATATATGGAAAAGCTTAGATTTAATGAACTTGGTATATCCATATCATCATATACCATATTTTACACAATAAAAAGTTTGCCTCGACGGTCCGTTATTGAATTCCAGAGGATCGCATCCTTATGATGGGTCTACAGAAGGTGGAGATAATAGGACATGTATAGATCTGTATATAGAAGGTATAAATGATTTGTATCAAAGGTATAAATAATTGGTAATATATACTGTAGATGTCTATATGGAAGGTAGAGATGATGAGAAATCTATGGATGTCTTTACAGAAGGCGTAGACGATGTGTACGGTGTATAGAAGGTGTAGACAATGTGTACGGTGTATAGAAGGTGTGTACGGTGTATAGAAGGTGTGTACGGTGTATAGAAGGCGTAGACGATGTGTACGGTGTATAGAAGGCGTAGACTATGTGTATGGTGTGTAAAAGGTGTAGGCACTGTATGGAGTATAGAAGGCATGGGTGATGTCACTGTTGTGTATGGCGTGTAAAAGGTGTAGGCACTGTATGGAGTATAGAAGGCATGGGTGATGTCACTGTTGTGTATGGCGTGTAGAAGGCGTAGGCACTGTATGGAGTATAGAAGGCATGGGTGATGTGTATGGAGTATAGAAGGCATGGGTGATGTATATGGAGTATAGAAGGCATGGGTGATGTGTATGGAAGGCATGGGTGATGTGTATGGAGTATAGAAGGCATGGGTGATGTGTATGGAAGGCATGGGTGATTTGTATGGAAGGCATGGGTGATGTGTATGGCATGTAGAAGGCATAGGCACTGTACGGTGTATAGAAGGCATGGGTGATGTGTGTGTGGTAGGCATGGATGAGATGTGTATGGTGTACAGATTGTGTACGATGTTTATGTTGTGTGTAAACTGTATGTGGTTTACAGTGTGTATTGATGATGTATGGTGTGGATGATGATGTATGGTTTAGTCAGTGACATGTGTGTGAGCTGTCAGCTGGTGTGGAAGGCTCCTCCCCGGCTCCTCCCACTCCTCCTCCTCCCGTGTGTGCGGGAAGTTCCTGTCGGGGAGGGCGGGGGTTGGGAGGGACGAGCCGGGTGAAGGAAGACCTGTAATTCCGCTCTGGCCTCCGGAATCCCCGGCAGGGTCATACGGGGAAGATTGGGGGTCGTGATGACCCGCTGTGGCCCCCTGGGGGCTCTACGCCTCACCTAACCCCCGGGATCAAGCGGTAAGCCTGTGCCGGTGTGGGGGGAGGGGCACTCTATCTCGCCAGCGCTGGCCGTGGCGCTGTGTATACACGTGTTTAACCCCTTTGTTGCCGGGCGGGGAGGAGCTGGGGTCCTGGCATGCCGCTGGTCGCGGTGGGGGGATACCCGCTCCTCCTCCCCCATCTCATCACTTTCTTGTTACATTGTAGCGGAAAGAATGTCGGAGCGGCCCGAGGATGACGTCAGAGCGGAGCAGCGCAGAGCGGGGGCCCGGCGGCGGCAGCAACAGCAGCAGCAGCAGGGGGACAACGCGATGGCGGCCCAGCCCAGTCCCGGAGCCATGCTGGGGCAGCCGTGGATCACCTGGCTGGAGGCGTCCAGACTACACGGGGGTGACGGTGAGTGTGGAGGGGAAGTCCATGGCAGTCACTTGTCTGGTCATCAGACACAGTCCATGGCAGTCACCTGTCTGTGGTCATCAGGCACAGTCCCTGGAAGTCCATGACAGTCACCTGTCTGTGGTCATCAGGCACAGTCCCTGGAAGCCCATGACAGTCACCTGTCTGTGGTCATCAGGCACAGTCCATGGCAGTAACCTGTCTGTGGTCATCAGGCACAGTCCCTGGAAGCCCATGACAGTCACCTGTCTGTCGTCATCAGGCACAGTCCCACTTCTGAAATATGTCCTTGGAAATTCATGTCTTTCACTTTGTAGTTTCCAGGCACAGTCCTGAATTCTGAATGCCTTCTGTGCGACAAACCTGGTATAAAAGGAAGCACATTCCTGGCACCGGCTTCCCGCAAGGATCAGCTGTGAGAACGCTGAACTCAAAGTGACACCAAACTCGCCAGTTACATCTTACATTAACTAGTAACAAAAATGTATCTTATTTGTGTATCACTCGGCTGTAGATCCTCAAATCATCTCTGAATTGGTGCTGACACTGTCCTTCCTTCTGGAGGGGGCTACTTTTGTTCCCCATGGTCCCTGTGTGTGTTGTAAAGTATTCACCACTCCAAGCTCACTCCTATAATGGACTACAATGTCATGTGTAGTTTACTAATTTGTATTGAGATTGTAGTCCATCACAGGAGCGAGCTTGGAGAGATGGCTCTTTTACAACACACACAGGGACCATGGGGAACAAAAGTAGCCCCCTCCAGAAGGAAGGACAGTGTCAGCACCAATTCAGAGATGATTTGAGGATCTACAGCCGAGTAATACACAAATAAGATACATTGTTGTAATAGTGTTTTGAATACATTTTTTAAAATTTAAAGGAGAACTATGAGGCTATTGCTTTTCACTCACCTCATAGTTCTAGCCGACCTGTGACAATGAGACTGTCACAGGTCGGCTCAGTAGATCGGGAGGTGAGCGAACACATACAGGCGTTCGCTCACCTCTCGATCCTGTCACGGCTCTCTGCCATGACAGGGGAGGGGCTTGATTCCCCCCTCCCCGCTCCTATCCACCAGCGCTGACTGGCGGAACGGACGGGGCAGGGGGCGGGTACAGCTGGCTTTGCCTCTAGTTAGGCAGAGCCAGCTGTCAGTCACGCAGCTGGGCGGATCCAGACATAATTGTCGGGATCAGCTGCGGCGTCTCAGTATACCACGAGCTGTAGCTCGTGGTATACTGAGCTTAGGATGACGGGAGGACGCTAGTTTGTGTCCTCCCGTTACCCTAAGGAGAACTATGGGGAAAAGCCCTAAATCCTGAGTTTAGTGTCACTTTAAAGTGGAATTCGGGGAATGATCTTTCACAGAGACTTACATTGGTGTAGCTTGGCTGGATGTAAGTATCTGATATCCAGAAGGCTGCTGGGGATGCTAAAAATCACTGTAATCATCTACACTACATACAGTAATAGCCGGGATCTTCCAGCTCCGTCTCCACCTACTTCCGCTTTGCACATTGAGCACTGGAAGACGATGTTTTGGCACCGCCGCCATTCAGAGAACACCTTGAGGAGAATTTATCAAAACTGGAGCAGCTGTGCATGGCAACCAATCAGCTACTCTCTTTCATTTTCAACTCTTAACTGAGCAAACTGAGGAGAGAAGCTGATTGGTTGCCATGGGCAACTGCTCCAGATTTTATCTGCTCCAGTTTTGCTAAATTCCCCTCAAGATGTTCTCTGAAGGGCGGCCCTGCCGAGCAAGCAACTTCCGGTGCTGCGTCCGCAGATGGAAAGCTGCTGGAGATCAACCCAGAAGATTCCGGTGTTCTGTTAAGATCTCCAACTTCTGACGTCATATCTGTTTCAGATTTTGACGAGACGGCGCTGGTGCGCGTGCGGCAGCCGGCAGTTTTTGTAATCCTCGTTGACTTCTCCACTTCCCGTAGGTGCGGCCGTGCAGCTCCGAAATTGTCATCGGGTTCTCCAACTCCCGTCGGTGCTTGTGGCATCGGGTGCAGGCGCACAGCCGCAGATTGCACAGCTTGATACTTCTCTTGGGTGGCTGCGCAGGCGCAATGACGGGAGTTGGAGGTCTCGACGAGTTGGAGGATTCGATAGAACACCAGCTATCGCTATATGTAGCGTGACAACGATGGTGATTTTCAGCATCCCCAGCCACCCCTTCAGATATGGACACTTGCGCAGAGCCAAGCTGGACCAAGTATCTACAGAATTGAATTCATGGCTTTCCGCTTTAATTTGCACCATCACTTCTGTACGTGTGTGTTACAGATGTGATGATGAATTCTCTCAATGCTGTAGCTTGGCTGGAGAGAGCACGGCAGATTTGTGGCATCCAGTGGAGTTATCACAAAAAGCAGCAACATCCCTGACGCTCGCTGTGCGGTGCCGCTGGTACAAACTACAATTCCCATCATGCAATGGGAATTGTGTGTTTTGGCGGGATTGTGGGCATGTATGTGACCAATGTAAACCTCACCTGCCAGCATTGGTGGGCGGGGCAAACCAGGAGTCTCCGGACCTGTCAGATGATGCAGTTAGTGGGTGGGACAGAGCAGGAGTATCCTCACTAGGAATGCAGCGATACCGGTATTTCTGTATCGAGTACCGATATTTTTTTTTGGGGGGGGGGGGGAACGAGAAAGCATGGAGCCGGCTTTCTGACCAATCAGGAAGCCGGACTGCTGTGTAACGACACGGCGCCCAGCTTCCTGATTGGCCGGGAAGCTGGCTCCATGCTCCCTCGCCCTGAGGTGATGAGAGAGGAGCCGGCTTCCCGGCCAATCAGAAAGCTGGACAGCGTGTAATGACGCGCTGCCCAGCTTCCTGATACCGGAAGTATTGGGTTAGGCATCGGAGCATTTGGACGAGTACTCACCCAAGTACTCTGCACCGATACTAGTATTTTGGTATATCCCTAATCCTCACCTGTCAATCAAATACCGGACTATTAGTGCTCGGGTCAGGTTAGAAGTCTTGGCACTCCTGAGTCCTCCCACTACAGTGAGCGACGATGTTATATTGCTTGCAACTGGTAGATGAAATACACGGGGAATGTTGGCCTAGGGAAGGAGCGGACGTAGTGGCCGGCGGTCTAACACAATGGAAATAAAGGGGAATGACCCCTTATAATACAGGATTCAAGTTGGGATTTCTTAGTGGATGGTGACTGGATTGAAATACATGACGATATCTCTGAAAGGTGTGACATGTCCTATCCAGATATGTGACAAAATTTCTGCCTGCAGTTCCCCTTTAAAAAAAAACTGTTTACTATTTATTTAGGTTACTTTACACCTGAAGTGCACCAGGGCAGCAAACATTTCCCTTCCCATAACCAGGGCTGGATTTCCCACAAGGCCAACCGAGGCTTGGCAGGGGTGTGGAGTTCCTATCTCCCGACGCCCGGGACATGCAGTGATCATAAAGTGAAAAAAGAAGAAAAAATTAAAACCAACCCTGCTGCCCCACCATCTGGGGCAGCAGGGCTCCTTCCGGTCACGTGACCCGGCGGGGCTCCTTCCGGTCACGTGACCCAAATCCAGAGCACTGCAGGAATTGCTGTTTCCAACTCAGTACATTTTTACAATTCAGGATCCCCCCAGTCTGCCCACCTAATGGGTCAGCGGTTTTCTGAAGCAGGCCTAAATTTAGAACAACCTGACTGAATTCAGGAATGACTTGACCCAGGTGGTAATACTTGCCATGGCAAGCTGGCAAGCTTTTTTTAACTTTGTGTGTTGGTCTAGTAACTGCTGGTTCCCCGAGACTAGAACCATTAGCAGTTCCAGGAAGTGATTTGAGAAGTCATTGGCTGTGCCACACTAACCAATATCTGTCTCTCTGATTCTTTCCAGAAATGGATGAAACGTTAAAGGAGATTGATAAGAAACGAGAAGCCATGAGACTCAGCAAGGAGGGTGAGTGATCGCTATGATCTGCCATTGAGTCTGATCCCCCCGCTTTATTATATGTCAAGGCTGCTCCCTCCTGCAGAAACTAGAAAGGGACTGTACATGACTGTTGGTCATTTGTATCTTTTACCCAAACATTTTCTTGTGTGTTTTAGGGGTGATCGTTTGTGGGGTTTTTTCTTTGTTTGCCCCATTAGGGAGATTTTCCCTCGCTTCCTGTACTGGAAACAGGGAGCAAGAGTAAATCTGGGTGGAAATCCCCTCTAAGACACGTCACCAGAACAGATGCCGCCATTGTAATTTTTCCTTCCCATTCCTGTTCTAGTGACAATCAAAGAATTTTGGATTTCTCTTCTTCTGTCCACTGACAACGTTCATCAGGACAGTGGGGACAAGAATATCCTAAAAATAAAGTTTAGGCGCTGATCTGACTGCTGAAAGATCTACCTTACCCTCAACAGGTCGACATGTGCACCCGTACCAAACAAACAGCCACGTCTGTACTTTCTTTAAACACCTTTTACAACATTTTCTGAAGGAACAATTGGTTGCCGCAAAGTTTGAACTCGGAAAAGCCTTTTCCACCCCGTAAAGATGGCTGAGGGTCTGCTACCCTTGAAGGTGACCAGTAGATCCCAGTGATATAACGGGCATTGGGTGATCATCTTTGTGGACCCGTTCACACTAAAGCTTCCATTGCGGAGCATTAAAGCACACTGTGGCATACATTACCGTGCATTGCGTTACGTTAGCCTATTCATTATAAATGAGCTGCCAATGCACCACAACTAATTAAAAGGCTAAAAAGACTTCTTGAAATCTCGCAGTTTGTCCACTTCCTAAAGGGCGCTGGTGACTTAGCCTACCCAGGGGGGCAGCAGGAAGGCGCTGGTGACGTAGCCTACCCAGGGGGCAGCAGGAAGGCAATGGTGACGTATTTTTCTCAGAGTGCATCGGTAGGGCGATGGTGACGTAGCCTTCTCAGGGGGTTGTGGGGAGGCGCTGAATTGTGTTTACAGTTCAGAGTGCAGAGCTGCTTTAAAGGAGAACTATGGGGTCAGGGTTTTCCCCATAGTTCTCCTAAGGCTAACGGGAGGACACAAACTAGCTTCCTCCCGTCACCCAAAGCTCAGCTGTAGCTCGCGGTATACTGAGCTGCCGCGGCCGGGACGGATCCCGATATTACTGTTGCGATCCACCCAGCTGCGGGATTGACAGCTGGCTCTGCCTATCCAGAGGCAGAGCCAGCTGTACCTTCCCCCGTCCGTTCCGCCAGTCAGCGCTGGAGGGTCGGACAGGGGGGAAATCCGTGCAGGGAGCCGTGAGTGACAGTCACAGCTCTCTGCAGGGACATCATCGAGAAGTGAGCGAGCTACTTCCCAATCTATTGAGCCGACGTGTGACAGTTTCATTGTCACGGGTCGGCTAGAACTATGAGGCTGAGTGATTTTCACTCGCCTCATAGTTCTCCTTTTAAGTCAAAGGTTTCTCTAATTTCCGCAAATAATTTATAATCGTTATTATTAAAGTAAATGTGTCATAAGAGACACATTTACCGTCGCTGTCCTGAAAATGCTAGCTGCCTGGCTGTGTCTGGCATTAGTACTTTGATTTACTGACCCCGGAGAATCATGCAGCTCAGGTAAGTTGGAATGAAGTGAAAAGCATACTTTTAAATCTACTCATCTGCATACTATTCCTGGATCATTGATTGACTCAAGGTGTTGAAGTAAGAGGGTCCACCTGACAGACTGGCATGAAGCAAGAAGGTGAGCATGACAGAATGGGATGAGGGTGCCAGTGAAGGCCGATGAAGGTTCTGTACATAGTGTACTTGTTTATTTACTTCTCGGGATATTTTTCAGGTTGCGCTTGTGCTGGTTTCACACCTTCTGGTTGCGTTCTCGGTATCGAGTTTTAAACTTTCTCCAGCTTCAGTTCCTCTGACAAGGTTTCAGAATAGTTGATCTTGGAAACCCGCACTGAGAAAAATATGAAGGTTTCCGTTTCTGAACTGCCGATAATGCTGGCTGTCCCAGGCTTCAGTACTTTCTGAAGGACCCGAAACGGACACAAAGCCAGTCAAGTCAGAATGTCTGATGTTCACAACGGGTCTGTGTCGCATATATTGAAGTTGGTAATCCAGCATGACAGCCAGGCAACTAATGATCTCTGAAAGAGAGGTTAGCACTGGTAACCCATGGGGTTTTTTTTTTTTTTTTTTGGCACAGGTCGACCCTGTGATGACTGAATAAAGGTGACTCACTCTGCCATGTCTGCGGCCTTAAAGTATAATTAAACTTTTAAATTTTTTTTAGGGCTGGTAATGATTAGAATTTTCCTGTTCGATTAATCACATTTTTTTTTAATCGATTAATTTTGATTAATTATAACTCACATACAGATCCAACTACATTGGCCTATACACATACAGCACAGCAATGAAGTAATAAAATGAACTAGGATCACACTCATCCAGCACTTTATTAATCTCACGTGCCCCACTCAATATGGCCGCCGCTTGAGTGGGGCAACTCAGAATAATAACGTGCTGGATTAGTGTGATCCTAGTTCATTGTATTACTTCATTGTTGTGCTGTATGTGTATAGGCCAATGCCTTGGCTGGCGCTCGTGCAGAAAGTTAAAAAAAAAATTTAATCGATCAAAAAGATTAACGATTAATCAAGAAATTAATCGTTAATTTGCACAGCCCTAGTTTTTTTGCCTATATCTACTGCTAGCAGGCAAAAACATAGAAAAAAAAGTTACCAAATAGGTAAAAACTTACATGTGCCTCCGCCGCTCGCTGCTGTCTGAAGATTCTTGAACGGCCGTGAAGGATCATGGGGCTGGCGTATGTGCAGTAGAGACTTGCGCCAGGGGAAGAGGAGGGACACAGGGTAAGTCAATGCACTCAGGCGGATAGACACCATGGGACACAGAAGATGCAGCAGTCAACGCTAGGTCTCGTACTCACACAAATGCTCCTCCGATGCCTAGCCCGATACTTCCGGTATCAAGAAGCGAGGCAGTGCATCATTACACACTGCCTGGCTTCCTGATTGGCCTGGAAGACGACTTCATGCTCTCTGGTCACAAGTGGCGAGAGAGCATGGAGCCGGCTTCCCGGCCAATCAGGAGGCGGATAATGACGCGCTTTCCGGATTTGCGGGAAGCTGGCCAATCAGGAAGCCAGGCGCCGTGTAATGACGCGGCGCCCGGCTTTCTGATTGGTCGGAAGCCGGCTTCATGCTCCGTCGTCACCTCATGACGGGAGAGCATGGAGCCAGCTTCCCGACCAATCAGGAAGCCAAGCCGTCGCGTCATTACACAGCGCCCGGCTTCCTGATTGGCCAGAAAGCCGGCTCTATGCTTTCTCGTCACCTAGTGACAAGAAGCATGGAGACGGCTTCGCTGCTAATCGGGAAGCTGAGTGGCGAGTCTTTACACGCTGCCTGGCTTCCTGAATGGGACTTCCAGTGTTCAGTATCGGTGAGTACCAAAAAAAAAACCCACAAATATCGCTACTCGATACCGGTATCAGTGCATCCCTACTTTCCAGTTCAGCTATGTTGTCCTAGATTGTTCTCTTCTCCGGCCTTCTCCAAACTCTTCACCCTTCTGTGAATCACCCTGTACATGTGTTTTGGGTTTGCCGAAAACAGGATGACAGAAAACGGGAAAGCACTTTATGGTGTAGTAGATCTAGTCTGTAGAAAAAGGATGTTATATGGGATCATCAAAAAGATGCATCTGTGCTGGCAGCTTTGTCGTTGCTCAAAACGATTGCTGCTACGCTACCATTAATAATGTATGAGGAGAATATAACGCACACCTTTTTGGGGATAGCTTATAAGGTTTTAGGGCAGGTTCACACCATTTTCCAGGACCAGGTCTGGAACGCAGTGCATTGCATTTTGCCGCGTTCCTGAGCTGGGTTTTTTCGTGTGCTTAAAATTGGCTTTCAGGTGTGTTTGTATGCACTTTTCATGCACTTTTCATGCGTTTCCATGCCTTTTGTGTGCATTCCAGACCAGAGAAAATGTGATATGCAGTATTTGTCTGGTCTGCAACAGACTGCACTGGTGTGAACAGAGGCCAGAAACAGCATAGGGATACATTAGGATGCATTTTGGGTCTGGACACAATCTGATCTGGATGTGGTGTGAATGGGCCCTCGGGTGTCTTCAGACTTCACCTGAAACCCAAATGTTAGTTTTCGTTTTATAGGAACTCCAGTCAAAATAAGAAAAAAGAAAACGTGGCCGAGCCAGTCTTACTGGTTGAAAGTTGATGGTACAACGCCACGGCCCCCATTTATAATGCGCACTGCAACGTTCGGCATTCCATTCGTTTCTGTTGTGCCTGTTTTTCGGCCCTGTAGACTTCAAGGTACAGTGGTACCTCGGTTCGCGAACAGGAAGTTCGGCAAAATTTTTCTGCCGTTCACGAACTCCGCATTGGGTGACGAACACGACAGCGACCATCTTTCCCGCTCTGACACATGGTCATGGCTTCTTCTAGTCGAGATGGCGGTCTGATCACAGTTTGATTTGGTTCGCCGCCAATTCGGTTCGCAACCAGAAACGTGGAACGAATTAAGTTCGTGAACCGAGGTACCACTGTAAATGTGCAAAATGCGTGCTTTCCATTGGCCAAAACAAAAACACCAGACGCTTGATACATATGCAAAACATGCTTGCACAAAGGTTCTGAAGACTCTTTGAAGACATGAATTTACCCACAAAGAAAGCTTTTAAAGCAGAACTCCTAATATTAACCCTTGCAGTGTACTGTAAGGCTTAAAGGAGAACTATGGGGTTAAGGCTTTCCCCCATAGTTCTCCTTAGGGTAACGGGAGGACACAAACTAGCGTCCTCCCGTCACCCTAAGCTCAGTATAACGCAAGCTACAGCTCGTGGTATACTGAGACGCCGCAGCGGATCCCGACAATTATGTCTGGATTCGCCCAGCTGCGTGACTGACACCTGGCTCTGCCTATCTAGAGGCAGAGCCTGCTGTACCCTCCCCCGTCCGTTCCGCCAGTCAGCGCTGGCGGATCGGAGCGGGGGAATCCAGCCCCTCCCCTGTCACGGCAGAGAGCTGTGACTGGATCGAGAGGTGAGCGAACGCCGGTATGTGTTCGCTCACCTCCCGATCTACTGAGCCGACCTGTGACAGTCTCATTGTCACAGGTCGGCTAGAACTATGAGGTGAGTGAAAAGCACTCACCTCATAGATCTCCAGGGTAACGGGAGGACACAAACTAGCGTCCTCCCGTCACCCTAAGCTCAGTATAACGCAAGCTACAGCTCGTGGTATACTGAGACGCCGCAGCGGATCCCGACAATTATGTCTGGATTCGCCCAGCTGCGTGACTGACACCTGGCTCTGCCTATCTAGAGGCAGAGCCTGCTGTACCCTCCCCCGTCCGTTCCGCCAGTCAGCGCTGGCGGATCGGAGCGGGGGAATCCAGCCCCTCCCCTGTCACGGCAGAGAGCTGTGACTGGATCGAGAGGTGAGCGAACGCCGGTATGTGTTCGCTCACCTCCCGATCTACTGAGCCGACCTGTGACAGTCTCATTGTCACAGGTCGGCTAGAACTATGAGGTGAGTGAAAAGCACTCACCTCATAGATCTCCCTTTTTAAGTGCTCATTTTGGTCTAGGGGGAAAATAACAGTTATAGTCACCTGAACCACAGAGATGGCTGGTTGTGACAGTGCTCCCTCCAACCTCTCTCTACTGCAGCAATGGTATGTCCCTCAGGTCCTATGCATTGTATAGAACATAACTCACAGGACCTTAGACCTCTGCAGCGGAGGGGAAGAGAGGTTACAGGGACCGGTCTAAGAGCAAGCCGTTTCCAAGGATCGGGCGATTATAACTTTATTTTCCTCCCTAGACCAAAATGAGCCTTTAACCCTTTGCAGTGCGGGGGTAGCCACACTGACAGGGTTAGTTATTCTTGAAATCACCAGAAAGGCCTCTTCTTAGATTTGACTGTATTAAAGTACAACTGAAGCCCAAACCTTTTTTTTTAGTTTTGGATAGAGTGGAGAGGAATTAGAACCCGTCAGGTTTTTCTTTGCCCCCGTTAGGGAGATTAATCCTCTCTGTGTGTCCTGGTGAAAGTAAATCCCAAATTTTGGGTTGTCATCAGAAGAGGAATAGATGGGAAATCTTCCAATGGGGAGACTAGCTCTGGTGACCCTGCTGACCACCAGAGATTTCACTGTCTTTGGAGGGATTTCCTCACTTCCTGTTGTGGCCAATGGACAGGAAGTGAAGGGAAATCTCAGCAATGGCAAAAAATAGCTGACGGGTATGGAAAAGCCCTGGGGCCATGCTAAAAATAAATATTAAATGTAATTCTGTGTTTCAAACTCAGAATTATTACAAAAGAATTCTGACTCTTCTTAATCTCCAGAATTCTGTTTTTCAAACACAGAATTCTGACTTTTAAACACAAATTATGTTTCATATTTTGTTTTTAGGATGGCCCCAGGGCTCCTTCCGTATTACTATATCCAAAACTTGTTTTGGCTTCAGTTCCAGTTTAACCGCTTGAAGACCGCGGTGTTTACACCCCCTTCCTGGCCAGGCCATTTTTCAGTGTTCAGCGCTGCAGTACTTTGACTGACGTTTATTCCGTCATGTAACGCTGTACTGAAATGATTTTTCTACCATTTTTTGGGACAGATAGAGCTTTATTTTGGTGGTATTTAATCACCCCTGCATTTTTTTTTTTTTTTTTAATTACTATATAATGAAAAAAGTACTGAAAATTTTGGGAAAAAAACCCTATTCTCCCTACGTTATGTTATAAAACATTTATTATTACCCAATTTTTTGGTAAAATATAAAAGATCGGGTCACGTCGGGTAAATAGACACCAAACATGTCAAGCTTTAAAATTGCGCACACCCGCTAAATCGCAAAAAACTACCATACCCAAAATTGACCATAGCCGACGCTTTAAAAGCTTTTACCGCTCATCAGTTTAGTGTTATCAGTGATTGATGGCCCTAAAATGATTGCTCTCACTCCGACGTTCGCGGCGATACGTAACATGTGCAGCTCAATGGATGTAATCGTCGTTTTCGCACACGTAGGCGGACTCGACGCATGTTTGCGTGGGGTGTGGGGGACTTTAATTTTTTTTGTTGCTTTTGATATGCGACTTTTAATTTTCTTTTTTTTTTTTTGTTTAATTTTTTAAACCTTTTTTTTCACTTAACTTTATTGCTATCACATAGGGAGCAAATAAGCTCCCAATGTGATAGCCAATTTGCAGTGACAGGTCCCCTTTATGGAGACATCAGGGTTCTCTAAGACCCCTAATGTCACCTAGCGACCCCCAGAGAAGCTGATGAAGCAGAGACCTGCTTCACCAGCTTCTCTCCGGTTTCTGTACTGGAGAGTGACATAGGAATGCAGGCAGTGATGTAATACACATCACTTCCTGCATTTCAACGAGGAGCAGGAGATCAAATGGAGCTCGTGTACTGAACTCCAGCCGCAGAGCTGCTGTGCTGGTCCCGGGCTCACACCGGAAACAGCCGAGCTCGGGATCGCCAGCAGCGGCTGCGACGGAGGGGGGCGCACACCCGCACACATATTACAAGTGATCGGGCGTCTACAGACGTCTGAACGCTTGTATGTAAACAGCCATCGCTGGCTGTTTACATTCAAAGCCGGGCGCGATGGGACGTTTAAAAACGCCCAACCGCATTCAAGAAGCCGCTGTCCGGCGGTTTAAATACAACGGCCGGACAGCAGGTGGTTAAAAAATAACTTTATTTTGTTATGCTAAACACCATCAACGCGTTTCGTATCTGCTCAGGCTACTTTCTCAGGCATGGCACATCAAAACCCCTCTAAAATTTCTTTCCGTCCTTCAGAGAGAAGTGCTTTTGACACGGACAGAAGGGAAGGCAGAGAACTGATGTAAAGATGCCATATTGTCCTGAACTTTCTATGATCTGTATCCGGCCCAATCACACAAATGATCTCTTGCGTTGAGGTATTGGAAGATTTTAGGTGAATGTTCGATGTCCCTTTTTAATGATATACAGTAACTGTTTATTTCCCCATCCTCGGCCTTGTAGACACCCTGTAGCCCAACGTATGGCCCAGGGCCCCGGGGATGTCGCCTTGCACTTAGCTCGATGTTTGGCATTCAGAGATAAATGTTTTATGATGGCAGCTGGCGTCCTGTTTTATTTTTAAGGGAATAAAATGTTGCGGACTTTCTTTTTTCTAATTATCTTAACGCGCGTCTCTCTCTGGGCATCCAGTACAAAGCCCAGAAATCAGGCCACACTCTGGACAGATCTTCAGCTAATTGCTTCTTTATTATAAGCCGAGCTAATGCGCACTTTGCTCCCTCCAATAAGCCTGCGACTCTGCTCCCGTAGCCCCCAGCATATTGTCAGAGTCTTTATTCCGTCTCCGTTCGGATTGCTCCACTGTGGTCTATGACGGCGTCTCCTGCAATTATCACTCGGCGGTGTGATGCCTGAGAGAGCAGACTTTTTTTTTGTCCAGGGACAGCCACAAGAGAGACGTGCTTTTTAGTGTCAATATTAGAGCAGATCGGTATTTGCTCAGCGTTAGGCGGCGTGGGTAATAAAACCAACATTGCGATCATTATTTCCAGTGTTTAAACAGCGGATTGAGGCTTCTTTAATAAACTGCGCGGAGTGTAATAACTCCTAGTAACCAATCACAATGATTTACTGCAAGTCCAGGATTAATTCTGATTGGTTGATATGGGTATGGGGCTTCGTACGGTGCTCCTTGCATTGCTGTGTTGTAATATGGCTGCAGATAAGGTACAATCTTAGGCTGGGTTCACACCTAGGCCTACTGAATATGCGCATTTCGTGGTAAAAAAAACGCGCGACAAACTCGCGTTTCCGAGGGCTACTTGGCTGTATCCCAATGTAAACGCGAGACCAAAACACCCCAAAGAAGTGCATGTACTTCTTTGGGCGTAGGCCGTTTTGTAGCGCGTTCAGACGGGCTGAAATAAGGAAAGGTGTGAACCATACCCATAGAAAACAATGGGATTTTCAAGTTTGTACGTTTTTGTAGAGCGTTCATAGAGCGCTGAACGCGCGACAAAACGTAAAGGTGTGAACAGGGCCTTATGGTTTACATAAGTTAATAATCTAAAGAGCAATAAATAGTTGCTAATTAGATTTAGTTTTTGGCAATTAAGTTCAGTCCGGCTAAAGCGGATTTGATTGGTTGCGCTGGGTCGGTGAATGATGAGGGATTAATCAAAACTGGAGCAGCCGTGCATGGCAGCCAATCAGCTTCTCTCTTTCATTTTCAAATCTTAAGGTGCCCATGCGCCCTGCAATCATCGGACGATTCGTATTCGGACCGTCGTACAATTTTCGTACCGCAGCCCCATCCTGCCCCGACCATCGCACAGTTCAATTAGCGGTCTTTAGCAGAAATCACCTGGACGAATTTCGTTCATTGACCGCATGGATTTTCGTTTGCGTATTAGCAGTGTTAATCGTATGCTTTTTAACTTACGGAAATGCCACCAACATTGCGAAAATCGCACAATCGACCAATGTTTTCTAGCATGCTGGAAAGACTAACATCGTAGGATTGTACAGTATTTGCGGTTGTACACTGCCCATCAACCTTTCGAATATCGGACGAAAACGCGATCACAAAGGAAACCTTTTGGGCACCTTTTAACTGAAGAGAGAAGCTGATTGGTTGCTATTAACTCTCAAGCAACCAGAAACAACATTTGTTCAGCACCTACCGCGTGTGGGTTTCGGTATCGAGTACCGATATTTTTTTTTTTCTCTGTAGACATAGATTATCAGGAAGTCATGACCCGCTGCCCGGCTTCCTGATTGCCTGGGAAGCTGGCGTTCCATCAAAAGAACACCAGCTTCACGTTCCCTCGTGACACTGCGGGGCAGCCTGGCTCCCTGACCAATCAGGGAGGCGGGTCATGACGTGCTGCCCAGCTTCCTGATTGGTCAGGAAGCCAGGCTGCCTAGCCAATCGGGAAGCCGGGAGGGGCAGGTCGTGACCTGCCACCCAGCTTCCTGATTGGCCGTGCTCCCTTGTGGCACTGCCTTGTACTCGTTCATATACTCGGTATCGATACAGATACTTATATATATATATACAGGGCTTGAAAAATTTGGCGGTGTCTCACCAGTCAGTCAAAGATTATTATTGTCAGCACAGATCTCACAATACAGAATTTCCAACACGTAGTTAAATCCTGATAATTAACCACCTGCTGTCTGGCCGTTGTAATTAAATGGCCGGACAGCGGCTTCTTGAATGCGGGTGGGCGTTTTTAGACGTCCCATCCCGCTCCGCTCGTGCCCACCGCTCGGTGGCGCGCACGGACGGGAAATCAGCTTTGAATGTAAACAGCCAGCGATGTAGAGACACCCGATCCCTTGCAATATGTGTGTGGGTGTTGCCCCCCCCCTCCGTTGCCGCTGCTGCTGGCGATCCAGAGCTCCGGTGCAAGCCCGGGACCAGCTCTGCGGCCGGAGATCAGTACTCGAGCTCCGTTTGATCTCCTCCTCCTCTTCGGAATGCAGGCAGTGATGTGTATGACATCACTTCCTGCATTCTTTGTTACTCTCCGGTACAGAAACCAGAGAGAAGCTGGTGAAGCAGGTGTTTGCTTTATCAGCTTCTCCGGGGGTCCCTAGGTGACAGGGGTCTTAAAGACCCCTGATGCCTCCATAACGAGGACCTGTCACTGCAAATTGGCTATCACATAGGGAGCTTGTTTGCCTCCTATGTGATAGCAATAAAGTTAAGTGGAAAAAAAAGGTTTAAAAAAAATGAAAGTTAAAAAAAACTATTAAATTAAAAGTCGCATATCAAAGCAATTAAAAAAAAAAAAATCCCCCGCCCCCACATGCATACGCAAACATGCGTCGAGTCCGCCTACGTGCCAAAACGACGATTACATCCATTGCGTCGCACGTGGTACATGTCGCAGTGAGAGCAATAATTCTAGGGTCATCAATCACTGATAACACTAAACTGATGAGCGGTAAAAGCTTTTAAAGCGTGGGCTATGGTCAATTTTGAGTATGGTAGTTTTTTGGGGATTTAGCGGGTGCGCGCAATTTTAAAGCTTGACATGTTTGGTGTCTATTTACCCGACGTGACCCCGTCTTTTATATTATACCAAAAAATTGGGTAATAACAAATGTTTCCTAACCTAACGTAGTGATAACAGTTTTTTTTTCTCTTAATTTTCAGTACTTTTTTCATTATATAGTAAAAAGCCAAAAAACCCGCAGTGGTGATTAAATACCACCAATTTAATGTCAGTACAGCGTTGCATGACGGAATAAATGTCAGTCAAAGTATCGCAGCGCTGAATACTGAAAAATGGCCTGGCCAGGAAGGGGGTGTGAACACCCCGGTCAGCAAGTGGTTAATCAGAAAGTGTAAATACCTACGAGATTCATTGTGATTGGTTCATGTGGAATGCTGCAAGCTTTACTATGGAAAGGTCTTGTTCGACACACAAACACACACACACACACACCCACACCCTCACCCTCTCTCTGCGTTACCAGACAGCAACAGTGTGTCATCTGCAAATGACCTACTTACCGGGCTCCAGTCTTCGGTTTGGTCAGTAGTTGCCCCAGGCGATCTGGCGCTGAATTCAAGGAATTCTGAACTTCTATTTTTGAAAGTGTCATTTCTCGGCACGAATACAGCGCACACACTTGCTAATCCATTGCGGTAGCTCTGCAGCAGGGGTAGGCAAACGCTGCCCCACCAGCTGTTGTGGAACTCTAAATTCCATGAGGCATTGCAAGACTGGCAGTCACGGGCATGGTTCCCAAAGGCAGATGCATGATGGGATTTGTAGGGACTGGAGTTTGCCTACCCCCCCCGCTATACAGTATTGCTACCCTAGAAGTGATTGGCTGGCATATCCCAAAAAATTCTAGTGTACGTTAGGGGCACATTTGCGCCGATAACTGTCCATCACACTTATTTGAGCTCGTTTGACATCCCATTCCAAATCCATTGTTGTGTTCAGTGTTTCTCAACCTGTTTTCAGTCACGGCACCCCTAAAAAGTATATGGAATCTCAAGGCACCCCAGTCTAAAAGCTCCCCAAGATTCCAATAAGAATACACATGACTCTTGTACTTTGGCAATACTTGCTTATCTCAGAGTTGTGTCTGAGTACAGTGAGTCCTGCTGAATGAAAGTGAAAGTCGCACCCCAGCGATGGCTGCCGCCAAGGGGAGATCTGTTTGGTTATAAACATACTCGGCCGGTAGCTGCAGGGGAAAATTTGTTTGGCCGTTGCATTGCGTTCACAGTCTCAGTACCACCTTCTACAGTTCATCTAAACCTGAACACTTAACCAATAATGTTGTTGGACATGTTCCTGTAATCTCAAAAAGTTTAGTCACTTTTTTCCTGCTTTCAACATGACTGAACAGGCCTCTAACTACAGCTTAGTAAGAATTAAACCCCGGGATTAACCACTTGCCTAGATTCTTCCTGTACACTAAGCCCTGATGAAGGGGAACTTGTATATAACCCCTGAAGCGTGTTGGATGCAACTCTTGGTAGACTGTTTTATAATAACAAAATGATGACTTTGCACTAATCATTCTTTCAATGTACATAAAATGGCCTTCTCAGGACCCTGCCAGAGTCTCCACGGGCATTAGAGAGCTGCCGAACGTTGATTGAGGAACCTGATTCATTTAGGACCTCCACCAATCCACCTTCCCAGCCAATCAGCATCAAGGCGGCTGTTTGGCTGGTGTTACATGACTCTAAAGCGCCTGCGCCACCCTGATTGGCCAGCTCGATGCCGATTGGCTGGGAAGCCGGTTTCCCGGCCAGTCAGCATAGAGCCAGTTGACGAGTATTTACCTGCCACCTGGCTGCCAGTCAGAGGAAATCTCCCTCTGACGGGAAATTCCAGTATCGGGGGCAAGCATCGGAGCATTTGGGCGAGTAATCGCCCAATAGTCGGTATCGGCACTGATACTAGTATCGGTATTGGTGCATCCCTATATTGAATACATGTGTCCACACACTTCCTATCCTGCAGTGACAACACTTGCTCAGTTCAGAAGCCGCTTTGTCACAAATTAGGCTACAAGCAGCTTTGCTGATGCACATTGCAGTGGCACATTCTGCCGTAGTAACCACAGTACAATCTTTATGTTCAGCTGCTGCAGGAATGCACACACATCCACGGGAAGGTTATACAAAGAGTCTACAGAGTGTGCACAGCACCGGGAGAGCTAAACATGCGTAAAGTAAAGCTGACCATACACACGCAGATTATCGTTCAGAGAGTAATTGAGAGAAATCACTCAATTACCCTGTCCACGCTATAACAATGTGGATAGAGAATATACCCTCTGCCTGCTGTTGTAGTCAGACACCAGTCACCAGGGTCACTTGGTGACCAGGGAGCATGGAGCCGGCTTCCCGGCCAATCAGGAACGCGGGCGCCGTGTAATGACTTGCAGACCGGCTTCCTTAATGGGACTTCCAATATCAGTATTTTGCTATCTGCGAGTACCGGGGGGAAAAAACCCGGTATTGGTGCATCCCTAATATTCATCCTCTCTTATTTGTCATAGTGAACATTTTCACTGGAATAAAAAGTGATGGGAAATCCAACAGTTTATGATTGACACTGAATAGTCAGGCAATCTTCCATATATGAGCTTTCACGAAGAGATTTTTTGCCCTATCCTGTTGTGTCTTTAAACAGAAAATGAAAGGACGTCCCCCAAATTGGACTGATATTGGTTTTACCCAATTCCTGCTGTATCACAAACCAGAAAGTGTTTTGGCTTTAGATGTTCCTGTATCAAAGATACAAGTAGTAACCTGCCAGGAGATATTATGTGCTTCCTGTACATAACTTTTACTTCTCCTTCATAGTGCTGCTGCAACCATAAATCCGACAGGGGTGTCAGGTCAACACATTTCAGCTTCTCCAAAGTCCATCTCTGGCCTGACCCCTTTTGTCTCCCAAGCCTCACTATTGACTCACCATCATGTGTGTTTCCAAGTTGGTGAGATTTGGGAAGGAGGAGGCCAAAGCTCATCTTCATTGCTGTAGGCCGGGATTTATGGATTGAGCGTCTTGAAATGTTTAGGACTTGTGGCTGAAAAGTAAATGAACATGTGTGGACAAGATTGAAAAAGGTGAACTGACTCGCCAAACCCTCCTCACACCCTTCTGGTATCTGCTGCATCTAGCTGCAAGGCTGACCAGCATTCGCTGCCCATGCCAACCGGTATAATGGTCCAGAAAACTTCACTACACTATCCTGGAGGCTGTGTAGTAACAGAATGCTTGCAATGGCGAGCAGCCATTGGTCAGCGCGGCTCTGGCCTGACCAATCTTGCCTCCCAAGCCTTACTATTGGCTCACCACCGTGACGTGTCTTCACTAACCAATCCTGAGGCTTGGGAAGGAGGAGGCCAAAGTTCATCTTCAGTGCTGTAGGCCAAGATGTGCAGATTTAGCATCTTGGAATTTCAGAACTTGTGGCCGAAAAGTAAATGTACGTGTGTGGACAAAAATGAAAAAGGTGAACTAACTTGCCAAACCCTCCTTTTAAAGGAGAACTATGAGGGGAGTGCTTTTCACTCACCTCATAGTTCTAGCCGACCTGTGAACAATGAGACTGTCACAGGTCGGCTCAGTAGATCGGGAGGTGAGCGAACACATTCCGGCGTTCGCTCACCTCTCGATCCTGTCACGGCTCTCTGCCATGACAGGGGAGGGGCTGGATTCCCCCCGCTCCGATCCGCCAGCGCTGACTGGTGGATCGGACGGGGGAGGGGGCGGGTACAGCTGGCTCTGCCTCTAGATAGGCAGAGCCAGCTGTCAGCTCGCGGTATACTGAGCCTAGGGTGACGGGAGGACGCTAGTTTGTGTCCTCCCGTTACCCTAATGAGAACTATGGGGAAAATACTTAACCCCATAGTTCTCCTTTTAACCCCTCAGTATCCACTGCAGCTAGCTGCAAGGCTGACTTCCATTCGCTGCCCATGCCAACCGGTAAAATGGTCCCGACATTTGAATACTTCACTACACCAACCTGGAGACTGTAGCAACATAATGCTTGCGATGGCGAGCAGCCATTGGTCAGCGTGGCTCTGGCCTGACCAATCTTGCCTCCCACGCCTTACTATTGGCACCACATCGTGATGAGTCTTCACTGACCAATCCTGAGGCTTGAGAAGGAAGAGGCCAAAGTTCTTCTTCAGTGCTGTAGGCCAAGATGAGGAATTTCAGAACTTGTGGTCGAAAAGTAAATGAACATGTGGGGTTGTCTCAGTGCCTGGGTTTAATGCAGGATTGGGCAAATCCAGGAGCCAGGTTGCCAACGCTCCTTAAAAATAAGTTGGCGCCTAACATTGGAGGTTGTCGCTAGGTGTTGGCAATGGAGCCGGCTCCTAAAAAAAGAAATCCTGCTGGCTCCTGGAGTGGACAGACCATATTACTTTTTATTACCCCAGATGAACTGTATTTGTAGTTTTGTACAGGCTCCTGTTAAAGTTGATTCTTCATAGCACAGTTTTCTTTAGTGATGCAAAAGATTTGAGAACCTCCAGCTGTAATCACACTGCGCAGGAGGGGTGGAAAAAGTGATTCTGAATGCGGGGACCATGCGACAATCGCTTTTGTCCATGGGCACCTTACGACCCCAGCTGAGACCGGCAGCTTAAATATTGTCTGAGCAGATAATACACTTATTCAGTGGCTTTGGCTTGAGCTGCATGCCAGCAGGTTGGATGTATTGTTTTGCTTCTTGAGCTCTCTGACACACAGCATTGCCCTTTGAAGGTAGCCCATTGCATACAGGGGACCTGTGCTTCTCCTGTGTATTGGAATGCCTAAATGTTCCCTTCCCCCATCCAGGGTGCAGAGAGAGCGAGTGTGTGAAAGTTGCAGCTGTTCTACATGTAGGTCAAAGTAGGCGTTCCCCCTAGACTCGGCTCAGTGTCTGCCTGTCACATTTCTTATCTCTTACCTGATGCTGCAGCAGCAGCTCGCCGCCTGAAACAAACGTCTAATCGGTCTTGCAGGGCCTGACCTAGGCTCAAGCTCTGTGCAAAATAGGGTTTTGCATTGTGTTGGTATTTCCTTGTCCCCCGCAACCTCTTGTATCTTTTCCTTCTGAATTAGATTGTAAGCTCTTGTGAGCACGGCTGACATACGTAGTGTTTCTCATGTTCTCGCGTTGTGCAGCGGGATGGAAGATGCATTGTGGAGATCATCAATGCATAATTTGGTTTCATTGCTTGCAGCGCGAACAGTCATCGATTTCTTCAAGCAAACACCAGGCTGAAATAAAAGACATAAATTAAAGGGGGAATATTGAAACAAAATCCTTTAAAAAGAACAATGCAAAGCAGATACCAAAAAAAAACACAACCTGTGGATGATGTGGTTTTATCAAGACCCGAGTGGATGAAATGCAATGAAAAGCATGTTTATTGTCCATGCCTTGCAATGCTTGATAAAGCTGGTCATACACGTATAGATTATCTGCAGATTTGCTATGGTCAGATGGGAAAAGTGCAACAGATTCCTCCATCTACACTAAACTGTGTGCATGGAGGAATCTCCCACTGGGCCAAGCTTTAGTAGCTTGCTAGTCGGCCCCTTGTTAGCACAAGCACACTGTCCTTGTTAGCCTCCTATGTGATCGCAATCGCATTAAAGGAGAACTATGAGGCGAGTGATTCTCACTCGACCTCATAGTTTGAGCCGAAGTGTGACAATGAAACTGTCACAGGTCGGCTCAATAGATCAGGAAGTGAGCGAACGCATAACGTGGCACGCTCACTTCTCGATCATGTCCCTGCAGAGAGACGTGAATGTCACTCGCGGCTCCATGCAGGGATTCCCCCTCTCCCCGCTCCGATCCTCCAGCGCTGACTGGAGGATCGGACTTTAGATAGGCAGAGCCAGCTGTCATTCACGCAGCTTGGTGGATCTCGACAGTAATGTCGGGATCCGTCCCGGCTGCATCGATTTCAGTTCTCAGCAGCGATCTCCGCTCGCGGGCTACTGAGCTTTGGGTCACGGGAGGACGCTAGTCTATGTCCTCCCGTGACCCTGAGGAGAACTATGGGGAAAAACACTTACCCCATAGTTCTCCTTTAGGCCTGGTTCACACCTGTGCGTATTGCATAAGCGCGTCACACGCGCGTTTTCGTCCCGGAGTTTGGTGCGTTTTCATGTGCGTTTTTAGTGCGTTTTTTTACATTAGAAACGCGCGTTTTGGAGCTATTTGTATGAAATTATAGGTATGAAATTAATTATTAATGTGTACTAATTTCTGAATATAAATCAGTACATATCAATCACCAATTACATATAAACACTGTCAGCTGGCGATTTGCTCATGCAGCGAGCTGTGATCGACAATCTGGGAGCTACACCGGTTTGTGGAACTACAAATAAGAGATCATAAATTGAATACAATTTGTGTTAAACCTCATAAAAAAACACAAAAAACTAATTGTTAAATTAGCTTAAAATTTTATATAAAAATAAACAGGCACATCGAGCGTAGGACGCACTACAAAACGGTCAGGTGTGAACCAGCACTTAAAGTGTCGCCTATGGGAAATTTTGGTTATTGTAGTTTTGTGCGGTTTCACGGACGCACGCAATTTTAAGGCTTGACTTGTTTGGTATCTATTTACCTGGCGTGACCCCGTCTTTTATATTTTACCAACAAATTGGGCATTATATTCTGTTCCTGTGCACTTTCAGTGTATTTTATCCTAAAAATACTTGTTTGATAAACATTTGAGCAATTACCGTGCATAAATTGCAACTATTTTACAGGGTCTCTGCTTTCAGAAAATATATCATTGTTTGGGGGTCTGAAGCTGTTTTCTAGCCAGAAATTTTATCATGTGTGCGCAAATGTAAGAAATTGCTCCAGGCAGCAAGTGGTTAATGAATGTGTAACTAGATTGTAATTTTTTGGACCTCCTCTTCATGCTCGCCTTACTGACAGGAGTTGTATGGCAATTTTCAGCCAGCATTGATCCGTTCAGTTTTATCCGAACCCTTGCCGGTATGGTATCTTGATCCGAGAGGTTGTTGAATAAAATCTGGCTGAAATCGGTAAAATTGCGTGCACATTGTCCTGTATATGGCGAGGATTCAAACTTGTGTCATTCATGAACCTCCG
Organism: Nanorana parkeri; assembly: GCF_000935625.1. Taxonomy (NCBI): domain Eukaryota; kingdom Metazoa; phylum Chordata; class Amphibia; order Anura; family Dicroglossidae; genus Nanorana; species Nanorana parkeri. The sequence continues at coordinate 2,567,202 of NW_017306277.1, forward strand.
CAGCTGCATCCTGTTTGAAGGTAACGGCGCAGTCCCTGCTTCGGCCACATCTGGAATTCCTTTAGGATTTCAGCGTTGTTCTATAAATAGGAAAATTCTTCTGTCCAGTTGCCTGTCATTACTCCACGGCCATGCTTTCTTTCCCAAGAACAATCCGCCGTAGTACAGATGCGTTGGATTGATCACACAGTGGCATTGTCCCGGTATCGCTGGAACCTCCAATCTGTTTGATAAGTCACTGTTGACTTTGTCAGAGGTGATGATCATGGTTGCTGACAGTGTAAGTAAATATTGACTGCGGGGCTGATTCAGTTACTTGGTGACCCGACCATGCTGTGCTTAGTAGCTCACAACGTGAAGCCAGGAAATAAGACAACGTGTTTAATAAATGTTGTGTGAGCAGCACACTTCCCACATTGTAGCTTTGGCTGAGCTCTTTGTTTTTTCTTTATTTGTAGGATAATGTTACATTCTGGTAATGTTTTATAGGCCTGTAAAATGTATCAATTTTAATTCTAATAAAAAAGTAAGTGTAATAAATTATTACCAAACCAAAAAAGAACCTCTGACAGGATAGGGCCCCTTTCTTCATTGTGTTCTCTCCTGTCCATGCAAGTTTTGAATGTCAAATATTAAAAGAGAGATATGGGGTAAGTGTTTTTCCCCATGGTTCTCTTTAGGGTCACGGGAGGACATATACTAACCTCCTCCTATGACCCAATGCTCAGTATATAGAGAGCTGTTGCCCGCGGTACACTGAGAGCGCCGCAGCCAGGACGGATCCTGACAATAGAGTTGAGTTCCACCCAGCTGCGTGAGTGACATGTGGCTCTGCCTATCTAGAGGAAGAGCCAGCTGTGACCACCCCCCCGCCCCGTCCGTTCCTTCAGTCATTGCTGGAGGATAGGAGGGGAATCCCTGCAGGGAGCAGTGACTGACTGTCAACGCTCACTGCAGGGAGACTATCGGGAAGGCAGCGGATCGGCTGCATGTTTCTGCTCACTTCCCGATCGATAGAGCCGACCTGTGACAACTTCTTTGTCACAGGTCAGCTCTAACTATGAGGATGAGTGGAAATCACTTGCCCCATAGTTCTCTTTTAAGGCACCCACTAGGTCTGTCCTGTCTCCTACCTGAGCTCAGTCAATATACCCTAATAAGACCCCATTCACACTGAGCTACATCCAAAAAAGCGACATTGAGCTGAGCGACATTGAGCTACACATTTTGTCGCGCTACGTAGTGCAACTTTTCGTAGGGACTTCGTAGCTGCTACATTGGGCGGTGCAGTCAATCAAAAGCAGTCTTGATGTGACATTATTCCTTCCTTCTTATATTTCTGTGCAAAAGTGACACTTTTGTAGCGCAACGTAGTGCGACAATGAGCTACACCATTAGGCCCCATTCACACTAAGCGGTGAATCCCGCGATATCGCACATTTTTCACCGGCCAATGATATTCAATGGAGCTGTTGTAATGTACAGCTCCATGTTGCTGTCGCAGGACCCTTTTTCCCGCGGATCTTTCTATTTGTGAATGCAGCCCGACGGTGAAGGTTGAGCGATCGTCGCCCGAACAGTCGCGCTATCCCGCCGCGAGGAAATCCGCTCGAGGTGAGTGTCGCTACTTGTGAATGCGGCATCAAGTCTATTGGGCCAAATCGCCTGAAAAATAGGTCATGTTCGAGCTACAAGCTTGAGCGACGAGCTACAGGTGACATTGAGCTGTGAGATGTGAACAGCTCCATTGAAATGCATTGGACAAGCTACATTGAGCTGATATTTGAGCGATTTTTGGAGCTGACATCGCTCAGAGTGAACGGGGTCTAAAACTGTCAGACAACAAAGACACTATCAGGATTACACAATTTAGATTCTCACCGATTCCCATTGCTGACTGGGGATCTTTAAAGGCATTCAGAATATGACGACATGGTGCTAACTTGGAATTATGTTAAAGTGGAACTTTACCCCCTTTCACTAAAATTCCTATCTGTATACTGATGTGATATCATCTTACATTCATTAGCTAAACAAACCTATTTTTATTTTACTTACAATTCCTTTTTTTTTGTCCACTTCCTGGTCCTCTTTGGCACACATGATGTAATATGCCCAAGCATTGCATTCTGGGAAGGTTACATCAACAGTGCATTGCTGGGAAATCTCATCTGTAATCTCAGGGAAAGGCATTTTCCACCCCTGAGATGATTTGCACGGTCACATGTCCTAGTCACATGTGCCAGAGTTCCAGGAAGTAAAGGGAGATCTAGTAACCTGCCCTTAGTAAACATGGCCACTGTCAGACTGGGGAAGAAAAGAAAATTAAGGTATGTATAAAATACAAAGCCGGCAATTATCTAGAAATATGTGTTTGTAGATTATCATCACTAAATATTTCTAAAGGTGTGTTTGTTGTTGTTTTGAAGATATGTGTAAAGTTTCTCGAAGTTAGAATAAAGTAGATTTCACCCTGACAACTGTATTTGAGACCCTAAACACCATAAAGGTTAATAAAATTTGTTTTTCACATTTTCTAGCTGCCGCAGACTGGCAGTTGATGACCGCAGTGTATTTTTAAATGTGATTTAGTCATCTCTAATTTGCTCTCATATGTATCACTCTAAAGGATGCCCTCATTTTGATTTTTACAGATATGCCGATATTTGGACTGTGCCCGGCCTACGATGAGTTTTATCTAGTTGTGTGTAGCCAATGTAATCAGGTCATAAAGCCGCAAGCATTTCAATCACATTATGGTAAGTGCTTAACTATGACTTAATAACGTTGTTAAATCGGGATTAAAGATGGCACATTTTGTTGATCCTTTTTAATGTTTTGTAAAGTGCCTGCCATTGACAGCCCAAAATGGAAATATTCTCCTGAGGATTTAACACAAATGATTGGTTTTCAGGCAAGTCTTCAGATTAACCTGTTGTGATGTTCTGTTGATTGAACGGGTAAGGGGGTGCCTTCCAGCAGTAGCCCTCATTCACACGGGTAACGGCCGGATCTGTGCGGCGTGCACGGCCGTATCCGGCAGCACAGAGAATTGTCATCCGAGGACTGTGACGACATGGTGATCAGTTTTAGGAGTTATATGTGTATTGGTGTTGAGTTATGTTTGAGTGCGTTATACTGTGTAACCTGGTTATGAAAAGACTATCAGCACCATCCCTCGTTATCTCCCATTGTACTGGAGCTCGTTAGCAGGGGAAGCCCTGTGGTGTTGAGCAGACCGATTGTCTGGGGAGGGGGGATTTGATGGGATTATAATCTGATCTCATCACTTGCTGTATAAAAGTTTGTGCAGTTGCTCAATAAATGAGTTTGTTTTACCCTACGCTCGGTCCCGACCAGTGACTGGGGAAACTGGGAGCTACAGATCAGCGGGTTGCAATATCTCCTCAGCAAGGAAGAATACAGCGGCGGACATACTTATCCTGAGTACTAGGGATGCACCGATACCACTTTTTTAAGACCGAGTACGAGTACCGATACTTTTGCTCAAGTACTCGCAGATACCAATTACCGATACTTTTTCTTAAAGGGACAGGTCACATTTTTTCTAAAGCAATACAAACTAATCCTTTAAGGTCACTTTCTTAATATTATGATTCATGAGATGACGAGGGAGCATGACGCCGGCTTCCCGGCCAATCAGAATGCCGGGCGCTGCGTCATTACACGGCGCCCGGCTTCCGGATTTGCTAGCTTCCTGACCAATCGGGAAGCCGGGCAGAGCGGCATTGCACGCTACCCCGCTTCCTCTTTTGCCGGGAAGTCGGCTCCATGCTCTGTCATCACAAGTGACGAGAGAGCATGGAGCCGTTTCCTGGCCAATCAGGAAACTGGGCAGCGTGTAATGATGCGCTGCCCGGCTTCCTGATACAGGAAGTACTCATGCTAGGTATCGGAGCATTTGGGCGAGTAGGAGTACTCACCCAAATGCTTGGTATCGGCACCGATACCGATACTAGTATCGGTATCGGTGCATCCCTACTGAGTACCGAGGTCCGTCACAAGGACCAGAAGTGTTTTTTTTATTTGCAGGATTATTGGGTGCAAATAGAGGGGAGTAAAAACCTTAAAGGATTCAACTAAAGTCCTAACGGGAAGTGAGAGGATATCCCTCTATTGCGACAAATCTCCTCTTAGAGATTTGTCACCAGAACCAGATTGGATGAATCTCCCTCACCTTTAGTTCCGTTGAAAGCAGATACAATCTTGGCTTTACCGTGACCTTCTAGCCTGGAAACAATGGACTCTAGAACAACCAGGGAGGGTGAACATCATTTGTGCATTGTGGTGCGGTGGTTTTGGAAGGAAGATGTGTCCAGATTTTGCAGCCCATTAAAAACGAATAGACCGCCTTAACACAATTGCGGTAATAACAACAGACATGCCTGAAAGGGGCATTCATTGAGTGTTCATGAGTGGCCATAGGGTGCCAACAGTGGCCATAAGGTCCATGTGGAGTGAACTGTTCTATATGTTAATGTGACGGCCACTGGAATCTTGGCATTGACAGGCTTGATAGAATCTTTTTTGTCCTGTGTTGCCTGTCCAGATGCTTTTTTCTCGGTGATGGATCCTCTTTACAGAAGCTCAGGTTGCAGACGTGAATGTGGTTTGTTTGTACACTATCGTGGAGAAGTCCATTGTATTGCTGCTGTTGCATTGTTGTGTTACTGATGACCATCTCAGGCCCCTGGAGTCTTCCAGCATTCAGTTGTGAAATTGTGTTCCTGGTAAGAAGGTAATCGTGTAATTGGTACATTTTAGGTGGGTGAGCAATGGTCACTTAACTTCCTATACATGTTACAATCACCAATCAGATTCCATATTTGACAAATGTGTCTGCCGCAATACGGACAACGCATGGCACGTTCTGCAGATGAATTGATTGCAGGCAACCTGCTGTGATTCCTCAAGTACATATGGACATAAGATGTTTGACTTGACTCTTAAAGGAGAACTATGAGGTGAGTGACAATCACTCATCCTCATAGTTCCAGCTGACGTGTGACAATGAAACTGTCACAGGTCGGCTCAATAGATCGGACCTCGCTCACTTCTCGATCAACTCCCTGCAGAGAGCGGTGACTGTCGGTCATTGATCCCCACAGGGGTTCCCCTCTCCGATCCTCCAGCACTGACTGGCGGAATGGACGGGGGAGGGGACGGGTACAGCTGGCTCTGCCTCTAGATAGGCAGAGCCCATTGTCACTCACACAGCTGGGTGGATGTCGACCGTAATGACGGGGATCCGTCCCGGCTGCGGCGGTCTCGGCATACCACGAGCTGTAGCTCGGGATATACTGAGCTTTGGGTCACGGGAGGACGCTAGTATATGTCCTCCCGTGACCCTGAGGAGAACTATGGGGAAAAACACTCTTTTTTTAATGATCATCTAATGACAATCCAATATATCAGCTACTCTGACCCTCAGGCTGATCTCAGAGAAGGTTCAGTTACCTGGGATGGATTTTTTCTGGGTGCTCTTGTTTGGGGTGTGCTTTGGGTCACAAGCTGAGTACCCATTGGAGCAGGGTTGGTCAACTCCGGCTCTACAGCTCTTGTTAAATCCCATGAGGCATTGCAAGACAGACAGTTACAGGCATCTCAGGGGCAAAGTCATGTTGGGATTTGTAGTTTAATCACGGCCGGAGGTCCTGAGTTGTTCACCCCTGCATTGATGGGTGGCCTTATTTGTTGTGAGCTGCCCAACCAGAGCCAATGAGCCATCCAAACAGTCAGTTTCCTTTTACTGTCCTCTATAAATGGGGATTGAAGTCCCAGGGCCTCTTGGATGTTTTATTGTTTTGGTATATACAATTTGGGCAAAGAACCGGGCGTGTTTAATGGATATGTTCACCTTTTTCACAGCCCACCTTGAGGTTCCCACTGCGCTAAGCTACTGTAATCGCCATCTTTTGCCACCCAGTGCCAGCCGGTGTGGTCCACTTTGGTCCACTTTTACTGGTGACCCTGGAGCCGCGTCACCAGTACCCCTTGAGAATTATGGCTGGCATGTAACTGCTGAGTTTTGTCAATGGAGCTGGCTCCTAGAAATAAAAACATTTTCCTTCTGGCTCCGGGATGGGATAGACTGGCTCCAAAGTTCCATATTAATGTTTCCACCCCACCGCTTGTCAAAATGGCAATGCACAGCCCCGGATAATTCTTGCAATGGCAAGCAGTTATTGGTCAGTTTTGCCATGTGACTGTGCAGACCATTAGGAATCTTTTCTGATCCATGTGATTCATTTATTAATGCAGTGAAGTGGCCGTTCTGGCCAATGGTTGCTCACCATTGCAAGAGATATGTTACTAGATGGTCTCGTAGTGAAGCTATAATGTGCTTGGAGATAGTGATTACAGTAGCCAAGTACAGCAGTGACTGGGGGGGGGAGGGTTTCCCCAGTTTACCTTTTCAGGTTTGTGGCAGGTGAACATATCCTTTAAAGTGGAACTTTACCCCCTTTTACTAAAAATCACCTCCGCATGCGACTCTCTCTGCATGCTGATATGAAATCATCTTACATTTATTAGTTAAACATATTTTTATTTTACTTAAAATAGTATTTCCAGTTCCTGGTCCTCTTGGGCATTAGTGATGTACTGTGCCCCAAGCATTGCATCTCGGGAAGGTTAAGTCAGCAGAGCATTGCTGGGAAATCTGATCTGTAATCTCGCGAGATCTCAGGTCAAGGCATTTTCCTCCCCTGAGATGATGTGCATGGTCACATGTCCTAGTCACATGTGTTCAGGGTTCCCGGCAGTAAAGGGAGATGTATTCATATGCCCTTAGTAAAAATGGCCACTGTCAGAAGAATGGGGAGTAAAAGAAAAATAAGGTATTTCGGTATCGAGTACCAATATTTTTTTCCGATACTTGTTGATACTGATACCGGAAGTCCCTTTTTAAGGAAGCCAGACGGCATGTAAAGACTCGCCACCCTGCTTACTGATTAGAGCCGTCTCCATGCTTCTCGTCACTAGGTAACGAAAAAGCATGAAGCCACCTTCCTTATTGGCCAGGAAGCCGGCTCCATACTCCCTCGTGATGAGGGAGCATGAAGCCGGTTTCCCGGCCAATCGTAAAGCTGGGCGCCGCATCATTACACGACACCCGGCTTCCTGATTGACCAGCTTCCCGACCAATCAGGAAGCCGGGCAGCGTGTAATGACTCGCTGCCTGGCTTCCTGATAGCGGAAGCTCGAGTATCACCCTAGGCATCGGAGCATTTGGCACTAGTATCGGTATACTAGTAACGTATTTGTGCATCCCTAATGCAAGGAATAAAAAGTCGGCAATTATCTAGAAGTATGTGTTTGTAGATTCCCATTACTAAACATTTCTAAATGTGTGTTTGTTGTCGTTATAAAGATATGGGTAAATGTGCGCTTTTTAATATTTGGGTAAAGAATATTCAGTCACTCATCAAACAGCCAGACGTGGGGAAATGAATGAATGAATGATAAAGGGTGGCTGAATGTTTGTGCCTACGCTGTTGTTGTGGACACAGAATTTCCCTTTTACTAGCATTGGTAGCTCTGACATACTTTAATGTGTTTTTGTATTTTTGTGTGTTCGCTGATTTCTGGAGCACGTCGTACCTTTTCTCCGGACGGATCATTACCGGGACTGGCCAGCAGGGGGAGACCACCACACTGAAATGTATAAATATTGTTGTCAGCTGCTTACTGAGACGTGCACAAGTCTCGCACAGCCATGACTGCACTTGTGATGAGTCTGTCGGCTGTGTGTATGAATCACTGTGACGTCTGCTACGTACACAGGAGCCTTAGTCACTACATTAATCGTCTTATCCCAGCGCCCGACATGCAGGATATTCACTGAACGGGTTTGACTTTATACTGCAATAATATAATGAAAGCAATGGCCGTACAGATGCACATGAGATTTAATGTAATATTAAACCATAACTCAATATTAAACAATGTGATACTTTGAAGTCTGCAGCTTTTGTTTTAAATAATAGCGGTGATCTTGCCGTGAGAGCCAGTGTGTAGGCATTTCCTGTTATAGGCTGACCACGCTCTGCCTGGTAGCTGTTCTCTCACGTTGTCATCCTGGCACATGGCTTTTCATGGAGACTACAAGTGGCTGTCTCAACGCACATTCCGCAAGCATGGTCTGCTGAATGTCAGGAAACCCACCCTGAGGGCCCAGTCACACCATCAAGAGTACGTTCCAGTGCGTTCAGCCTATGGAACGCAACCCGGTTGGCTCACTTTGTTTGGGGGCGGGAGGGGGCATGGCAGTGCATTGAACTCAATGGCCCCGTAGCCACGCCACCTGACCGTAGTGCGATCGCCGGCACCTGAACGCGTGGCACATTAGTGCCTGCTTTCCGGTCCAGTGCGATCTGCATAAAATAGCGCATGCAGCATTTTTTGCAGATCGCACTGGACCGGAACGCAGGCATTAATGTGCCACGCATTCAGGTGCCGGCGATCGCACTACGGTCAGGTGGCGTGGCTACGGGGCCATTGAGTTCAATGCACTGCCATGCCCCCTCCTGCCCCAAAACAAAGTGAGCCAGGAAGTGTGCCAATAATAGTGACTGCCATGTATTGGGTCAAGAGGGACAGCAGCCTACCGCAGTGGAGGGACAGGTCATGGTTTTGTGTCCACCCTGAAATAGACCCCCCACTTCCACTTAAGCTGGCCATACACGGTTCTGTTTTTTTCATGCAAGCTGCGGGCTGAACAAAAACAATAGAACAGATTCCTCCATCGATGCATATGAGCGTTGATCAAGAAATCTCCCACAGTCTTCATTATATTCTCACAGTGGCCGCTGTCCAAATACCCCAAGACCTGAGTCAGCAACGTACAATGAGCTGCAGGCTCTGTTCGTACGAAGATTTTCCAACCGTCCCCTTCGATCAGCTGAGCGCGAAATGCCGGCCGGAAGGGTGTTGACAGCATCACTGTGCAAATTTTTACCAGTTCATCCAAGAACCTACCATCATTCACATTGTGTATGACCAGCTTTAGTGTTTACATTGGGAATGCTAGAGACATTTCCCCCAGTACCCCCCTTTTCCCCAATCTTGGAGCACCCTTCCTAAACAATACCTATTTATTTTTTCTGTGAGTCTGCTCCGGTCATATGATTACTCGCTTCAAGTGAATGAGTCCTAAATGCTGCAGAGAGTTCTGCCATGTAAAGACATTGCGCCACTCCCTGCAGCATGTTCCTGTGAACCAGGGGATGGGTCCTTGACAGCCTGGGCTCAGAGGAAGTTGGTTGAATGACATGATCTGTCATTCCACCTGGAGGGCTAAGGACATCCAGTGGTGAAAAAGAAGTACTGCAGGGAAATGCTCTGGATTGAAGCGGAGTGTTGCAGAAAAAGCTGCTGGTTTTTTTTCTTTTCTTTTCTTTTTTACATCTGGATTCCTATTTATTTTTTTAATGAGTAGACTTCAGCTTTAATAAAGGGCATACAAGTATAAGAAGACAACTATAGTGTTTCCAAAATCTCTGAAATGTTTCGTTTTTTTTTCCTTCCCATGTTGGTGATTGGGTCTTTCTTTGGGCCATGTCACTCTAGCGGTTCTGCGGCTGGCAACATTGTACCAGAAGCAGAATCACATAATCACCTTCCCTGTGGATGTTGCTCCTTCATTGGCCTATAAATGCAATGGCTAACTATGGGGCAGCGATGAGGGGTGAGTGAGGGAGTGACCCTATAGGGCAGTTGTTTTCAACCTTTCTATGGCCGGGACACCTTGGTAACATTTGCCAAGTTGTGGTGACCCCCAACGGAGCACTGGACTCCAGAATTAGTAAGGCGCTGGACTTGGGACTAAAAATAGAAGTACACTCACAAGAATACAAGCACTCCCCAGCCCCTGCTTGCCTGCTCTGTCTCCATGCAGCCTTCTCAGCCCCAGCACTGCTTAGACGCCCGCCTCCTGCAGAGCTCACATTGTATGGGAGGCAGGAGGACAGCAGCGGCTGTGAATAGAAAAGCCCTGCTGTACACACCCCCCCGGCCACTAGATGTGGCTGCAGCGGCAAGGGGGGTGTGTACAGTGGCACTTTTATAGTCACAGCCTCTGCTGTCCTCCCGCTGACTGACACTGACGCTGCGCTAGGAGGAGGACGAGGAGCCTCTCACCTAGCGCAGCAGAAGTGGATGCTGCGACCCCCTCAACAGTGAGTTGCGACCCACAGGTTGAAAACCGTTGCCATAGGGGAAGGCGAGTGGAATCTGAGTTCCTCTTTTATTGGGGAGTTTAATCATTATCACCACTTCATTCCTTCTAACCTTCTTTTTTTCTTCTGATCTGTTAGAAATAATTTACATTGCATTGTAATTTTTTGTACTTTTGAATTGATTTTTTTATTGATTTACAATAACACAGACCTAAAACTTGTCTGGTAGCGCACTGAAATAAGGCACAAATGGTGCTGTGTAGATTTATAAGTTCTACACATTTACTATAAGGCAGAACTCTTAGACCCATCCTTGATGAGTGAACCCGCCTTGGACTCTGCACAAGGCGTTCCCAGCAAGTTTTTACAATCGTCACCTTTAATCTGTTGTCTGTCTTTATCTCCTTTCACTGTGGGAGATATTATTCTCCTATTTTCTGCTTTGCTAAGCTGAGGTGTTCCTCTAGGCACTGCCGGAAGCTTGTGTTAATGTGTGTTCATGAATATTCAGTCGGCAGTCATGCCTTCGGGCTTAGCGGTGCCGGCCACTAGTGTCGAGTCTTCGTTCAGAAGTCGCAGCGTGCACAGGGGGGGGGGCTTTTGGGGGCTAAAATGAAACCGTTGTTGGTTTCCGGGACATCAGAAAAATGCGTTCGCGGGGGGGGGGGCTTTTGGGGGCTAAAATGAAACCGTTGTTGGTTTCCGGGACATCAGAAAGATGCGTTCAGCGTGTGTTGTGACCGTTCAGAGGGATGTTCCTGTGTACACTGCGGAAGCATTAGAAATCAAAGAGTCATCCCGGCAGCAAGGGAATCCTATAAGTGATCTGCTGATACCTAGCAAACCCTGCAACTTCGATGAACGCAGGAGGTCCCCTTAGGCGTCGTAGGAATGTACTTTCCTGCACGTTTGTAGGACTTTGTTTCCTGCGTTTGGCGCATGTCCCCATTGGACGCAAATTTGGCAACATGCATTCTGTGTTTTTTCATCATGCACACTCTCACATGCGCGGGGGGGGTGGGAATACACATTTGCCCGGCCGTGTTTGGGGTGCCATTACCTAACAATGGCAACGCAAACGCGTTTGTGCATGTTTGACGCACGATCAGGATACGCCCTGGCGGGAACGGGGCCTTAAAGAGTCAGTCTGCTCATTTACATTCCCTTGGAAGCCCCCTGATTTACTAACATTCATCGCACTCCCCGTCGCTTCATTTCCCCATTGGAGCTTTCATCAAACACCCAGAGCATGTGACCTCCTCCCAGGATGCACATCTCAAGCCTGAAGAGCCAATTGCCTGGTCTGGACACTGTCATGTGAGGAGGAGGATATCACCATCAACCCTTTGCTGCACAGAGTTTACACACGGTTTTACTCCTCGCTCCATCAGAAAGGCGGGGAGGCCATGGTATAAGTGGGCGATAAGTGGTCAGGCGTTTGGACTTTCAGGAGACTGCCCCTTTTTACGGAATGGGTCTCTCAACCTTGATCCCAAAAGACAATGCAGGTACAAGCACAGAAAAGTCACCAATTTCTAGTGTTTTTCCTTTCCGTAAATGATTATGTAGCTGCCGGGAAATCAGTGAAAGGGGATACTATAGAAGAGGGATAGGCTACCTCGGCACACCAGCTGTTGTAGAACTACAAGTCCCATGAGGCATTGCAATTATCTGGCAGCCACAGGAATGACTCCCAAAGGTATAATGGGATTTGTATTTTCACCGCAGTTGGAGTGCTGAGGTTGCCTGCTAGAGAAATGAGTGACCGCTCTGGGGCTGCCGACATATCCAAGATGGCGGCACCCTGCAGCAGTTTCAGGGATGTCGGAATGCTAACACAAAGGAGGCTTTTACATGCATAAAATCTGTTAAATGCATATAAAATCCAAAGCAAAGATTTTTGTTCTATGGAAGTCTGGTGACAGGGTCTCTTTAATTTGCACTGTACTGCAGCCCACTATATGCAGACGTTTTCTGACTGTTCATGTCTCTCGTATTCTCGTCAAAACTTTGTTTTCCTCTACGTGTTGCCTTTGTGCCATTCCATGTCCTCAGCTGATGCTGTACATTTTGTCTCCACTACAACTGGCAGCTTCATGCGCCCCGTCGTTGTGTTTTCACTTTCTGTTCTGTGTTGAGCTGCCAAGAAGTACAGTCTGTCCTTCTCTCCGCTGACCTGAGGCAGGGCATAGTGGAAGAGTACAAGGCTGGCATGGGGATAGGCATGTACTGTGTGAGATGTCATTTCTGCCCATTTAGGTGCCCGCGCCGTGCATGAGCCAACGATCTAGGAAAGCCTCCGTACAAGCACCGTCCAATCCTTCCCTCCGGTTGTAAAGAGAGTAGGAGGGGATCATAGCGCACACCGCATCACAAAGGGTCCTGGAATGGAATATTGATGAGGTTCTTCCCATCTGTAGCCATTGGTGGGGGAGGTGCCACACTCAAACAGGTTTTGGGGGTCATTGTTCTCACTAGAGATGTCCCGATACCACTTTTTTGAGACAAAGTACAAGTACTGCCCCTCGTGTACTTGCCGATACCAATTACCGATACTTTCTTAAAGGGGCATGTGACATTTTTTCTAAAACAACACAGACTGATGATTTTAGGGCAGTTTCTCACCAGGGATAAATACGGATGTCACCAGAACTGAACCCATGCTCCCAAATCCCAACCCATGTCCCCACAGCAGAACACGTCACCAAATCCCAACACCTGTCCCCACAGCAGAACACATGTCCCCAAATCCCAACACATGTCCCCAAATCCCAACACCTTTCCCCACAGCAGAACACATGTCCCCAAATCCCAACACCTTTCCCCACAGCAGAACACATGTCCCCAAATCCCAACACCTGTCCCCACAGCAGAACACATGTCCCCAAATCCCAACACCTTTCCCCACAGCAGAACACATGTCCCCAAATCCCAACACCTGTCCCCACAGCAGAACACATGTCCTCAAATCCCAACACATGTCCCCAAATCCCAACACCTTTCCCCACAGCAGAACACATGTCCCCAAATCCCAACACATGTCCCCAAATCCCAACACATGTCCCCAAATCCCAACACATGTCCCCAAATCCCAACACATGTCCCCAAATCCCAACACATGTCCCCAAATCCCAACACCTGTCCCCACAGCAGAATTCCTCTCACCAGGCTGCATGTGGACATCTGCAGTGGCTCTGCAGGCGCTCCACCTCACTGGCGATGTCGGGACTCGGCCTCCCGCACGTCCAAACCGGCCCAGTCCTCCCTGTCGGTGTGCTGCAGGAACCCCCAGCTTCTAGCCCTGGGGCGGTAGTTCCGCCCCCCGGGGCTGTCCATGGCTGCGCCGGGAAGGAGGAGATAAAGAACCAGACAGGCACTGCCATGGACAGCTATCTGCAGGTCCCCAGCAGAGGTCCCCACAAGCGCGGGAACTTGGAGGGCCGCTGCTGTTTGATAAGTACTCGTAAAAATGCCCGGTATCGCCCTCGATAATGATACTACCGTAGTATCGGTATCGGGCCATCCCTAATTCTCACACAAGTTAGATGCTACCAGCCCGCCTAACATACACGGTGCAAATTTTGGATGTTTTACCAAGAACCGGATAAAATCGTACAGTGGGCGCCCCGATGCACACTTCCGCCTGGCATCCCTCGATCAGCTGATCAAAAGAGTGCGGTTGGAATATTCTTGGCCAAACGGAGCTTGCAGCCAGTCAGCTGCAAGCTCCGTGCAGTTATCCTAACAGCGGTCGCTGCACTCCGTGGAAACATTTTTAGCTCTGCCACCCGGCACAGCCCTCTCTGGCAGGACAGAAGACCTGATTTTTTTCTTCTGCTGCAGTTAAAGCAGAACTCCGGGGAAACATTTTCTTAACCCTTACAGTGGGGCTACCCCTGCACTGGAGGAGCCAAGTGCTCCTTTTTGTCTGGGGAGGAAAGTCGCAAAGCTATACTCGCACGATCCTCAGAGTTGGCTTGATCTTAGGCCAGTCCCTTCCGCCCTCTGTCCCCCTGTGCTGCAATGATTGTATGTCTCTTGGCGTCCTCACGTACTATACAGAGTGTATAGAACGTGATGACTCACAGGACCTTAGACCGCTGAAGCAGAGGAGACTAAGGCAGAAGGGACCAGTCTAAGAGCAAGCCGGCTCTGAGGATCGGGTGAGTTTATACTTGCCCAATCCTCAGAGAGCCAGCTTGCTCTTAGTCTGGAGACCCTCCAGATCCTTGGAGCCAGCTTGCTTTCACACCAGAAATGAGCACTTAACCCTTGCACTGTTAGGGGTAGCCGCACTACAGGGGTTAAGAAAAAAAAATTTCCCCGGAGTTCTTTAACTGGTCCTGCCAGACTCGGCTGTGCTGTGTGGCAGCGCTGTGTAAATCTCAGGACTGGATTGACAGAAATCCTCTGACCAGTAAAACATCTCATGTATGTAATCCGTGTCTTTAGCAGTTCAGCTTTAATCATTACATTGACATTCGGGCCGTCATTTCCTGCCTTTTACTCCTGCGCTTTACAGACTGGCAGCATTCAAACCCTAAAAAAAAAAAAAAAAATCTTTGGCACAATAACAATTCCTCCTGGTTGCCGCGATCCGGCCGCGGACTGTCACCATTCCCCTCCCATTCTGTGATTCCGGCTTGTTTGCTTTCAAAGAGAATCACCCCGCAGCTCCCAACTGTTGGGTTTAAAAAAAAAAGAATCCTGAAGCCACGCCCCCTTGTTTTCGTTTTTCACCTCCTCCCTCTTTATCTGCCAGGACGTGTGTGTGTGTGTGTGTGTGTGTGTTTGTTTCACTTTCCAATACTGACAAATGTTACATAAGCACAAACATGGAGCCGGGGCAGGAGTGCGTAGACAGTCCCCAAAGCATGACAGCAAGGTCCTACTTGTCAGGAGCAGAGCGTGCACCGGAACCCACACAGAATCTGTGAATGGGAGCTGCTACAAAGGGTTGATCACGCAGCGCGTTGTGGGGAGGGCGTTCTTCTCTCCCTCTCTCTCTCTCACAAGACTGGAATTGGCTGTGAGCCCAGTTCTGCATGGACTTTGCAGAAGGTGGGTATGTCTGTGCTCTAGCACAACACGGAACTGCAGGAAACAAATGTATCTCCATGCTTTCCTTTCTGTTGTCTTGTACTCTGTGTTAAAGTTGCCTGTCTGGGTCCGAGTTGAACAAAGGGGATAATCTGGTAAACGGGGGATTAAAAGCTTGCAGGCGGGCCACACAGGCCATTCCGAAATGTCATTCGAGTAAGCTTTGGCCAAAGTTCAAAAGTAGATGCAGGAGTCGTGTTTCCTATTAACCTCCACGTAGCGAGGAAGCAGGTTCATAGGGTGATTGCTGAGGTGTTCTGCCCCTGGGGGGGCTTTTGTGGCCGTAGGCAAGACCCCAGGTGGTGGTCATGTTGATATTTTATTATTGCTTATTTTATATTCATATGTCTATCGATCACATGATAGTAATGCTTTGTCTGTTTTCTTCCCTTCTGAATGACCTGAATCTCAGGCAATGGAGGGGTAGGCAAGGGTCCCGAACCCTGCATCTTCTCTTCATATTCCATAGCGTAAGGGGCAGGAGTTCTGTAGCCCGACGTAAAGGGGCAGGAGTTCTGTAGCCCGACGTAAAGGGGCAGGAGTTCTGTAGCCCGACGTAAAGGGGCAGGGGTTCTGTAGCCCGACGGAAAGGGGCAGGGGGACTGGAAATTCTGTAGCCCGACGTAAAGGGGCAGGAGTTCTGTAGCCCCGACGTAAAGGGGCAGGATTTCTGTACACCGACGTAAAGGGGCAGAAGTTCTGTAGCCCGACGTAAAGGGGCAGGAGTTCTGTATCCCCGACGTAAAGGGGCAGGATTTCTGTAGCCCGACGTAAAGGGGCAGGAGTTCTGTAGCCTAACGTAAAGGGTCAGAAGTTCTGTAGACCCGACGTAAAGGGGCAGGAGTTCTGTAGCCTAACGTAAAGGGTCAGAAGTTCTGTAGACCCGACGTAAAGGGGCAGGAGTTCTGTAGCCTAACGTAAAGGGTCAGAAGTTCTGTAGACCCGACGTAAAGGGGCAGGAGTTCTGTAGCCTAACGTAAAGGGTCAGAAGTTCTGTAGACCCGACGTAAAGGGGCAGGAGTTCTGTAGCCTAACGTAAAGGGTCAGAAGTTCTGTAGACCCGACGTAAAGGGGCAGGAGTTCTGTAGCCTAACGTAAAGGGTCAGAAGTTCTGTAGACCCGACGTAAAGGGGCAGGAGTTCTGTAGCCTAACGTAAAGGGTCAGAAGTTCTGTAGACCCGACGTAAAGGGGCAGGAGTTCTGTAGCCTAACGTAAAGGGTCAGAAGTTCTGTAGACCCGACGTAAAGGGGCAGGAGTTCTGTAGCCTAACGTAAAGGGTCAGAAGTTCTGTAGACCCGACGTAAAGGGGCAGGAGTTCTGTAGCCTAACGTAAAGGGTCAGAAGTTCTGTAGACCCGACGTAAAGGGGCAGGAGTTCTGTAGCCTAACGTAAAGGGTCAGAAGTTCTGTAGACCCGACGTAAAGGGGCAGGAGTTCTGTAGCCTAACGTAAAGGGTCAGAAGTTCTGTAGACCCGACGTAAAGGGGCAGGAGTTCTGTAGCCTAACGTAAAGGGTCAGAAGTTCTGTAGACCCGACGTAAAGGGGCAGGAGTTCTGTAGCCTAACGTAAAGGGTCAGAAGTTCTGTAGACCCGACGTAAAGGGGCAGGAGTTCTGTAGCCTAACGTAAAGGGTCAGAAGTTCTGTAGACCCGACGTAAAGGGGCAGGAGTTCTGTAGCCTAACGTAAAGGGTCAGAAGTTCTGTAGACCCGACGTAAAGGGGCAGGAGTTCTGTAGCCTAACGTAAAGGGTCAGAAGTTCTGTAGACCCGACGTAAAGGGGCAGGAGTTCTGTAGCCTAACGTAAAGGGTCAGAAGTTCTGTAGACCCGACGTAAAGGGGCAGGAGTTCTGTAGCCCCGACGTAAAGGGGCAGGAGTTCTGTAGCCTAACGTAAAGGGTCAGAAGTTCTGTAGACCCGACGTAAAGGGGCAGGAGTTCTGTAGTTCAGCAGAGGAGAACATGTTGTCTGCTCACTACAGCAGGTTGGGAGCTCACTGAATCTCTGGAAGATGTAATGGATATTTTTGGTACCCAAGTGAACCAACGCTGACGAATGTGTATGTATAACAGATGCACCGGAATTTTTTGGGGCCCCAGACATGCACTTTAAAAAATGAACCCTTGCAGAGGGGCCACCCCACACTGCAAGGGTAAGTGCTCATTTTTTTTAAGGGGTAAAAATAAAGATATTCTCACCCAATTCTCTATCCTGTCTGGCTGCTAGACCGGTTCCTGCAGCCTCTTCTCCATTCACCAGCAGTGTGAGGACCCGTGCCATCATTACTTCTTATTGAATCCATTAGATATGAGGCTGCCGAGGGACATACCACAGCCAGAGCCGT
>NW_017306277.1:2584882-2609291 GCF_000935625.1 Nanorana parkeri
ACATCCTGGAGTTCTTCTTTAAAGGATCACTCCACTTTCATACAGTTGCCCTTTCATTTGCCCAGACTAGTCCTGTATAATAGTATATAACAGGTTTGTAAATCCGCAAGGCTCTGATGTTACATGACACTCTCTTGCTTCGTCTGCATCAACACACCTCATCTAATGTATTTCTTGCTAGCTCTCGTGGCACTACAATTCCCAGCGTGCATTAGTCTGTGGCTGGTAGGGCATGTAGACCCAGAATAGCTTAAAGCTGTACTCCAGGCAAACAGAAGAACGGCTGTTTTACCTACCAAAGGATTGTATTTGTCCACCCAGTACTAAGATTTACACAGCTCTGCGCAGCCCTATCTGGCAGGGGAGAAAAGTTTTCAATTGCAGGTCTCCTCCACGAACGTGTGGCTGGACAGTGAAAGCAGATGCAGCAGCATGCTGTTCATCTGTCTGTCGCTCTGCTTTCTCCTCCCATCAATGTGCTCCTTGCACTGCAGAACAAATCATTGCTTCTTTGTGCTGCTTCTATAATTCGGTTGTATAGTAGACTGCAGAAGGCTGACGCCAAGTCGAATGAAGGTACTTAATCTGCTTTCATTAAAAGAAAATACAATTAAAGATGTATTCATGAATACAGAGCTGCATTAATAGGTGTCTTTTATGTCTCCCCCGGTGTTCAGCTTTAAAAAAAAAAGATGTCCTTTTAATATTTTCCAGATATATGTGAAAGTAATGCGATTCCTCGAAATAATCATCATATTGGCACCTGGTCATATTGGCACCCAGTACCCCAAAAAGTCCATAGAAGACACTTTAAAAGCCCCCACAGGTCATCAATTTAGAGATACCCCAAAATACTGGCCCTAGAATTATTGCTCTCACTCCGGCGTGCGTGGCGATACCCAACATGTGTAGCGCGTTCGTCGTTTTCATACGTAGGCGCAGTGAGCTGAGACGCCGCAGCTGAAGCGGATTCCAACAATTGTGCTGGGATCCGCCCAGCTGCGTGACTGACAGCTGGCTCTGCCTATCTAGAGGCAGAGCCAGCTGTACCCTCCCCCGTCCGTTCCGCCAGTCAGCGCTGGCGGATCGGAGCGTGGAGGGGGGAATCCAGCCCCTCCCCTGTCACGGCTCGAGAGGTGAGCGAACGCCAGTATGTGTTCGCTCACCTCCCGATCTACTGAGCCGACCTGTGACAGTCTCATTGTCACAGGTCATTTTAAGGTGTATTTCTACTTTTGCAGCCATGACCTGTAGTTACCTCTCCCGCTGCCTGTGTCCCCAAGCACCACAATAATGAAGAGGATTCATCCACCTAAGATTCTTCAGAAACCAACACTTTCAGGAGCGTCGTTCTCCTCTGTCCACCGCTGTGTACTCTGGTTCCTTCCGCTGACCTCCACGCCATCACTGAGTCTTATAGTGACGTAGGGTTCAGGGGAGGAACTAGTAAGGGAGCACAGAGACAGGAGAACGACGTTCCTGGACGTTTTGGTTTCTGAAGAACCTTCAGTGGACAGTTCCTGCTCCTCAAAGAGTTGGCATGACCTGTGTTGTTGGCACGAGTAGTGGGAGCGATAAGTGTTTACTCTCTTCTTTACTGGTCTGGCTGTTTAAGCTTTCTTTGTGATGGGGTTGCCTAAAATGGGCACATTGTCTACGGCAGTGGTCCCCAACCCCCGGGCCGTGGATCATATGGTACCGGGCCGCGGGGCCCCGCACTGCCGACGGGCTTCACAGTGAGGGGGCGGGTCCTGTGACTCACCTCCCCTAAAAAAACCCCAGCTTTCTGTTTTGTGCTATACTATCAAAGTTTGAGACTCCGTTAGAATGTGTGACCAGTGACGCGGTCACACATTTTAACGTAATCTCGCCCAGTTTTTCGGTGGTGGAATAGGTGAAGAATTCCAACGCTTTCATTTTTTGGTGCAACTGTTTTTTGTTTTTTTAAGGCATGTTTAAATACAATTAAATTAAAATTATTAAATATAAACAATCAAATCAAACGTTGACCGGTCCGCGGCGATAAAAAGGTTGGGGAGCACTGGTCTACGGGACTTTAAAACGGGAAATGAACATAACGTCTTTGGGGCTTGTGTGTCATTGGACATTTGGGATTGTGTTGATGGCATCAGTTTGAGTTGCTTCTAAATGGAATACTTTAGAATTCATTGGCAGGTGCATTTGACTTGCAGTTGGCCTCCATTTGACTTGCAGTTGGGCTCTTCTGACATGTATTTGACCTCCTTCTGACATGCATTTGACTTGCAGTTGACCTCCTTTTGATGTGCATTTGACTTGCAGTTGAGCTCTTCTGACATGCATTTTAGCTCTTCTGACATGCATTTGATTTGCAGTTGACCTCCTTTTGATGTGCATTTGACCTGCATTTGGGCTCTTCTGACATGCAGTTGACCTCCTTCTGACATGCATTTGACTTGCATTTGGGCTCCTTCTGACATGCATTTGATTTGCAGTTGACCTCCTTCTGACATGCATTTGACTTGCATTTGGGCTCTTCTGACATGCAGTTGACCTCCTTCTGACATGCATTTGACTTGCATTTGGGCTCCTTCTGACATGCATTTGACCTGGCATGCATTTGACGTGAAATTGGGCTCTTCTGACATGCATTTTGCCTGCAGTTGTGGTCCTTTTGGCCTGCAGTTGAGTACCTGACCTTCACGTTACCTCTTGGTGGTCTGCAATTGAGCTACTGATCTGCATTTGACCCCCTCCTGACCTGCAGTTGAGCTTTTTCTGACCTTCATTTGACTTGCTTCAATCACGTTTTGCATTCCCAGAGACTTGAGTTTTTGACACAGACAGAAGTCCCCCTTGAAACAACCCTAACTGCATTCTAGTTTCCTGCTAAAGCCCGGGCATCTGCACAATACTGACCCACATCTGGAGAACACTATTATGGAGCTGTATTGTGTAATGATTCATCAGATCGGACACTTTCTGTGTTTGTTCCACTCTGGGATATTCTGTGAGCTGGCTCAGTCACGTTCCTGTGAACCTTCACATATCCTGCTTTGGCACTGGTTGTTTTTGGTGCCGCATGCAAAAGAGAAGGCTATGCAAACAAGTGTCTACTTCAAGGACCACAAAACCTGAATGACGCGTCGGCTTGCATAATAGAATTTAGTGTAACATTCGGGAACGTCAGTAAACAGTTTCCTGTAGTTGTCCATAACATGGAATGAAATAGTGAACAAGGCCTTTCTGATTGACTTCAGTAGTCAGTGCCTCTTTATAAGACGGCGCTTGTGCTTGGCTGTTAATTGCTTCTTGCGTGGCGTTCTATTACGAAATGGCTGACAGCCCTGGAATGCTCTCTCCGTTAATACCAGTGCATATTTTAAAGAGAACCAGTCACCAATGGGCGTATGTAGTAATACACTATTGCTTGGTAATATTAATGCAGCCTTAGTACCAGCGCACACGGGTATTGCTAAGAAGAAGAAAGACTGCACTATTATAACCTCATTAAAGCTGAACTCTAAACAGATGTAAAGCACACATATGAATACAGCTTTATTTTAATTATTGCATCATTTAAAAAAATATATATATATATTTTATTAATGCAAGCACCTGAATTTGAACTGGTATCACCCTCTTGCAGTCACTGTACAGCTAGCCTGGAGTGTGAAAGGAAGAACCAGTAAAAGGAGACAATTCATGTGCCAACAAGAAGCATTCTGATAGTGGGTGGGAGGAGAGTGATGGGGAGATGAGCTCATCACTCTGCTGCTACCCCTTTCACTGTCCAATCACATGCTGGGGACACGTCCAGGACAACAAGGAAGGGGATTGAATGATGCTGGTCATCAGACTGAGGACATCTAGTGGCAGGAAACAAAGCTGCAGCGGAAATCTGTGGATTAAAGGGTTTCTAAAGCATATATTTTTCTTGCCTATATCTATTGCTATCAAGCAGTAGATATAGGCAAAAAAAAATTTTAAAACCCGCTTTAACAGCGTTTTAAACTTGCTTCCGCTGCGTGCTCCCGGCCGAGAAAACGAAACTGCATCTTGGGGCGGGCGCAGTTCGGATTCTCGGCTGGGAGACTAGCAGAGACGCAAGATAAACCTTCTGATCCCGCGTGGGATCAGAAGGGCCAGCAAGCAGAGAGGAGTCAGCGCTGGATCGGAGACCCGCCGCACCGCTGGAGGAACAGATGAAAACATCAGGAAAGAGGAAGATCGGATTAAGAGACATCATTTAAGGTAAGTGCTGACTTTAACATTAGGGGGAGGGGAAAAAATACTTTAATGTCACTTTAAGGATGACTATTGTGGCAGAAGCTGGTTTTGTGATTTCATTTTTTTAAAGAGCTATTTACTTTGATATTTTTTGGCTGGAGCTCTGCTTTAAAGTGTAATTTCAGATTCTTACACATACCTGAGGGGATCTATTTAAATCTACTTCTGAGTTTGTTTTAGTTTCTATATAATATAGCAGTTTAAAGGGCCACCTAAAATTAATTTATGGGTTGATATCAGAGAAAGAGTTATGTTAGAGTATGTATAGGCAAAATATTTTACGTTTTGTGTAGTGTTAGAACTACTGTCAAATTTGTATTGCTGTCCAGGTCCCACTGGGGAGACTCCCTCTCTATTGGTCTTGATGGCCATTATCAAAACAGAAAATGATGGAACATCTAACATTTTACAGTTGTCCCCAGATCAGAAATAAAAGATAAACCTTTCAATGGGGACACTTCTGTCATCTGTGAAGTGAAAAGTGCTTGTGCAAAAAATAAGTGCTATAAATGAATATAATGCCATGAGAGGACACGGCAGGTCTTGCGGCTGGTATGAAATTGCTACAGTCTAGCCAGAAGGCATGCCTATGAGGCGCATGCAAGAAAAGCAATATGCTGGAGTGACCTAGTGCCAGGTGCCACACTGAGGGGTCCCATACCCATTGTGTTTCTCTGGGATGCCAATCCCCGGGGGCACATCTCCGGAAGCTCCTTGCACTTCCAGCCTCTAGCCAGACAAGGGCAACCCCATTCCTACCAGAAGGTATCGGCACCAGAGGAGCTCCTGATTACAACTGGGGAAAAGCCTGGTGCGCGGGGCCAAAATCAACCCAGGAGGAAAGCACCCGCGCCCCCTCCCCAGGCACTTCATCTTAGCAAAAGGTAGAGAAGCGTGGTTTGGGGACTACTTTTTAAGAGTGGAATTCCTCTCACTTTGAAGAGATTTATTCTCCCTTCCTGTGCCATCTGTACGAAAGGAAGTGAAGGGCAGTCTCCCCAACCGTATGGAGACAAAACTAAACTTGGGGGAGTTTTAACCTTTCCCAAAACTATTTTAGGTATACATACACTTTAGTTAAATGTCAGTCAACTGACACTCCATTGACTATAGACCCTTAAAGGAATTGTAGGAAAAGAATGTTTCCCATCATACCCAGCACAGTCCCACTCACAGCTGCCATCTGATTGGCTGACTTAGCCCTTCCACTCCACATTTTATTCAGGAGACCCATTGCTGCTGTGTGGTGGGACTTTTCTCCACTCCAGATTCATAGAATCTTTCTACAAGCTTCCTTTTTAAGCAGGGTGATAGTCTGGGGAGTCTTGCTGACTGCGTCATAAAAAATAAAAGAAAGTCACCAGTGGTCTGAGTCATTGCTATATCCATCCACTTTGTCTTCTCCCCTGGCTTTTGCTGTGCTTGTGTTGTAGATGACATTCCCCGGGAGGGATCAATCTTTCCAGAACGTAGTTCTTTCTGCTCTAATCTGGAGCTTCCTTTCTGTTTTATTGAACTCGAACACAGTCGTTCCTAAACTTGGCTTTCTAGTGTTGGTGAAGTAGAGAATGCCACGGAGCATGTTTTTTCAGCATCAGAAAGGGAATTTGTCAGAAAGCAGAAATTCCTGTGACATTGGCACGAATAGATGTTGACGTTCCCAGACACATGTCACATAATAGCCCTGGATCTGTGACGCTAATCCAATTCACTGAATCACAACCTTGAAGCAGGAGTAGGGAAATGCTGCTTACGTTATAGCCCAATCACGAAGGCATTTTGCTTCAATCCTGCATAGTCAATAACAGTGTTTATAACGGGATAAAATTATAAGGCATTTCCAAGCATCGTCAGTGAACTGGCCAGAAAACAATGCAGCTGTGCTAAAGTCTAGTTTTAGGAAACCCAAGATATGAATAAATTAGCAGACGGCACACCATCCTCTTGTCATAGGAGTCTGTATTTTTCAGCTTATCTTTTTTCGTGCTATATTGTGTGTGGATGAGCCTGGGGGGGCTGTGCTGAAACCATGTTGGGGTTTTAGATAGTGGGACAGCCAAGTACAAGATGAATGCTAGGTCAAAAATTGGTGTCTGGTACAGTGGTCTTTATTCTACGTCCCTTTGCTTTCCTTTTAACCAGCTATTGACGCACTATTCCTCCCACTAATACCAACAATGGGGCACTATTCCTTCCAATGACATCAAATATGGGGCACTATTCCTCCCACTGATACCAACAATGGGACACTATTCCTCCCACTAATACCAACAATGGGACACTATTCCTCCCACTAATACCAACAATGGGGCACTATTCCACCCACTGATACCAACAATGGGGCACTATTCCTCCCACTGATACCAACAATGGGGCACTATTCCACCCACTGATACCAACAATGGGGCACTATTCCTCCCACTGATACCAACAATGGGGCACTATTCCTCCCACTAATACCAACAATGGAGCACTATTCCTCCCACTGATACCAACAATGGGGCACTATTCCTCCCACTGATACCAACAATGGGGCACTATTCCTCCCACTGATACCAACAATGGGGCACTATTCCTCCCACTGATACCAACAATGGGGCACTATTCCTCCCACTGATACCAACAATGGGGCACTATTCCTCCCACTGATACCAACAATGGGGCACTATTCCTCCCACTGATACCAACAATGGGGCACTATTCCTCCCACTGATACCAACAATGGGGCACTATTCCTCCCACTGATACCAACAATGGGGCACTATTCCTCCCACTGATACCAACAATGGGGCACTATTCCTCCCACTGATACCAACAATGGGGCACTATTCCTCCCACTGATACCAACAATGGGGCACTATTCCTCCCACTGATACCAACAATGGGGCACTATTCCTCCCACTGATACCAACAATGGGGCACTATTCCTTCCAATGACATCAAATATGGGGCACTATTCCTCCCACTCATACCAACAATGGTGCACTCATCTTCCACTGACACCAATGAGGACCCTTGGTCTAAAGACGTGTACACGCAGGTTCCTATTTGAACAAGAGCAATTCGTACATAAGTTTACAAAGCATGTGCAAAGCTTTTGGCAAGCTTCAGGCAGGTTTGTTGAAGCCCTTGTTAAAGCAAACTTTAGCTCCTTAGTGAGAGTTCTGGCTGCCACTTTAAACAATCTGCCAGCAGGCTTCAGTAGGATTTCATCATGTTTCAAGTCATACCAAAGCTAGCAGGTTGTTTGAAGTGGCAGCTTGCGGTCCCATTAAGATCCGCGTTTAACATCTGTGAACTAGAGCTGAAGGTTGCTTTAAAAAAATAAATAAAAGGTTGCTTCATGAAAGCTTGCTGTATACACTTCTTCTATTGAAGCTGAAGCCCATGTGAACAAGGCTTTGGTGAAAAATTGTTTGATGGCAAATGTGAATTTATTTATTGGTTTCTCCAGATAACTTCAGATTTCTTAAAGTTCCACCTTGAAACCGGTGCAAATATTTCTTGACTTTCAATCCGGGTACTAGTAGGGCATGAAGCTGAGGACGGCCATTTACAAAATGGCAAGCTAGGGACTTTTCAGTTCATAGGCTCATGCACACGGGTGCAGTACAATACTGATCTGTACACCGGCAGAAAAATCTGCCACGAAACACATGTAATGGTCCAAAAAGTGCTTCTATTTACACACGTAAACATTGACATCCATAAAAATTCTTCCATTCCTCTAGGTCTTTATGAGTTTTCACTCCCAGCATGTACACATGAATCACGCAGAAATACTGACTGTGGACGCAGAGTTTTCTACTTTTTATTTGACACAGCATTAGATTACTGAGCATTCATGGGCCCATTATATGCAATGCATCTACAACGTTCGGGTCCGTCAAAAACTATACACTGTACGGATCTGAACGTTTGCGTTGTTTACGCCCATGTGGGGGGAGCCTTAAGATAGATGCTCATAGGATTTTGGTTAGGACTACTGGATGATTTCATGAGATCAGGTCCAGGGCTGAAACTCCAGGGGACTGATGAGGTCCAGCGGCAAGTGCAGGAGCTTCAGCCTCTTGGCTTCTATCGTGCTACAGTGGATGCCATAACAGTAGCTTAGGGGAAAATGTGGATAACATCTGTGATGTTCTCACTATTTCCTGGAGAGTTCTGGGGCTGTGCCGGAGGCAAGCAGCGATGATGCAGTTCCACGCTTCCCCCCTGTTATAATAGATCACTGTAAAAGCAATATATTGATTACTAATAACCCTTCCCTGTCCTCTGCCAGGTAGGTTGGCCGGATGGTGGCCATTCTGGATGACACTGACCATTTTTACATGAGCCTCAATGGTGCGCAATGTCATTCTGCATGTGCCCAGTACTCACCCCAGTTTCACACAAACCCAAATGAATCTTATCCTAATGTTGCAGTAATTGTAAAAATAAATAAAGTTTTTCTATCTGAGGTTTAATCTCCAATTAATTCCAGAGGTGTTCTGTACAATAGCATCAAAGCACGGTTTGGAGAGCAGGGGTGGCGCCCAAAGCAGGTACTCTTTTTTTAGGCTTATGCACGTGAGCGCATGAGTCTGTAAAACATAAACTGCATGCGTATTTCCACACACGGGATACACAGCTGAGGTGTACATCCAGCCATAGTAGTGAATGGGTGGTTGTAGTCCCGTTTACACCACTACTTGCATAAACCTGCGCATGCAGCTAGTCGTGTAAAGGGGGTACGCCAATACGCATACGCGGGTTTACACAAGTAGCTTGTAAACTGGCATACAGCCATCTACATCCATTCACTACAATAGGAGGCTGTACACTGCTGCTGTGTATCCCAGGTGTGGAAATATGCCCGCAGTTTACATTATTTGGCCCCCTCATGCACCTTTTGTGCATGAGGCCTAAAGCACAGATTTAGAGTCTTGAAATATATCAACGATAGAAAATGCAGAAACAAAGATATACTACTGTAAAAGGTACCACTACTTGGGATGAAATAATATTCCATGACGTTTTGGTTATTAAATGTTTCTTTTTTAATGCAGAAAGAAGACATGGTTCCTCCAGCAAGGCCCCTCTGACACCTCCATCATCATCATCTGTGTATTCCCACTTCTCCACCACGCCTTCAACTAAAAACAAAGTGGCCGGCAGCAGCACGCGGACATCCAGCAGTGCTAGTGGTAGTGCCTCCTCCAACTCCAAGCTGATAAAATCTCCCAAAGAAAAGCTACAGATAGGCGGCAACAACAGGTCGATGCATCCGACGCAACACTGCAAAGCAACACAAGACAAGATGTAAGTTACACTTCTCCTCGGTGTAAGAAATTGCAGGGCAGTGGTAAACTAGAGCAGTTTGTGCCTAATCTCCTACTCCTTACCATGTTAAAGGGACAATAATATTTGGATCCAGTCAAACATCTCATTGATAGTGATGGCTGTTGAATAATCTGGTTATCCAGTTGTTTCTTTTGCAATCTGCAAATGTAGTATTTCAGACCACATCCTCCTAATTTGGCTATAGGGACTGGTACACACAGGCTTTTTTTTTTTCTTGCCACAGGTTACATTTGTGGGGGTTCACCTGACACAGGTAGCAATTAAAAATTTAATTTTGGTGATTTGCAGGTTCGACAGCATTTGTATATAGAATAAGTCATTTATTTTATTTTTTCGTGCAGTGAGCGGTTTGCTGTTGCATAGATCGTTTTGTTAAAAGTCAAATTGTATTCCTTCCTTCCTTCTCCCTTTCTTCTTCTTTCCTCTTTCTCCTTTCTCCTTCCTTCCTGCTTTCTCCTTCCTTCCTTCTCCTTCCTTCCTTCTTTCTCCTTCCTTGTTTCTCCTCCTTCCTTCTTTCTCCTTCTTCTTCTTTCTCTTTCGTCTGCTTTCTTCTTTCTTTCTCCTGCTTTCTTCTTTCTCCTACCTTCTTTCGCTTTCTTCTTTCTCCTCCTTCTTTCGCTTTCTTCTTTCTCCTCCCTTCTTTCGCTTTCTTCTTTCTCTTTCTTCTTTCGCTTTCTTCTTTCTCCTCCCTTCTTTCGCTTTCTTCTTTCTCCTCCCTCCTTCTTTCGCTTTCTTCTTTCTCCTCCCTTCTTCTTTCTTCTTTCTCCTCCCTTCTTCACCCATTTTATATTCCACATTTTAGGCCTGAAAATGACTTAAAACCCCCCAACATTATATATTTTCTGAATGCCAAGACCCTATAGAATAAAATGGTGGTAGTTGCAAATTTTTATGTTGCGCAATATTAGCGCAACTCCTTATTAAACCCCAACATTTAGAGAAAAATTTAATTGAATGCCCCAAAACACAACAAAATACCAATTTTTTAAATGACATATAAAAGATGAGGTTACAACGAGTAAAACGATACCCAACATGCATAGGTTACAAATTGCGTGCGTCCGTGAAACGGCGAAAAACTGCAGTACCCCAAAAAGTCAATAGAAGACGCTTTAAAAGCCCCCACAAGTCATCAATTTAGAGATACCCCAAAATACTGGCCCTAGAATTATTGCTCTCACTCCAGCGTTCGCGGCGATACCCAACATGTGTAGCGCATTCGTCTTTTTCATATGTAGGCGTGGCGACGCGCGTGCTCGCGGGGGCGGGGGACTTTAAAAAATGTTTTTTTTATTATTATTAGATTGATTTCATTTAAATGTCCCATTTAAGCTGACGAGTTCAGTTCTGGTTAAACTTCCTGTGCTTGGGTCTAACTATTGTGCCCAGATGTTGGTGAACTTCTGTAGAGTTCCCCCGTGCCGAGAGGTTTGCTTTTCCAGTTTTAATGTTTGGGTAACACCGTTAACCCTACAGGGTTGGTGGGGCAAAGGAGGTCCAATCTTGAGCATTTTCCTGGCTAGTTACAACGCTGACATTGTAAATAGCAGTTTTTAACATCAGTTTTAGTTTGTCCAGTACCACAAGTCCTTGGTGCCACTACTTTGGGTGGGTTTTATATTGAGACTATGTATTATGATTATACTGTTTGGGCTTTTTTATTCCATGCTACTGGAATGAGTAAAGAACAGCCACACCAGTGACAGGCTGTGATTAGCCACCAATAGTATTGATGAGTCTTTCATTTGCTAAAAGTTTATTGTCTCTCCCCACAGAATGACCCCATCTGTTAAAGTGGAGAAAATGCATACAACCCAAAAAACGGATGGTGCGTTGCAAAAATCGGCTGCTGGGTCTACCTATTCCTCTTCTGTCAGCTCCTCAGTAAAGACTGGCCTTAACTGGCAATCAATACCAAAGCCACCTTTGCCTTCCCCTGGACAGATACCAAATGGTAAAGGAATTCTCTCGACTCCTCCGAATGTGGAAAAGAAAGCTGAAGATTCAAACTGTAGGAAATATTTACACAAGAGATTGTCAGGTATGTACAACTCCTTCTTTTTTTATAGGTATGTTTCCTAATACTACTGTCTAACCTCCTGCTGCTTTAAGGTTTTTTGGAAGGTGGGTTTACCTGGTTTATTCACTTCCATGTGCCCAAATCCTATGGCCTGCCACTTGAAAGTCCTAGTCCACCTGGCTTCCAGGTTCCACCAGCCGTCTTGTCCACTTCCTTACACAAGAAGCCTTACACACTCAATAGAAGCCTTTTGGGAAACCTTTGGCTTGCAGAAAATGCACATTGGTCTGTAGATACTGCAGCAACGTTCAGTAGCATCGGCATGTCCTCTGCTTAAAGTGACATTAAAGTCAAATGAGGTCTCTTAATCCGATCATCATCATCTTTACTGTACTTTTCTGCTGTCCCTCCAGCACTAGTGCGGCTCTCCGATCCAGCGCTGACTCATCTGTCCGCCTCTTCTCTCATGTCCCACGTAGTCTGTGCGGGTGCACGCTGCTCCATAGACTTGCCTTGTGTGTCTCCTCGTCTCCCGGCCGAACATCTGAAGTGTGCATGCGCCCGCCCCAAGATCCTTTGCGACTCTTCAGATGTTTGGGCGGGAGCGCGCGGCAGAGAGACAAGGTGATTTTAAACACTTTTTTATAAATGGGGTTGTTTTTTTTTCATATATCTGCTGCTTGCTTAATAACCCTTTAAGCTTTATCTGCAGCAGCTCATCATTTGTTTAACCAGTTGCCGTCTGCCCGTTGTAAAAAAAACGGACGGACGGCACTGCTGCATTGGTGGGTTGCCGTCTCCAGACGGCATTTTTTTTTCTGCTCGCGCACCGTTACCGGGTGTTTCACATATAGACGATCGTCGGCTCTGTATCCTGCCGATCGTCTATATGTGCTAGTTTTTTTTATCAAATGTAAAGCAAATATGTTGCGCTCGGTCTATGTGAACCAACTGCACACTAAAGTGTTAATAAACAAATCTGTGTAAAAATTACAACAATCCGTGTGAAAAAATTGATTCAAGTGGATTATTTACATAATTTTATCACCCGCCCCCCGTCTGCTGCCGCCGCCACCGCTTTTTCGTCTCCTCACCTTCAATCCCGGGATCCGCTGCGGCCCGGGACCGGCTCGGGAGGGCGGCAGGAGGAAGAGGAAGGGAGATCAGCTCCTTGCTGATCTCCATCCAGGCTGTGAATGCAGAAGTGATGTGTATTACATCACTTCCGCATTCACCTGTCAGTCATCTGGCTGCTATAGCCAGAGAAAAGAAGCTGATGAAGCAGATCTCTGCTTCAATAGCTTCTTTTGGGGTCCACATGTGACATTAGGGGTCCTAAAGACCCCTAATGTCTCCATAAAGAGGACCTGTCAGTGTACCTTTTGCTATTATATAGGGGGATTGCTATCCCCCTATATAATAGCAATAACAATAAGTGCAAAAAAAATATATAATTTAAAAAAATAATAAAAGTCACATATAAAAAAACCCCACCAAAATGTTTAACTCCCCCACGCACATATAAACTTAAATATGTGTCCGGTGCACCAGCGCGCAAAAACGACAATTGTGCTACACACGTTACACATCGCCGCGAACGTCGCAGTTAGAGCAATATTTTTAGGGCCATCAATCACTGATGACACTAAACTGATGAGCGGTAAAAGCGTCGCCTGTGGCCAATTTGGGGTATTATCGTTTTTTGAGGTTGCGCGCACGCAATTTTAAGGCTTGACATGTTTGGTGTCTTTTTACCCGACGTGACCCCGTCTTTTATATTTTGCCAAAAAATTGGGTAATAATAAATGTTTTATCATTTTAATATAGGGGAAACAGGTTTTTTTTTTTGTAAAATTGCGGTAATTTTTCCTTAATATAGTAAAAAAATAAAAACCCCAGTGGTGAATAAATACCACTAAAAGAAATCTATCTGTCCCCAAAAATGGTATAAAATTAATTTCAGTACAGCGCTGCATGACGGAATAAATGTCAGTCAAAGTATCGCAGCGCTGAATACTGAAAAATGACCTGGATGGGAAGGGGTTTAACATAGCGGATGTCAACTGGTTAACCGACTGCCAGGCTATTCTGATCCGGCACAGATTCAGCACTTTCTTCTAGTGCTCAAGCTTGCCCATGTCCTCCCTCTGTCTGCACATTCGTTTTGGCTAGTAAAGCAGCCCATCATAGTTTTGGACCCATAGGAATGTGCTGGGGCGTAGCATAAGTGTGGGGGCTTTGTCTGATTAGAACAGCCCAGCTTTTAGGTAGACTGGAGGATGCTGAAAGCTGCAGATATGTTCCTGCAATTTATACCAGTTAGCCGGCATTGGTATTATTAAAGTGGCAGTCTCTTTATGATGGTTGTGCGTGTTGGTTAGAGGATCTTTTTCATTCCTAATCATTTTAGAATGAACATTGTATGGCCATATTTTCTCAGACCTGGACCTTAAAAGGGCAAAAAGTACTTTCAAGGAGAGCCAAAAGACTTTAATGTAGTTGGGCATATTGTGATCCCAGAGCAACTTGCTCAAACTCGCACAATGTGCTGCGCGAGTCACTTCTCTTTAGACTACAGTGCCTTTTCTATAGGCTTCCCCTTCTCTCCCATGTGGTTGTGTTATTGCTACTATGAGGGTAGTTGGTGCCAAGTGTGAAAAGTTGTGTAAGCATGGAAGATAAATGCACAATAATGTAATAAAACCACAGTATCTGCCCTCATGGCACATTTCATTTGGGATACATCTTCATTAGTTTCCCTGCCCTGGATTAGACAGGTTCATGTTGCCGCTGTCTGTAGTTTTGGTTTCCAATGACTTACTGTGACACATTCTATAGATCGAGAGTTTGACCCCGATATACACTGTGGAGTTGTCGATGTTGAGACAAAGAAGCCCTGCACTAGATCTCTGACATGCAAGGTAAGTCATGATTTCCCCTATTTTGCTACTCGTGTATCAATGGCTCAGCTACTTAAAATCAGAACTGTGTGGAGCACCATTTTGTGTAATGGCCACATAACATAAGAGTGATTTCAGAGACCAAATGTGTTTGTATGGGAAAAGAACACTGTTTAAATGAAGGGAAAGGTTGTCACTGGGACAGGAAGTCACAGACAGTAATGAGAACCTCACAGAGGTTCTAAGTCAGAGGTAGGCAATCGTGGCATGCCAGCTGTGGTGAAGCTAAAATGCCATCGTGCCCCCTGCCTTTGGTAGTCATTTCTGTCACTGTACTTCTTGCAGTGCCTCATGGGACTTGCAGTTCCACAACAGCTGGAGTGCTGAGGTTGCCTACCTGTGTTCTATCCCTTCCCTATTTACCTGGAACAATGTGTTGTGTTTCAGTCTGTGTCCCTGCTGGAGAGATTTTCCTTCACTTCTTGTGCTGACGGGAAATGAGGGGAAATCTCCCCAATGGAGACCCAGACTGAAATAAAACGCTGGCAGAGGTTCGAGCTTTCCCGAGTCGAAAACATAAAAAATAAACTTTTGGCTAAGGGACATGACCTGCAGGTTTCAGGCCTAGATTAGGTAAGCTGGGCCTAGCTGTAAGTGGAGCAATAAACCTTCAGAGACCGTAGAAGTGCAAAATGAAAAGCAATTGCAAAAAAGTCATTGAGAGACAGACATATTTTCCAAAGAGCTTTGTTTTATGAATCTCCTCCTGCCAGCCTCACTAACGTAACCCATTTCTTCCCTAGGCACATTCCTTAGGCTACCGGAGAGCAGTACAAGGGCGCAAGAAAGGTTTTGACGCGTTATTAGCTGAGCACAAAAATAAAACCAGGGAAAAAGAACTGCTTCGTCACGCTGAGCAACAGCAGCAGCAGCAGCAGACGTCTGCGCTCAGGGAACCGCATCCCTCACCTTCAAAATCTTCCCAGGAACCGCACCAAAACTCTCATGGATTCTCTGGTACTGAAGTGAAGCCTTCAGTACCCAGCAAGGCCAAGCCTCACAACCCCAGTCTTCCAAGGTCAGGCTGCTTGCTTGATGTAACCCTAACCCAAGCTATTGTTTTTCTGTCATTTTGTGGGGGGAAGGGGGACGACATTTGTGATGGATACGTGACGTGGGACATAAACAACAAAGCTTGCATATGTGTAGAGGATTTGCAACATGCATGTCAGAAAGGTTTCAATTTGTCACAGGAGTGTAGCAGTTTCTGTGCCCTATACATGGTGCAGAAGCAGCAGAATTCTGCCTGGTCTTACTAAGTGCAGATCTAGTCTGCAGAGGGAGATTGAGCTGGGGGAAGCTCTCTCCTCCATCTGCCCAGTTTAACCGAAGGGAGGAAGCAGCCAGCAGGTGCCTTGTGATTAGTGATGGGCTCGGGCGTGTTCGCAGCTCCACGTGCCGAGCCCGTCAGGAAGCTGACAACGCCGCAGTGCCAATCACAGGCACGGAGACATTTCCTGATCTCTGCAGCTGCCGACCGGGATAATGTCTCAGTACCTGTGATTGGCGCTGTCAGCTCCCTGGCTGGCTCGGCACGTGGAGCTGCGAACACGCCCGAGCCCATCACTACTTGTGACGAGTGTCCAGTTGGGCATTCAGCGGAGGTAGCAGGCAGCAGGTATTGCGCTGTCACTGTGCAATATAAGCCAAATAAACAGAGGTCCCTGAAGGGAATTTATCAAAAGTGGAGCAGACAAAATCTGGAGCAGCTGTGCATGGCAACCAATCAGCTTCTCTCTTTGATTTTCAAATCTTAACTGAAGATAGAAGCTGATTGGTTGCCATGTACAGCCGCTCCAGATTTTGTCTGCTCCAGTTTTGATAAATTCTCTTCCCTGTTTATTAGGGGCACTGTGCACATGTTTGTTTGTACAAATATGCATGGCGCAGTGAAACAGTCTAATGTATTCTTTCCCAAGATGCATTCCCAGCTTTGTTAAAGTTACAAACCAGGATTTTGCCACTACCATGGTTTTTATTCATAATTATAGCAGGGCTCAAAATTTCAAGTCCTGAGCTACTAGCCAGGCCTTAAGAGTTACTCGCCACCAGTCGCCCCACCTGACCCCTACCGTGCCCCGCCCTTAACTCTGCCAGGTCAGTGGTGTGACACAGAGAACAGAGATCAGTAACAATGCAGAGTGCAGAGGCCAGTGGTGTGATGCAGAGTACAGAGGCCAGCAGTGTAATGCAGAAAAAAGCAATGTATCCTCCATGTCCCAGGTGTCCTGCTTCTCCCGTGCTGTCCTTCCAGCCAGTAGCAGCTCTGCAGTCTTCCTCCCAGCCTATGGCAGCTGAGGTGGGCGGAGGAAGCTGCAGGATCCGGTGTTCTATCGAAAGCTCCAACTCATTGAGATCTCTAACTACCTCTGGTGCTCAGAAACACTGGAGCTCTGTGCAGTGAGCTTTCGATAGAACACCGGAGTGAGGACAGCTACAGTGCGGCACTGATTCTACTCCTTCAACAGCAGCGATCGCCGTGTCAGTTCTCTTCTCGTCAGCCGCTGGCTATAGAGCGGCCGAGGAGCAGCGTTGTATTTAGGGTTTGTGCTGCCCTAGGCAAGATGAAACTTGGCACCCCCCCAATCTAAATTTGTTCCACCTCTTCCTGTTCAAGACATTTTGCATAACCTGTCAAGTCACTGGATACAGCTTCTGACAGATTGCGCTATTAGGCATCATTAGGCATCATCATTAGGCACTGCTTAAAGTCGGCCCGTACAGATCCGTGGGACGTGCAACGAGTGGAAATTTTGAG
Source organism: Nanorana parkeri (assembly GCF_000935625.1). Taxonomy (NCBI): domain Eukaryota; kingdom Metazoa; phylum Chordata; class Amphibia; order Anura; family Dicroglossidae; genus Nanorana; species Nanorana parkeri. The sequence goes on from NW_017306277.1 coordinate 2,602,233, forward strand.
CCCTGATTATAGTGTATGTCAGGATAAAATAAGATGAAAAGAAACTCCCTTCCTTTTCTTGGAAAATCAGCATCTGCCTTAACACAATTTGTGGCGTTTGGATTAAGGTGACTGACGCTTATTAGAATTGAAGAAGTGGCTTGGATGAGCTGCAAAACATCTTCAACATTACAGAACAAGTCCTGTTGTTGAATGTGACTACTACTAGCTATACCATGACCTGGATACACAAGAACTTTCACAGACAAAAGAACACAAAATCCAGGACAGCTGTGCAATACATGCACATCAGCTCTGATGGACTACAGAACACATCCCCCTTATGTTATGGTGAGGGAAGGTGATCTGTAATCTACCAAGGTAGAACATGGCAGGGGTGACAACACTGACATACACTTATTTGTGGTTAGCTGAAACACATGTCCCATGGTGAGCAGTGTGTGCATTAGGGTGTTATTAAAAATGAATCACAGCAAACACATGCACTATAACGCTCATATGTCAATCTGTCCTTACAGGAGAACTATGAGGTGAGTGATTTCCACTCTTCCTCATAGTTGAAGCCGACGTGTGACATTGAAACTGTCACAGGTCGGCTCTATTGATCGAGAAGTGAGCGAACACATACCATCTCTTGCTCATTTCCCGATCATCTCCCTGCAGAAAGCAATGACTGTCAGTCCCCACTCCCCGCAGGGATCCCCTCCCCGTTCCGATGCTCCACCGCTGAGTGGAGGAATGCACGGCGGGGGCAGGCACAGCTGGCTCTGCCCTTAGATAGGCAGAGCCCGTTGTCAATCAGCCAGCTGAGTGGATCTCAACCTATTATTGGGATCCGTCCCAGCTTCGGCGCTCTCCGTATATAGGGAGCTATAGCCCGCTTTATACTGAGCTTTGGGTCACCGGAGGAGGTTAGTATATGTCCTCCCGTGACCTTAAAGAGAACTATGGGATAAAAAGGTTACCTCATAGTTCGCTTTTAAAGTAGGACTGTGGGCAGGCTATGGAATTTTAAACATTTCCATATTCTTGACAAGCAAGAAATAGTTTTAAAGCAAGCCATCGTCATCCTCTGAAGATGAGCTCCCTAAAGTGTCTGCAGCTACAAAGTTTACAGCAAAAGTAGGTTTGTTTTATTTCTGCAGCTCCGATCCTTCCACTTGCCAACCTTCTAATTTCTAATGGGCACAGAAAGGGGAGAGAGCAGAGTGCTGAGACCTGAAGCACCCCACTGCCTCTCTTGTGTACTTTGAGTGATTCACATCATCATCATAGTACCTACAGCTGCGTATGTCAGAGGGTTCACTTTAAATCATATTTACTGCTTGTTAGGATGATGTAAATATTTCAATGTCCATAGCTTGGCCACAGTTCTACTTTAAAGTTCATGTAGCTGTGCTGTCTACATAACAAATAGCCAGGTAATCAGATAAGTGCATTTGTTAATACAATGTGTGTGTGTGTGTGTATATATATATATATATATATATATCTAACTAGATATGGATAGGGAGTCACTATTGGATAGAATTGTGTTGTGGCTGATCGTATAGTATCTTTGTAACATCCCCTTCGCACACTGTACCGATTTACCCCAGAATCCAATGGCTACTGGAACAACTGGTGGATGGCGCCACAATATAGAATCTAGAAGATATGTTGTCCGCACACCATTCTGCTCGTAATGTCATCTTTATTCGTATTCCTTTAGCAGGACATGTGAATGCAACGTTGCAGAGCCTCAAAGGACCCCTTCCTCAGGCAAAGTGTCAAGACACTTTGCCTGACGAAGGGGTCCTGCGAGTTATATCCGTATCTTAAATTCACATGTCATGGTAAAGGAACACGAATGAAGATGACATTCCGAAGCAGAATGGTGTGCGGACAACCTATCTTCTGAATTGTAGTATGTTGCATGGAACAGAGGCAGGAGGTTCCCACAAGGTGACCTATGGACCACAAATGTAGGGATTAATTTTTCTTCCAACTATTATACCAAAATCTGAAACTGACTCCTAAATAACTTTTGGTTTTTTTACATTTTTTTTTTTTTATAGTGAATGTTGGGCATGTATAGCTGCTTATAAACACGTTCTTTTCCACTATGTGCAATCTTCAGGCCGTCAAGTTACCCAGCGCAGCACAGCGGTAATGCTCCCAACGGCTCACCATCGGTGCACGAGTCTCAACCGGTCGTACCTGCAGCTGAGCCGACCTCCCGCTTGTCTAGCGATGAGGGGGAAGGGGACGAAAAGGAGGAACCCGCTGAAAAACTGGACTGTCATTACTCAGACCACCACCCTCGGCCTGCAGCTGTAAGTATGGAGAAATCAGAAAAGATTTGGCAAACCGTCCTGATGAACTCTTAAAGTCACCATACTCTGTTGCTATCTGACTGTACTATCAACTTTAGATTTACCAAATGATATCATATAAAGTTCTGCCTCAACTACCAATCGATATCCAATCAGGGAGGCCCTTGTACAAGCAACATAGTTGTTGGTAGATCTGAAGGATGTTGTACAGAAAAACAGCAACGTGTAGCGAGTGTAATTCTTTGTATTAGCTTATCATTTAGTTTGTTGGATACAAGGCTGCTGATAATAGTGAAAACACTTCTTAGGCCTCGTTCACACCAGATGCAGTGCGTTCCGGTCCGATTCTGGCCAGAACGCACTGCCTCGCATTGCGGCCAGCTCACTTTTTAGTGGGGCAGAAGGGGGCATGGCGGTCAATTGAAGCGTGGCCGGAACACACTGAATCTAGCGTGATCGGGCCTTTACATTTAAAGTTGAGGCTGTATTATATTAGTCAGTAAATCAATGTTGGCCGGCATCCCTCGATCAGCTGATGGAAGGAGGCGCTTGGAAAATTTTCAAAACGAACAGCGGAACATATTATAGTGTATATACAGTAAAATATTAGTGTATGGGCAAATTAATTTCAACTTTAAAGGAGAACTATGAGGCGAATGAAAATCACTCAGCCTCATAGTTCTAGCCGACCTGTGACAATGAAACTGTCCCAGGTCGGCTCAATAGATCGGGAAGTGAGCGAACACATACCGTTGATCGCTCACTTCTCGATCTATCCCTGCAGAGAGCCGTGGCTGTCAATCACGGCTCCCTGCAGGGATTCCCACTCCTCTGTCCGATCCTCCAGCGCTGACTGGCGGAACTGATGGGGGAGGGCACAGCTGGCTCTGCCTCCTGATAGGCAGAACCAGCTGTCAATCCCGCAGCTGGGTGGTAATGTCGGGATCCGTCCCAGCTGTGGCGTCTCAGTATACCACGAGCTGCAGCTCGCTGTATACTGAGCTTAGGGTGACAGGAGGACGCTAGTTTGTGTCCACCCATTACCCCTTAGAAGAACTATGGGGAAAAGCCCTGACCCCATAGTTCTCCTTTAACTCCTTTTTTTGGGTAGCCATTGAGGATGTAAGTCCTGGGAAACCAGGTTAAATTTACATTGTCCTAAAAATCCGACTCAATGCTCAGCATCCTAAAAACACAGAGTGAGCACTGCGTATCTTCTGCAGACTGGGGACACCCAAACAAATTAGGTTTTTTTTGACAGAAGAGAAGTATAAAGTTCCTTTTGGTAAAAAAAAAATTAAATTCGAGTAGTATTTTTTATTTGGCTTTAATTGTAGTAAATGGGTTTCGACCATTAGAAGCTTGGAAACATTACAGCTGTGCAGAAACGGCATCCTGGTAGGAGACATCAGTGCTAATCAGGGCAGCATTGTGTGGATTCACTTTAGGTCTCCCACTAAAAAAAATAATAATAATTTGGTTTGGATTTCCTCTACAATTTTGATATCCAATAATAAAATGAATATTTTAATCTAACCACTGGTTGTAGGGGCATGGAGAATGTTTGCCCTACAAGCTCCTGAGAATACCAGCTGGATTCTTGCTGGAAATTGGTACATTCTTTTAATAGACATTTTTTTCAGCTCATGGAGTGTTTCTGTGCTTTTATATGTCAGTCTCCTGTTATCTGAATAGCAATTGTAAACGGTGTTTGTGCCTGCGCTGGAAACCATCATGTAGCTTAACTCCCAGGAAACCTCTCTTCCCACTTGCCTTTGCTGGATGGAAATGGTCATGTAGGGTGTTGAGGGTTGTAATCCTGATTCACAAGTTCTGTACTGCAGCCTGTGATGGCCATTAACTTAAATCCAGTTTTGTAAATTCCTTTTATTAATATACTATTTTACATTGGACACACTTTTACGATACTGTATAGAAAGCTTACAAATCCAATCGTATAGCATAATAACAATAATTTAGCTTGGTTTTAACACACCCATTACAATCACTCGAATACTGGAGCATGATGAGACGCAGTTCTGGTTTCACAAATTCAGTACTAATCAAACTGTTTAATTGCCTTCAATCCCCTACAGAATCTCACATTTGGCTTTCCTTTGTCAAAAAAAAAATTAGCGGTTACAGAGAAAAAGTGTTTTTATCTCCAGAGCAGAAGCAGTTGGAAATCTTCAATTAAATCCTTGCTATAGATGTAGCTTAAGATATTTTTTCTTTTACAAAAATTCCACTTTTAAGAAAATGTACAATTACCTTACAGTTGCTAAACTGTTACTTTAAAGGAGAACTACGGGGTTAAGGCTTTTCCCCATAGTTCTCCTTAGGGTAACGGGAGGACAGAAACTAGCGTCCTCCCGTCACCCTAAGCTCAATATACCGCAAGTTACAGCTCGTGGTATACTGAGACGCCACAGTACACCGCAAGCTACTGAGATGCCGCAGCTGAAGCGGATCCCGACAATTATGTCTGGATCCGCCCAGCTGCGTGAGTGATAGCTGGCTCTGCCTATCTAGAGGCAGAGCCAGCTGTACCCTCCACCGTCCGATCCGCCAGTCAGCGTTGGCGGATCGGAGGGGGGAATCCACCCCCTCCCCAGTCACGGCAGAGAGCTGTGACAGGATCGAGAGGTGAGCGAACGCCGCTATGTGTTTGCTCACCTCCCGATCTACTGAGCCGACCTGTGACAGTCTCATTGTCACAGGTCGGCTAGAACTATGAGGTGAGTGAAAAGCACTCGCCTCATAGCTCTCCCTTAACTACCAGGCGAAGTGCCTGATCTTACATTCAGCCTATGAAGTGATGTTCAGGCTCTCCACCTCCTGCACCATTACACTGAGTGACCAGTAGGTACAGGACGCAGGAGTTGAGTTGACATACCAGAGTGTCCTAGGTTTTCTAAAGGTATCTGAAGCTACAGGCAGACACCTACGTGCTTGTTTCTCAGTTTACTAACCAATACATCATTGTGTTTTCCCTAAATACGCATAGTATATTCTTTCAACTGACTTCTTGCATCTCCTCCTTACAGTTTTGCTCGTTTGGTAGCAGACAGATTGGGAGGGGGTATTACGTTTTCGACAAGCGGTGGGACCACATCCGATGTGCACTTAACTTCATGGTGGACAAACATCTAAACTCCCAGATGTGGAGGTAGGTGACCGTTTGGCTAATTGTATGTCATTTCCGCAGCAAGGCTCCCAGGTGACGCTGCATACAGGAAATGCAGGGACTACCAATTCCATTGGGACGTGAGTTACTTTTGGCCTACCCAGAAATGTCTGCATTATATCGACCATGGGCCATTGGTATTTAGGAGGTGGCAGTAGATTTATTTGTTTTACTATGTGTCCAGAAGGGTAGCTTGTTTGTCCTGTCAGATAAGCAGGCTTTCTAGGTGCCTTCTGGAGACCAGTCTTACTCCACCTATTTACCCTGAATGAACCCAGAAAATAGTTTTCAGTAAATCTTCTTAGAAATGTCCATAGAAAGCTAAATCAGGATTAAGATGGAAGTGCTTGCTGCAGGTCTGTTACATTGGAGGGACACAGGAATAGGGACAGAGATGTGTGGTGTGTGTTCTAATTTAATTTAAAAACACTGTAGAAGATGTGTACATGTTCTGTAATGCATAAAAAAGCCACTATGTGAAGAGATTATAGGTTGTGACTTTCAAATGGCCGTCAATGAGCAGGAGCCATCGTTGTGCAAAGCCACTGATTGGCTGGTAAGGTGGAATTAACAAATCAGGGCTTTGCCTGGAGCAGCTAGTAATTTAATGTCTGGGTTCATTCACACTGGAATATTCATATGAAACGTATTCTACATTTGTATTCCTTTTCCAATGAACTGATCATTTCTTGAATAAGGGAGCTTATGCCACTTATTGCGAATTCGCCTCGTGTGCTGCATTTTTGGGTTGTGTTTTTCCCCATTCATTTAAAATATGAAAGTCTATGAAAATGTAATGTAATATGTCTTTAATTGTATGATCCCATTTGAAAGCTGGTTTGTAGCAGAGCTCGTGAGGTTAAAGTGACATTAAACCCTCAGATATTTTAACATAAAACAATACTGTAATGTGTGCCTTACTGTAATCCAGGGTTGTTTCCCTTCTCTTTGCTGCTCTTCCTTTTAAATCTGTAGCTCTTCTCATGCTGGGCAGAACTTCTGTTTTGCAGCAGACTGCCTTGTCTCTGGAATGGATACACGGTGTCTGTGTGAAGGTTCACAACCTGAGCCAGCACTACAGGAAGAGGCAGTCAGCTGCAAAGGGAAGTTCTCCCCCAGCATGAGAAGAGATAAGGATTTAAAAGGAAGAGCAGCAAAGAGAAGGGAAACAACCATGGATTACAGTAAGGCACACATTACAGTATTGGTTTATGTTAAAAAATCTGAGGGTTTAATGTCACTTTAAGGAACATTTAGCTCCATTGTATGTGAAATGTACAAACGTACAAGTGTCTTTTTTTTTTTTTCTCTCATCAGGTCTAACATAAAATATATTTGTTCATGTATCATGTACGGTAAATACAAAGTATTGCTTATTTAGATTATGCCAGCAGATGGTGTTCTAGTCTCCTTTTCATGTAAAGCAGTTTTACTCTCCGCTATTGTTACAAAATGAATCACATCAGTGATTCATCCTTTGCACCTCTTAGTCTGAGAATTCAGTCAGGCAACGAGAGCCTCAAAGCATTCTTATATGTTGTCTATCTATGTGGCCCG
>NW_017306277.1:2609306-2615548 GCF_000935625.1 Nanorana parkeri
ACCGTTTTCTTTTGTTTTTTTTGAGTACCGTTATTTATCTTTCGCCAAGACCGAGTACCGGTACTTCCGCAAGCATGGAGCCGGCTTCCTAGCCTATCAGCGGGCAAGCTATGACCCACCGCCTGGCTTCCTGATTGACCATGGAAGCCGGTTCCATGCTCTTTCGTGGCACTGCTGGTCAGAGGCAATCTTCCTCTGACCAGCAGTTCCAGTATCCGGGTAAGTATCGGAGCATTTGGGCGAGAACAAGTACTCAACCAAATGCTCAGTATCGGCACTGATACCAGTATCGGTACATCCCTAATGTATATAGGAAGCATGCTTCACGCTGCCTAGCAGTGTCCCAAGTGAGCGTGAAGCCTTATGCTTTCGATAGAACACCGGCTTCCCGGTCAACATGGTATTGGCGAGTACCGAAAAAATGTTATCGCTACATCCCGATAGTAGCAGGTTGAACTACTAAAAATCTCCTGTGTAGCCCTAGACAGTTCAGGTGACGTCCGACAAGTAGGTTAATCTCTAGTAACAAGAGCTTAAAATGACCTGTGTAGCTCTATCTTAGTCCTGTGTAAGTTCCAAATTGAGCCTACACAGGACTGGGGACTCTCTCCCAAACTCCATGCGGCTTGTGAGAGGAATTGAAGTGATCAAGGTGGGTGCTGAAGTGACTGCGGATGGCTCCGCTGGGATCAGTAAGGAAGCAGGATGTCACCAGCACACCGAATTGAAGTGCGTTAAGTGCTCCCTATATCCGGGGGAGTGAAGAGGAGGTAAGTATGTGCTGATGAGAAGTGTGATAGGGGAAATGGTTGTCTTTTGCCCTGCATGGGTAAAGCACAGGTTTACTTTACTTTAATAGGTGGAAGTGAATAAGAAAAACCCATTTTCTTGTCTTGTTAGAGCATAACATTTTTTTTTTAGTTTTAGAATGATGGAGGAAAGGTTAGAACCTCAGTCACTGTTTTATGGTGTGTCCTCTTTCACTCTTTGTCCTGGGGATGGTTGTCACCAGGCCTGAAAGTAAGGGGGAATCTAAAATGTAATTTGTCACCAAAACAAGCATAGGAAGAATATTTTTCAATGGGGACACTAGTTCTGGTGACAGCTGTCCAAGGTGGTCTTTCCTCTGATTTTTGGGATATATCCACTTCCTGTTGTGTCTCTGGGGAAAGGAAATGAGGAGAAATCTCCCCAATCGGGACACAGGGGAAAACAAGCTTTTAAACCTTTTTCTACCGGATCCAAATCGAAGGAAAATAGTTTTGCCTGAAGTCCGAGTTGAATGTTTGTTTCAGAAACAATTGGTATTTTGATGAATGAACGCATTGATTGAAGAGACCTAGAATAATCTTTTGAATAGCACATCTGCTCACGCAGTGACCTGTAATGACACGTGTTCTTTTCTGTCTTGCCAGGAAAATTCCTCCGGCCTCTAGCAGTTCATCCATGCACGCTCCACACCGGACCAGCACAAACTCGGTGCCTGTGTCACAGAGTATGAACAACACTGGTTTCCTCCCGCCCAGCACAGTTACCTCTCCCCAGGCCCCCGTCTCTTCCCCCAGTACATCTGCGGACAAAGTCCTTCCCCAAGGAACTACACTAAACATTCACACTGCAACCGAAGCCACCAGTAGTATGCAAGCCAGACAAGTGTCTTCTTCTTCTTCAGCATCCACACCGTCAGTGCTTTCCTCATCGCCTAGCCCAGTCTCCAGCAAACCTCAAAAGTTAAAATCCAATAAGGCTGTGAAACCTAAGGAATCCCCCGCCAGCAGCACGAACTGCAGTAGTACCACCAACAGCAGCAGCAGCGGCTCAGGAAAGAAAAAGAAAACCAACTCCCCACCCCAGCTGCTAGCGCCTCCCCCTTCTCATTCCACTGAGTCCTTTCGGAAAAACTGTGTAGCGAACTCTGGCACATACCACTCCCCCGGCACGACCTTGTCCCAGCACGGCAGCCCGCACAGCGTCGGCCTCAACTTTGTGAACAATCGATCTGTGAGTCTTAAGCACGACCAATCAGGGAGGGGTCCCCCGAGCGGGAACCCTGCGGAATCGATAAAGCGCATGAGCGTGGTCATGAACAGCAGTGACTCCACGCTCTCGCTGGGGCCCTTCGTTCACCAGGCCGGCGGCGACCAAGCTGTGAACTCTCACAACGCGTTCCCGCATTCCCGCGTTACCCTGGACAAGCTGGCGGGGAAAAAGCGCAAGTGCACCGCGGGGCCCAGCAGCATCACCAACAATAACAACAGCAGCAAGTCCAGTAAGGTTGCCAAACTGCCGCCAGTCAACAACATACACTCAAAACACAATAGCGGGATTTCAGGAACGCCGACGCTGGCCAATAATTCACTGCGGCATCAGGTGAGGCAGCAAATTTGTCCTGAGATATCACTTGAAAAACATACATTTTAAATGTCGAGTGGTCTAAATAAGTTTAATTTTAATATGTGGTAAGCTTTTCATGACCGGGGTGATGCCCAAAAATAGCAACTCAGTGTCCAGTCTGCTTACCTAAATATTTTTATATAGCTTTGAGGGCACATAAGGCTTTTATTTGGTACACTGATTTAATAATCCGGCTCTGTTTTTTATTGTAGGTTGACATGCACGCAAATGGTTAATAGAAAGAAAAATCCTCACTTCCTGTTCCGGTGACCATAGCTTTAAAGGACAGGAAGTAAGGGAAAATCTGGACAAAACAAATCTCAGGGGTTCTAGCCTTCCCCCTACTCTTAAAAAAAAAAAAGTTTGATCTCTGTGTTGTTGGAGAAAGCCCCTGACTTCCTGTCTGGTAAAACATTGTCAGAAAGACAGGAAGTGATGAGAAATCTCCTAAGGAGCCTTGGATAGCAGTAAAATACTGAAAGGTGTGCGAAACCTTCCCACTGTATCCAAAAAGTTTTAGATGTACACTTTAAAAACTGATGGCACTGCACACGCCGCTTTAGCCTGAGGGTGGCTGGGTGCATCTGCGGACGGGAAGCTTTCATTGTTTATGCCAACGAAGCCTCCTAACTGGCATAGTGGTCACATGATCACAAAGCACTCTGGTTCCTAGTCCTCAATGGTAAGCCGAGCTGTCGGGGACCGCTAAGGTTTAGGGCAGGAGTGGCCAAACTCTGACCCTTGAGCTATTGTTGAACTACAAATCCCATAAGACACAGCAAGATTTTCACGGGCAGGACTCCCAGAGACAAGTGCATCATGGGATTTGTAGTTTCTCTACAGATGGAGGGCCGGAGCTTGCTTACCCCTGGTTTAGAGCAAGTTACCATGCAAAGTTTCACCTGCTGACTCTCAAAGGCGGGGGCATTTCCTTAGCACGGGTTATCATGCTGGGGAACATAAAGTGAGCTCAGGCGGTAAACGAGGTCTGTCCCTTTCAAAATATCCTTTTCAATAGTTTTTGAACTATAGTTATACAGGTGAAACTCGAATAATTAGAATATCGTGCAAAGTTCATTTATTTCACTAATGCAACTTAAAAGGTGAAACTAATATATGAGATAGACTCATTACATGCAAAGCAAGATAATTCAAGCCGTGATTTGTCATAATTGTGATGATTATGGCTTACAGCTCATGAAAACCCCAAGAACCCCAAATCCACAACCTCAAAAACGTAGATTATTACATGCAATCAATAAAACAAGGATTGTACATAGAACAATATCGGACCTCTGAAAAGTACAAGCATGCATATGTACTCAGTACTTGGTTTGGGCCCCTTTTGCAGCACTTACTGCAATTACTTTTGCACGATATTCTAATTATTCGAGTTTCACCTGTATACAGGATATCCTAGAAAGAAATCTGCAGGCTGCCATTATATTTTTCTCTGAAAATGCTAGTCGGCTGGCTGTCATGCCTATCTGATGTCTCCAGTTCTTTGAGTCTCTGTCCAGGAACAAGCAGCCAACTGGAGTTCTGGCTTCACTGGCTGCATTCTGGTTCCAGGCCAGTGGCTCTGAATGCGTTGAAGTAATCGGCATTACAACCAGGCCAAGCAGCATAATAAGAAGGGCAGCTTCTACGTTTCTTCCAGCACAGGTTTCCTTCAAAGTAACTTCTGGCAAATGGATACATTCTCCTCCTTTTAAAATGCTTACCTTTGAAAGGATTTGTAAATCTGTTTAGCCAGTTTTGTGATTCACATGTCTGCTGGAATTTGCAGCTGGAAAAATGACTCTATTTGGTTCTGTTCTGCAGCTTTTTCTTAGTTGACTTCCTGCACATGCGTCAGAGAGGTGAGAACGGGAAACCACAAAAGGGTGTCCTGCGTCTACCAGGTGTGCGTGATTTACAACTGACTGCACAGAATTGCAGAAGTCCTTTGACAGGTTAAGCCAGAAATATAGCGTGCAGATTCCCCATACACCTCCGTGTCACCAGACTGACAATTGTCCACTTGAAAGTGCTGGACCGTGTGACTCTTTTGGGAGGGTCGTTGGATATGGATGTCACCAGCACTCCAGAAACGTCAAAATAACAAAAGATTTTAGTGAATCTTCATTTTATTCACTCGAAAGAAATCAAGCGCTTTCGGGGCCGCACAGGGTCCCCTTCATCAGGCTTGCTGGTGGAGTGCTGGTGACATCCATATCCAACGATTATATCTGATGCGGCGCCATCCGTAGTCATTGCGAGCACCCACATCTCCACATGGGAAGTCCGGTAAGGAGTGCTACAGGTCCTTGGACATTTGTCTTTTGGGAGGGTGTCTCAGCATCAGGAGTGCGTTCGGCCTCTGGAACGCAACTCGGCTGGCTCTTTGTTTTGGGGCGGGAGGGGGCATGGCAGTGCATTGAACCCCACCCGCGGTGCGATCGCCAGCACCCGAACGCGTGGCACATTAGTGCCTGCGTTCCGGTCCAGTGCGATCTGCAAAAAAAGCAGCAAACACTATTTTTTGCAGATCGCACTGGACCGGAATACAGGCACTAATGTGCCACGCATTCGGGTGCTGGCGATCGCATTGCGGGCGGGGGGCGTGGCTGCAGTGCCATTGAGTTCAATGCACCAAACTGCCCCCCCCAAAAAAGTGAGCCGGCCGGGTTGCGTTCCAGAGGCTGAACGCACTCTTGATGCTGTGACTGGGCCCTTAGGCCTGGATGTCATGGAGGCCTGTAGCTTCACCACCTTGCCATTGTGCTGTAAGTTAGGCCAAAGAAATGCGCCATGAAGGTCTTTTACAAGATGTGAACGTGAAGACCGTGTGGGGCTGAGCAAGGACAAGCAACGCTCATTGGAATTCAAACTCCACCCCACACTCCATTGCTGCTGCTGTGTGTTTGTGGAGTTGCCCTTTAAGTGAGCCAGAAAGAGCAGCTCCACTAATTGGATAACATGGCAGCAGATGAACTGCATGATGCGCGTTCTCCGTGCCGCTACTAGTAGGAAATGGATGATGGTACAGACGAACATCAACTTGACAGCGCAGGGAGGAGGGGGTGGGGGTGCACTGCAGCCATCGCCATGGTAACCGCTATTTCCCAATGAGCTGAGCAGCTATTAACCCATTGCTTTCTAGATGGACGGCAGCTGAACATGCAAAGGGCGTGAGGCTGCTCGGCGGAACCTCGTGTCTGAAGGTTATTCACTATATGCAATGCGTTCCTCGTTATAACACGTGCAAACCTTCCTCTCATCTAGGGAGCAGGTAGAGAGGAATGTAATTTTTTGTATCAGTACGACGGCCTTAGATCTCTTTTTTTTTGTAATAATGAATATTTGGTGCAAAGCTGGAAGGCCACGTTCACATTTTGCATGGTAGCTGTCAAATCGAATTACACGGAGCTTTGTTGTGTCTCTCTGGGATTCCCCAGATTGTACAATCCAGTCCAGGATTCCAGCTGGAAGAGAGCGACACCTTCACCCCGGCCTGATAGGAGGGGCAGAGACGGAAACCACCCCAGGGGAATCGTAGGAGACTCTCCTCATTGTTCTATCTCAGGTGCCCCGTATAGGATATCACAATTCCGTAGAAACCCTCATATAAGCTTTAACCCTTTCGCTGCCAAGGACGTACATCGTACGGAGCTACAAAAGTGCTTCCAGCTGGCCAGCTCAGTACGTCGTACGGACCTGGCATTTACAGTTCTACTATAAGCTGATGGTCGCTTTAGCGACCATCAGCTTATAGTAGAACTGTTCAGCAGACTGTCCCCTTTAAATTAATAGCTGTCATCAGCGGCTCACAAGCCGCTGATGACCGCTAATTTTAAAAATACCGG
>NW_017306277.1:2615577-2633967 GCF_000935625.1 Nanorana parkeri
TCATTCATGAATTTCTGAATGGGGAGTAGCACTCCCTATGGAGGCTTCTCCCCATTCATAAACTGCTTGATAGTAAATATTTTACTATCAGCAGTTTCTGAATGGAATGGGAAGCCTCTGTACTGAGTGCTTCCCATTCATTGAGTGCTGAGGCTGCAGAAAAATACATTGAGGATTTGTTTAATGTTTAAATGTTTAAAAAAATGTTTAAAAAAAAATGTTTAAAAAATTTTAAAAAAAAAATGTAAAACAAAATAGAATTATTTTAAAAAAATGTGTAAAAAAAAACAAACTAATAAAAAAAAAGGACAACCCCTCCCTCCCCCCACATAACACACACATATTGTGGTGCACACCATGCATATGCGCTGCAGTGCGTTGTTAGAACGCATCGCAGTGCATGATCTTTTTTATTTATTTTTTTTCTTTAAAAAAAAACATTAAATTAACTGTGGCAGCGCATGGCAAAGCTTTGTGACTCATTGCCATGCGTTGTGATACCTTGTGTTGCAATTAAATATACACCTGTATCATTTTATCACAACACAAACACCAAAACAATTTTTTACATAAGTCGATTATTTACAGTTTTGCATACCTTCATTTTTTTACCTTTTCGCAAAAAGGCGCAATTACAAATTTGCTAATATTTGTTATTTATTAACTCAATACAGTTTTATCTTTTAGATTTAGTCAGAAAATAATTTTTTTTGTGCACGGATACTGATTTTGGTGTGTTTTAACAATTGAATTGTGTATTTTTATCGGTTTAATATTAATTTGAGAAACATTTGCGCAATTATCGCAGGGCCTACAAATTTAGTATCACCATCTTTTTATTCTACCGGGCCTGCGCTTTCAGAAAATATATGGTTTGGGGGGTCTTTTACAAACGCTAGCAACGCAGCAGTTGAAAATCAAACCAATAGGAAAAAATTGCAGAAAATTCAAAAATGGCTTGGCCAGCTGATTTGAAAAATGTTCCGGAGGGCTTGGCAGCGAAAGGGTTAACATGTTAAACATTAATTCATTTTAATCTTTTTAACTCTGCAGCTTTGACTTAAGTGATACCAGGTGATCCTGCCGGAGGCCCTTGTTCAGTCACTTCCTGTTATAGGGTGACAACTCCTTGTCCCTGTCTCCTAGTTGTGCTCCTACATTGTCACGCGGGCATCAGATGGAGGCTACAGCCGGTCCTGCTGACACTCATTACACAGGCATGGTCTACTGTTGTCACCATCAGAAAACCTGCCATGTGAAATGCCATGCAGCCATCGGTGAAGTGCATGTAGGCAGGAAGTGACTGCAGGAGATCAGCAGTACTAGGATGCAACAAAAGATTTGAAAAAAGGTGATTTTTTTACTAAGGGTGGCAACGTCTTTAGAAAGGGTATCCCCTGACCCTTATATACTCATCATAACAGCTCTCGATGGCAGCTCCTTGCTGAGATTGGCTGGGGGAGCGTTGACATCACTGCCCTGGTCATGTGAGCATTTCCAGGCCTAGCAATTGGCTACTAGGGCTGGGTCCCATCACGCAGGGGAGCAGATCATGTGCTCCTCCATTCCCAGGAAGTTCCAATATTGATTGTGAAGGAGCTGCCAGGAAGTTCAGGTATGGTGAGTATCTGGTCATCAAGGGGTCATCAAGGGATGCCGCTTTCCAGAGACGCTCACAACAATGTGTCTTTAAGACAGAATATTCAGATTGATGCTTAGGCCCATTTGTGCCGGGTTCTGTCAAAGCAATGACTGGAGTTCTTCCTAATTGCATATGATCTGAGGAGTATTTGGGAGCTGGTAATGATAAAATGGTGCTGTGTCTTTAGTCCAGTATAACATAGTCACCAGTGTTTTTTAACTTTGATATGGCAAAAATTGGCAGCACATAATAAAGGTCAATGTCTACAGAACCTCACAGGGTCTGTCCTTCGAGTCAACCTTGGAGTACTGGTTATGGGTCTACATCTGGGTTAGTCAGCCTCATCACTCCAACTGTTGTGGAATTACAAGTCCTATGAGGGATTGCAAGACTGACAGCCACAGGCATGACTCCCAGAGGCAGAAGCATGATGGGATTTTTAGTGTCACAACAGCTGGAGTGCCGAGGTTTCCTACCCCTGGTCTACAATCTATTGTAATAGCTCCACGTTGTGGCTGGTGGTGAAGGTGAAGCTCCTCTCCTTGTAAATGAAACGGTTTCTCATTGCAGCAGAAATTCACATTGCATTTGCCTCCATGGTGACTTTTCTCTCTCTGCTTTCCTTTACAGCCAAAGGCTCGTCCCTGACAGTTAATTGTTACACGAACTGGACAAGTGTGGTAACAATCAGCAACCTCCAGCTGGCTGTGTTGGGCTCCAAGATGCCTTTGAGTTTTCTCAAACTCTCTGCGGTCCTCAGGTGTAGAGCGATTCTGGATGCATCGGCCAGACCAGGATTGATTTCTGCCCAACCCTCTCTTGAAGCCATGTGTGTAGCAGTCAGTCCCGCGGCCGCTTCTATCAGTGTTAGTGGACTGAGCCCCTCGCTACAAACCTGTACGATTTCAAGTTGCGTCAAGCGCCACCTTTTGTCCTCCAGCCCGGGCAAAAGCGAAAGAGAGAACGGCCCAGTTTACTGTAACTTTCAGACGCCGAACAACGTCCATCGGAGAAGACGCGACGACCTTAAGAAGAGGAATACGGCTTTACCCAATAACGGCAATGATCCCGTGATTAACTACTAAAAACAAAAAATAGCACAACTACAAACAAAAAGAATAAGAAAAAGTTTCATGAATGAGACTGTTGAATGGGCTGGACAGCCTTTTTTTTCCCCCCAGGTTATACTTGCTAAGAAGCTGTGAGGAGTTTTAATGTCAATAATTTTGTCAGAAGCATTGTCAGGTTTTAGTAAAACAGAAACATTTTTATGTTTTCAGCTTACGCTTAACTTACTGTGATTGTATCGGTAACATTTTCAGACTAAAAACCAAATGAAGAGGCAGACTAATCTAGTTAACTCTCCCAAAGATTACCATGTGGTAGGAGGTGATTGATCAAGTGCACCATGTTTATTTTGTCAGCTGTGCCCCTCCCTAGCATCCATTTTCACTCTCCCTGTCAGAGCATTAGCCTGTTTCACCCCTGGCAGCCATTTTGACTCCCCTGTTGGTTAGAGCAGCCCCGCTCCCACTTCCAGCGGCCATTTTGACTCAACTCAATGTCCGAGCAATAGCCTGTTTCACACCTGGCTGCCATTTTGACTCTCCTGTTGGTCAGAGAAGTGCGCCTCCTGTTATCAGCAGCTATTTTGACTCCACTGTCTGTCAGAGCATTAGCTTTTTTACACCTGGCAGCCATTTTGACTCTCCTGCTGGTTATGGTAGTGCGGCTCCCCTTTCCAGCAGCCATTTCGACTCCATTCTCTGTCGGAACTATTCCCCACCTGCTTGTTTTGTACCTGGCAGCCATTTTGACTCCTCTGTTGGTCAGAGCAGTGCTTGTCCCCATCCAGTCAGCTATTTGAACTTCACTCTCTCAGAGCAGTATCCATCATGCTTGGCAGCCATTTTGACTCCTGTTGGTCAGAGCAGGACCTGTCCTCATCCAGTCAGCTATTTGAACGTCACTCTGCCAGAGCAGTGTTTTCCTCACACTTGGCAGCCATTTTGACAACTCTGTTGATTACAGTAGTACCTCTCCCACTTTTGGCAGCCATTTTGACTTCACTTTCTGTTAGAACAATATCCCCGTGCTTGTTTTACACCTGGCGGCCATTTTTGCTCCCCTGTTGGTCAGAGCAGTACCTCTCCCCAACCAATCAGCTATTGAACTTCATTCTTGTCAGAGCAGTGTCTCTCTCACATTTGGCCGACATTTGTATTCAAGTTGTAGGTTACCACGCCCAGTCAATGTCTTGTTTTCTTCAATATTCCCTTGTGGGGAAATGAAGAAAAATCACATTTTATGTGTGCTCTGTATTGAGCCAGTTGCTACTTCCTGTGAAAGAGCAATTCATTGCCACATAAGGTTGCCACCTTTTCTGGAAGAAACAAAATACTACCGGCCATACAACCTCTTTCTTAATAATGACATTGGCAACGAGTGCCATTTTTACAGGCCAGGCCGCAGCTCCATTGCCACATGACCAAATAAAGAGCGTTCCGGTATGAGTTGGTATTCCCTATTGGCGTAGATGCAGTGTTGTCCTTGCAGCTAATATCATTGAATCTGATGCTTATGAATTGTTTGTGGGCAGCTACATTCACCCAGATCAATAATTGTGCTCCAGCAGAAGCTTTACTCGGAGAGCCCCTTCTGTTAAACCTTTTAGACTTTAAAAGACTGCTAAACCTTAGAGCCAGGGGTAGGCAACCTCAGCCCTTCAGCTGTTGTGGAACTACAAGTCCCACGAGGCATTGTGAGACTGACAGCCCCAGGCATCACTCCCAGAGGTATGATGGGGCTGAAAAGCTGAGGTTGCCTAGCCCTGCCTTAGATGCTCACATCACCCTTGCTGATTATGCTTTCCAGATCCCAATCTGAGGAAAATGGAGATGTTTGGCTTTGCATTGACAGCAGCTGAACATGCACTACTGTTCGCTGATGTCAGTTTTTTATTTTTAAAGGCAGCTAACAAGATAGAAAAATATCTTCCGTCTCAATTTATCTCAAATATCTTTTGTTCTTCATTTTTTATTTTTTGTACTGCATCACTGTCTATGAATTGTGATAAAGTGCTTAGGACCATCAACCGTACAGTTCATGGAACAAATCAATATGCAGAACTGCCAAATGCAAGTCGCAGCCCGACATAAAGAACAACTGCAGACCTAGATTGGCTTTTATTTCAAAGTCTTGAAAGAATTGCTCATGTTCAGCTTAGTGGTGATGACCTGAAATCTGTCTATGTAGTTGCTGAATGTTGATATGTGGCTTGCAGCGCTAGTCCCTGAACTGTAAGCTGATGGGCTAGTGGTGGGGTTAGAAGGGAGAGAGATCAAGGTGGCCAGTGTGGTGTAGTCGAAGGTGGGGGGAGTCGCACAGGATAGTGTACATCAGGCCAAAATAAAAACACTTGGCAGTGCATCTTTCATTACATGCACATTGCCCCATGTTTTATCTAAATTTAAAAAAATGCTAGAAATTCAGAAAAATTACCCAGGAATCCAGTGTGCTCCCAACGTTCTTTCTGTTGGGAGCTGACAGCACTGCGACACTGAAATCCCTAGGAGTGTTGTCAGCCCTGCCCAGTCCTCCCTTAACTTTAGAAACCCTCCCCGATGCTGTTCTGTAGTCCTATGCACGGCTGACAACACCGCTGGGGATTTTAGTTTAGGGGTCGCTGAGTGGTCAGTTTACGACAGGAAGAAGACAAAATATGCAGCAATGTAGTTGTATTGCAGAGATGTGTTTTTGGCCATTCACTGGAGCTGTGCTATGAAGTTGTGATGATTATGGGGCAAGGCAATGTTCCTAAAGAAATATGGCAGCCAATGTAACCGGCTAATAAGTCAAATCAGCAGGAATAGACCAAGTAATACACTGTCCACCAATCAAGACTATAGCTTGAATATTTTTTTATGAATAATATACAGTGTGCTCTTAGTGCCGCCTGTTCACACCAGGCCATTGGGGTAACATTACGTTCACACCAGGCCATTGGGGTAACATTACGTTCACACCAGGCCATTGGGGTAACATTACGTTCACACCGGGCCATTGGGGTAGGAAGGGGGGGGTGTGAGTCACTTGATTCCCCCATACCTAGAAGTACCAAGTATTGTTCTTGTGGCAACAAACAAATCGGTAGAGGAGTGAACGAAAGCCAAGTATATACAGGAGAGGGGGCTGTAGCTTGGCCCTGCATGGGAAAATCACAGGTTCACTTGAAAATTTCAGTTGCGTCTACTGAGAAATGTTTGTTTTCTATTGCTCTGTGAGCACCGTCATCCTTTACAGACACCACGTGGCAGATAACGTGGACACATACCACTTGCAACAAGTAACATGTGAACCTTTGACAGTGGATGCAATTGACTTTTTTCAAGGCCTGCCTTGTCTCATAAGATATTACGGACCTGACTCACCATTGCATCCGATTGTTGCGAAGGTGGTGATATGCTTTAAAGAGGTTCTCCAGGGGAAAAAATATTCTCTTATGAAGGAGGATGATTAACCTGCAGCAGGAGAGTCAGTGGCTGTGTGTCAGGCTTGACCGCTTGTATGAAAGCAACGTTGGCGATAGATGAGGAGGTGCTTTGGATACATATTTGGTTCTGACAGCAGATTGGGAAACCAGTCAGATAATTTCAGATAGGGCCTCGGACTTTACAAAACCCTGTACTCTTGCAGGAAAAAACCCACCGCCAGCATGAATAGGAAGGAAGAGACTAACAGGGTTCTTCACAAAAGGGTGAAGAGTTTGGAGAAGACAGGAGAAGGGAACAATCTAGGACAACATAGCTGATTTGGAAACATCATTCAGCTATGTTCACTTCTCCTGCTTTCTCCAAACTCTTCACCCTTTTGTGAATAACGCAGTAAATCTTTTCTTGCAGAGTTTGAAAGGTAGCTGCAGAAGAAGACCTTTTCTTCTTGCCTGTCCATCAGGCCATTCCTCTAATCTTCTCTCTGTTAAAGAGAAGACTGCCTGAAGATTCCTAACATCTGACATTCTGGAAGTGTCGGATGCTTGCGCACCCTCACCATGGACTGTAGTTTCATCCACTGCCCCTTACACCACTACTGTGTTCTGTGGTAACATAAGGGGTGGTAGATGGAACCTCTGTGCACAGAGGGGGGACCAGGCATCTGATACTTCTGGATGTGTTGGCTGTATAGATTTTTTTCAGGCAGCCCTAGTTCTTGAACAGAGTGTAGATCGGAGGAATGGGCAGCAGGACAAGTGAGTATTAAAGGTCTTCTTTTGAATGTGATTTGACCTTAGAGGAGAGTCCGTCCCTTTATATATTGAGGCCCTCACAGCTATGCTCCTTTTTATATTGTTCTAAACCTGCAGGAGAGTCCTCCTGAAATAATTATAGATATTAGGCAAAAAGTAAGCAAAGTCTTCTGGCGAACTTGTCAAAACCATCGTGAACATGAACAGCAGGGTATTAATGTTATCAGTTGGTCCAGTTTGGCCATTTAGGCTTTCAAGTTTTGGGTGTCACAATTGGATCAATAAGAGCCCGCCTTGCCCCAGCAATCAATCAGCTTCCTGCTTTTAGGGTCCTTATGGAAAATTACAAAGTATGAAGATTCATCTCATCGGTTGCAGGAAAGGGTTGGATAGAACAACATATTCTCAGGCTGTTTTTGCTGGGCTGTTGCCTAAAATTGTGTGTTTGTGGACGCACAGATTCCCATATCATGTGTGAAATCGGTGTAATGCTCCTTATTCTAATGGGACAGACAGCCACCGACATGAAATCTTGCCTTCCTAGAGCCATGCATAGCTAAGGGTAACACAGACGGGTCATTGAAGCGAGTTTGCTCTTGACGTCCATTGGTACTATATCTTTACCAGCGTTGAAGGAGCCCAAGGTTATTACGGAGGCTTGTTAGATGTAATTATCAGGCTGCATGTGACCAAGAACCATTGACTGGCAGTATTCTGGTTTAGGATGTTTGGAATAGTAGATGGGAGTGTGCCGCTGGTCACCTAATTGACTCATATATGAAATGTTTAAGCTTGTTAGTGCGGGGTCATCAATATTAAGCCCTTTGGGTTTAGAGTAACCCAATGAAACAGGTGACCCCAGTCGGGTCCTAGACAGCTCCAGCATCATAAATGTAGTCAGGTTCCCCCTCCTGTTTGAATGTTGGAGCCTTTTTTTGTTGGTTCCTTCGCACCTTTGTTTCTATGAAAGGCAACTTGATATTCTCGGTGAACCTTTCACTATGTCCATAAAGCAATGTGGAAACTCCAAACTTTAAACCTTGTTTGGCACCTCTGGCATAAGATTCTCTTAGGGTAGTCATTTGTGAAAGGCCAAACTGCTCGGAATTTGCTCCTCCCACTTTTTTTCCAGCTGTCTCTTAAAACAAGTGCACGTCATCCCTTCAAAATCTTTTCCATGGCACTGTTAAATGGAATCTTTTTTATTACATTTTTTTTATTGTGATCGAGTTCCTCAGTTATCTGAGGAGCAGCCATAAAAGCAGCAAGTGGAATTTAAATCCAATTGACCCATGGTGATGCCTATCAAGGGATCATTTGCTTTTGTTTTAAGATGCATTGACCTGGATGTTAGGAAACGTTCGGCCTTATTTGTGTTTTTGCGAATAATAATCATTGAGATCCTAATTATGCTTCTTTCATACCGCTATGGAAAGTGTAAGTGACTATTCAGAACTCTTTGGCCATTTTGAAGCTAAAAACTGACCAGGTAATTTAGGAAAATCGCTGGCGGTTCAGGCCAGTAGGGGGGCAAATACTTTGCTACCTAATGAAATTCTTACCAGTCTGTCCACACAAAAAAAAACATTCTCCGCAAGGTGGCAATATGATTGTATTATAGAACTATTGCTTAAAACTCCTACTGTTTCTTTAACCTGAAGAATAAAAAAAATGAAAATTATTATAAGTTTAAAAAAAAAACTTTAAAAACCCTACTTTTTGTATCTTTATTTTGGAATTTCTTCTATCATATGGAAAAACAAATTGAAGTATCCCTATTTCAAGAAACGTATTTTGTTAAGAAAAAAAGAAAATGATTGTACATATTGAAATATGTATTTTTGCACAGGTCTTTTTTGTTTTTATTTTTTTTTCCTTATATCCAGTTTTGGTACAATGGAGATCATCTAATATTTATTTGTTAATAAAAAAAAGAATACCTTTTATGATTTGAAGTGATTCACTGCCAAGCCTATATTCTGACATGCCTAAGTATAACCATTTTAAGGGATTCCTCCGTTTTGGGGGCCTGAGTTTCCTTTCTCGGTGTCTGTGGAGTGGATTATTATCAATTGTATGCCATGCTATTAGTTGCCTAAAATCAGCGGGTTTAAGCTGTAGCTAAGGGGCTATCTATGTTTTTTTTCTTTTTTTTTTTCTTTTTGGAAAACTCTGTTCTATACCTGTGTGTGCAAATGAGGGCACCTATGTGCTTGTGTGTGATTTTTAGTCTAAATAGACCTAAAACCTACAGAGAAAAATGAAAAGTGCCTGGTTCTAGTTTCCAAGCTGTACTCTTTTTTTAGCTTTTCCTTAACACTTGAATGTTCAGTTGGGTTTTTTTTGGGGGGGGGGTTTTCAGAGCTTTTTTTTGTTTTTATCGCAGTTTATACAATTTGTACTACAGGCAATGAGAGAGAACTACTTACGACAGCATTTAAAAAATTTTTTTTAAACGCCCATCTTGCCGAAGGGACCAGACCTGCCTCTATGGCTCTGGGTTAAATTTGGTTGATCCATTTTGTTTCCCTCCTACCGGTGACGGCGCAGGTACTTGACATCAAGGTTGGTGACCAACGTGTATGTATAGCGTAGCTATTGTTTTAGGAGAAAATTTAAAAACTAAAAGTAGTTTATTTAATAGAGAACTGAATAAAATATTTTTTATATAAAACAAATTAGATTTTAAAAAAATGCCAGATACCTCGTGGAAACTGAATCTATATCGGAATTCCAAATGGAATGTCGTGATTTTTAACGATGTCTTCCTCCGAGTTCCCTTTGCCAAGGAAATTTTCTGGTCCCTTTTGGCCTTTTTTTTTTTTTTTGTAGATTTAGAAAAGTGGTTTCCGGACCTAAGAGAATGCGTCTCTCTGTTTACTAAAGACAAGTGAAACCTCTGAAAGATTTTAATGACTTGAATTATTCATTTGGACGGTGAATATTCATGAAGTACAAGTCCTCTAAAACAATAAGGTAGCATTCTCTTCGACAAGGAATTTACCTCACAAAATGGCTGCTGCTTCCCTTGTGTGGTTGACGGGCTATCCTTATATAAGGCAGGGGAGCACTGCTTCAGTCCTAGTAGGCCACCATCCTCACAGGCTTTGATATCTCTCTCCCTCCCAGTTGCTAGGCTATCTTTTGACTGCAATACTACAAATCACTCATTTAGATCTTGGGCCAGAACTTCTGACCATAGAGTGGCAACCCTGGGCCACTAAAAACTGGACTTGTAATGGTTGGTATTAAAGCAGAATTAAACTGGCCTTCCCTGGTTGGCGCCAACATTGGGACCTGGTCTTTTTCAGGGTTTGGGATCTTTGGTCATGTTGATTGGCCAACCCGAAGTGATGAATGATGCAAATCACTCATTTAGATCTTAGGCCAGAGCTTTTGACCATAGAGTGGCAACCCTGGGCTAATAAAAATTGGACTTGTAATGGTTGGTATTAAAGCAGAACTAAATTGGCCTTCCCTGGTTGGTGCCAACATTGTGACCCGGCCTTCTTTAGGGTTTGTGATCTTTGGCCAACCCGGAATGATGAATACTGTGAATCACTAATTTAGATCTTAGGCCAGAATGTCTGACCTTAGAATTGCCACCATGGGCAACCCTGGACCCTTAAAAATGGGACTTGTAACCTTTTGGTAGTAAAGCAGAACTAAACTTGCCTTCCCTTGCTGGCACCAACAGTGACCTGGACTTCTTCCTGCTTTTGGGATCTTTGGCCAACCTGGAATGATGTAACTCCCGCACGTGCGTGGGAGTTCATTCATTCTTTGACCAAGGTAAGCGTACACAGCTCAGTGTATATCATACAGAAGATTTTGAACAGGCAGCTAAGTCTGTTTCATTGCAGAGACCTTGCGTGTCTATTCTTCACTGAAGAGCCCATCTGCTTGCTTTTTTTTTTTTTTTACTGTTTAGTTCTGTTTTAAGAACGGCTGATTGACCCAAGTATTGAAGCCATTGGAATAGCCTGACAGCCAGGAACCTACCATTTTCAGATGTTACCAATATCAGCCTACATCACTCCTTAAAGGATCATTCTACCAAAATTTGTTTTATTTTTTAGTAGATGCTAGTAAGGTGAATCACAGTCTCCTTCTATGTCTTGGGGACTCTGGTGCCAAGATCAACTCAACATAGTTTCTGATTCTCCTTCCTCTACCTTAGTCTCACTCCTCCACCAGTCCTCCATAACATATAGAAAAGTATAACCGGGACCCCCTGCTAACAGCCACAGCTGAGAACTCGGTGGTCTTGCCACTTGGCGTTCCTGAGACTTAAAAGAATCTGATTACCTCACTAGCATCTATCAACCTTGGTGTGACCTTTGATGAGAGAGTATGGAGACTGCTATGGCTGGTAAAAAATGTCTTTCTAGTTTTCGAAAGCGCATGCCAGTGTGGGAACCATTTTCAGGTTTTAATTCCTGTCTAAGGGGAGATTTGTCCCTCTTTCCTGTTGGGCAACAAGAACAGGAAATGACAGCAATTCTCTCGTTTCCTGTATAGGTGACCGATAGTGGTGATAGCAATGTTTTTCAATGGTGACAGAGCAAAAAATACTTGTATATATTTATATATTTTTTATTTTTTTTGTAAGGTGGAGGAAGATTGGAACCACTGTTAAGGTGCCCATACACCTGCAGATTATCGTGCGACAATCGCGGGTGATCCTGCAATCGTATGATAATCGGCAGGTGTATGGGCGGCGTGCGACCGCATCTACTGTACGGTCGCACGACTTTCGTCTTCCTAGCACGCTGGAAAACCGGCGGGTTGGTAGCGTGCTCAGAAGACAAAAGCAGCACGGGCCGGTGTGCGCAAGCGCACACTGCCTGCTCAGCATTGCAATCATCGGCAAGCCCTCCCCTCAGTGGGGAGGGCTTGCGATGATCGCAAGTATGATCTACCTGTCTAAGATGGGCAGGTCGTACGAAATTTTAATGACCTTACAACCATCGCACAACGAAAGTCGTGCGATGGTTGTAAGGTGTATGGCCAGCTTTAAGTTTTTGTTTTTTTTATGTTGGCTTTTTCTTTTTTGTATTTCTGGAGTCACCTGGACAGGAAGTAAATCTCCCCACGGAGAGCTCCAGACAACAACCTAACAAAAGAAGTTCTAACCCTTTTTCAGCAGTTAGGAAGCTGTGTGTAACACAAAATGATTGCCTGGCCCAAAAGGACTGAAGCGGTGCAGCCCCAGCGTCACGGGTCAGGGTGTATGCCGAAAAGATGGACCTGAAAGCCCCTCGATTTAGGAGATAACCGCGTAGGATGACGTTCTGTACAAGCTTTGCATTACAGGATGACACAAGCACTACAGGTTGTCAATGTGAATGTAGTTCTTGGAAAGCAAACTCGCTCTTGTCTATTTTTCTTCTCCGTAAAATGTGTGAATAGTTTGATCATTTGTACACATAATCAGGAGCATCTGATCAGCTGGACGTTTGGCTGCTGTTTAGTTCATGAACAAAATGTCATGGCATAGAAAAAAAGAAAAAAAAATTACTTTGGATATTTAAAAGAAAACAAAATATATAGTTATTTGTTTTGTAACAAGTTTATGTAAATAAAATAATTTATACTATTTATAAGAAAAGAACATTGTGCTTTGCTTTATGAGAGGATATCTAGTTTGTTGAACAAACGTGTTACTTCAATGAGGCAATAAATGTAGGAATGTTTAATAAATGACGCCATCACTGATTATTGCAGAATATCGATGAGGGGGCGGGGGGGTTTCGCTGAGGTAAACATGACACTGCTTTAGTGCTGCAACAACTAATCGACTAAAATCGGATATAACCGATGATTGAAAAAGTTGTCAACTTTTTCAATCATCGATTAATCGGCTTTCGATTAGTTGACCCTGTTCAGGGCTCCACACGCGCCGCACCTCCTCCCCACCTCACGCTCGTTGCTGCCAGACCCGGCCTCCGCCCACATCCACGATCGGCACAGGGACGTGGGGAGAAGACGACGTAAGGAGGAGCAGGTGTGGGGGGATGACAGCCGCCGATAGACAGGCCCGATCTCAAAAGCAAGTTGCTGGAAGACTGCTCAGGTAAGCCTGCACTTTCCACACATGGTGCTCTATAATGTATCGCTGGTATTTGTAGTCCTCTGTAGCTGACGGTACATTGCGCTGTACTGTATATTATACCATCAGCTATAGAGGACTACAAATCCCAGCAATACATTATACACTATGTATAATGTATTGCTGGGATTTGTTGTATTCCTCTATAGCTGGTGGTATTCTGCATGCATTGCTGTATAATTTTACACTTGCCATTGCACTATATTGCCCACCACACTTTTTTTTTTACTTCCACCGCTCCAAGCTTGCTCCCATGATGGACTACAATCTCAATACAAAATAGTAGTCCCATCACTGGAGCCATTTTTTTAAATGTTATTTTATTTTTTATCCGATTAATCGAACGTAATAATTGGCTAATTAATCGATTTTTGAAAATAATCGTTAGCTGCAGCTCTACACTGCTTTACAAAAATGTTTTGGGGCTTAAAGGAGAACTATGAGGTGAGTGAAAATCACTCAGCCTCAAAGTTCTAGCCGACCTGTGACAATGAAACTCGCACGTCGGCTCAATAGGATCGGGAAGTGAACGAACACATGCTGTTGCTCGCTCACTTCTCGATCCTGTCCCTGCAGAGAGCCGTTACTGTCACTCATGGCTCCCTGCAGGGATTCCCTCGTGGTATACTGAGCTTTGGGTGACGGGAGGACGCTAGTTTGTGTCCTCCCGTTACCCTTAGGAGAACTATGGGGAAAAGCCCTGACCCCTTAGCTCTCCTTTTGAAGCAGAGCTCCTCGGGAAATAATTATTAGGTAGCCTGGCACTGCAAGGGTTAAGTGCTCATTTTGGTCTAAGGAGCAAAATAGTTCTACTTAATCCTCGGAGCCGGAAGGCTGTGACAGCGCTCCCACCAACCTGGCACCTCCTCCACTGCAGCGATGATATATCCCTTGGCGTCCTCACATTCTATACACTAGCAGGGTTATTCACAAAAGGGTGAGGAGTGTGGGGAAGGCCGGAGAAGGGAACAATCTAGGTCCTAGGAGAACATAGATGATTGGCAAACATTCTCCAATTCAGCTCACTTTCCAGTTCAGCTATGTTGTCCTAGATTTAAAAAAAAACACAAACAGGGGGCGCCTTTCCTGGTGCAGACAAATTTATTAAGATCAGGATCAAAGGTAGATAAAAAACATACTCACAAAATTCAGCATGATAATGATATAAAAAGTAAGTCCATGGACCCAACAGAAAGTCTATGGAAGCTGCACAATCGTGTCTATGTGTCAGCAGAGGAGACTGTGTGATGACGCGTTTCCGGGGTCACGCCCCCTTCATCAGATGAAGGGGGCGTTCACTTCTCCTGCCTTCTCCAAACCCTTCATCCTTTTGTGAATCGCCCTCTATATATTGGACGTGATGACTCACAGATCTTAGACCACTGGAGTGGAGGGGGAGAGAAGCTCCAGGGACCGGTATAAGAGCAAGCCGGTGTTCTAACATAATACTGGACTTGGTTAGAATTCTGGACCGCACGTCAGTTCCGGTGGCGTGGTCTCCGATTTCTAATGAGAGCTCAAGCGCGGAAGAGTAGACTAAGTCCATAAATGTTACCGAATATTTGCCTGTATTGTGCATGTACTATCGCAGTGATGGTGAACCTTTTTACGCCCGGGTGCCCAAACTGGTAAGATCTCCAACTCATTGTCATGTCCGGTGACTTGTCAGTAGGAGATTTGTACGAGATGGCGCTAGTGCGCGTGCACCAGCCGTGGCAGTTTAAGAATCCTCGAGTTCTCCAATTCCCGTCAGTGCGGCATCACAATCCTCGTCATTGCAAAGCAAAGGCAGCCAATCAGAGACCATCTGCTGCCAGCAGATGTCATGTTCTGCCATCGGGTGGGCGTGCAGGTGCAGTAACCCCAATTGGAGAACTTGATACTGTTCCTAGGTGGGCGCACTGACGGGAATTGAAGAATTTGACGAGCATTGTGACGCCGCACAGGTGCACTGATGGGAATGGGAGAACTCCACAAGGATTCTGACACTGCCATGGCTGGTGTACGCTCACTAGCGCCATCTCTTCAAAATCTCCTACTGGTAAGTCCGCTGACGTGACGAGTTGGAGATCTTGATGAGTTGGCCATTTCGATAGAACACTGGGACGGTTGGGCCTTTTCTCAGGGGCGGGCCTGGAGTGGGAGCTCCAGGCACCCCTATGTTATTCCGGACCTGGGCTCGCGTGCCCACTGTGGCATGCGTGCAATAGGTTCATCACCGCTGTGCTATCGGGTCGAGATAGTTTTCAGGCAAAACACCTGTATCGGGTGGCCGATGTGGGTGCAGATAATTCACAGGCAAGACACCTGTGTGGCAACGTAATGAGATATACCACAAATGAAAAATAAAACCTAGATAAAATCATTACAATGTATGTGGATTGTGTAAAGGAATCAGGTTTCCAGCACCTTGCCTGTGCATTGTGTAAAGGTAGTGGCTTCCCAGGACCTTGCCTGTTCATTTTCTGGACCCGCACAATTGGCTGTGAAATATCTGGACGCATCTGGAAGTCTAGAAATCTAACAGGTCCAGAAAACTACCAGTACACCAGCTCCGAAGATCGGGCAAGTATAACTTTATTTTAAACCCTAGACCAAAATGAGCTGTTAATAATGATGTTCCCCGAAGTTCTGTTCCACCTTTGCAGTTAAATTTGAGAAAATACCACCATGTGTTCCCATTCACGCTGTGTATGTATATACACACTATTGCCAAAAGTATTGGGACACCCCTCCAAATCATTGGATTCAGGAGTTCCAATCACCTCCTTGTCACAGGTGTATAAAATCAAGCACCTAGGCATGCAGACGCTTCTACAAACATTTGTGAAATAATTGGTTGCTCTCAGGAGCTCAGTGAGCCAACCAGGGAAGGCCAATTTAGTTCTGCTTCAATACCAACCAGGAGCTCAGTGAATTCAAGCGTGGTACCATGATAGGTTGCCTCCTCTGCAATAAGTCAATCCGTGACATTTCATGCTACTAAATATTCCACTGTCAACTGTTACTGGTATTATGACAAAGTGGAAGCAACTGGGAACAACAGCAACTCAGCCAGGAAGTGGTAGGCCACGTAAAATGACAGAGCGGGGTCAGCGCATGCTGAAGCGCACAGTCCGTAGAAGTCGCCAAATGTCTGCAGAGTCAATAGGTACAGACCTCCAAACTTCGTGTGGCCTTCAGATTGGCACAACAGTGTGTAGAGAGCGTGGGCTGCAGTGGTGTAAAGCACGCCACCACTGGACTCTAGAGAAGTGGAGACGTGTTCTCTGGAGTGACATATCACGTTTCTCTGTCTGGCAATCTGATGGACGTGTTTCTGGGTTTGGCGGTTGCCAGGAAAACGGTACTTGCCTGACTGCATTGTGCCAAGTGTAAAGTTTGGGGGAGGGGGGATTATGGTGTGGGGTTGTTTTTCAGGGGTTGGGCTTGGCCCCTTAGTTCCAGTGAAGGGAACTCTTAAGGCATCAGCATACCAAGACATTTTGGACAATTTCATGCTCCCAACTTTGTGGGAGTAGTTTGGGGATGACGCCTTCCTGTTCCAACATGACTGCGCACCAGTGCACAAAGCAAGGTCCATAAAGACATGGATGAGTTTGGGGTGGAGGAACTTGACTGGCCTGCACAGAGTCCCGACCTCAACCCGATGGAACACCTTTGGGATGAATTAGAGCGGAGACTGCGAGCCCGGCCTTCTCCTCCAACATCAGCACCTGACCTCACAAATGGTCCAACATTCCCATAGACACACTCCTAAACCTTGTGGACGCCTTCCCAGAAGAGTGGAAGCTGTTATAGCTGTAAAGGGCGGGCCAACCCAATACTGAACCCTATGGACTGGGATGCCATTAAAGTTCATATATATTACATGTTGCTTAGTATTGCTTCTGAACAGAAGAAGAGAGGTTCACTCTCGAAAGCTTGTCTTTTATATATTTTGTTAGTCCAATAAGAAAGGTATCATTGCACACTGCAATACTGCGTTTTTGTCTTTTTTGACATCTTGTCTACTGGACTGATACGGCTTACCCATTTATATTGCACTATATATATATATATAATATTTTTCCATCTTCACTGCATATATTATTTTAGATCCAGGGATGTCAGCAATGGGTCTGTGTACTCTCCTATGCAGTGCAGGCAGATCATGTCTGGTGGGCATGCTCTACATTGCTCACTGAAACCAGCAGACCAGCCTCAGTAGCAGCCACATATCATACTAAGCCTCCATTACTAAAAGAACTGAAGCCCAATGAATGAAAGGGATGTGCCAGCGACAGTCGTGGCTGGTGGCAGGGATCGACAGAGTGCTGTACATAACTGCCTGAAAAATATCACAGCTCCCTGCCTCAGTACTCCGTGCAAGAGCCCTCAGTGATGATGCAAGCAGGGGGCTGGAGGAGTTATGCAAATATTCATACGCTGTAAAGGGTGAACGTCAGCCTGGAGAACGGGGCATTTCTAGGAATTGCAGGATTCTCACAGACATGACTCCCAGAGACAGATGCATCATGGGATGTGTAGTTTCACCACAGCTGGAGGGCCAGAGTTGCCCACCCCCGCTCTGAGAGGTGAATATTTTCTGCCTTCTATCGCAGGGCATAAAGATGTAATAATAATCTTTCCCTTTCAATGTGCAGCCGGCCATGAATTTCTACAAGTGCCAAGAAATCCAAGTTTTCCACTTCCTGGCAACTGTCTCAGTGCACAGATAGTCCCATGTGATTGGTTCATTGTACAGAGCAACAAGCGTCCACTACAGGACACGTTTGGGGAAGTACACATAACAGGGGACTGGGGCTTTCTTATGGAGATCCTCCCCACTTTCATCAGTCTCTACAGGACAGAAGCAGGTAAGAATCTGCAGCAATGTTTGCCAAATCCTTCCAATGTATACAGAGAAGCTGCAAGAGATTGAGGATTCTCAACAACAAAAAACCCTTTCGCTTCACTTTAAGAGAAACTGTCCAGATACAAATGCTGACATCCCTCATTTTTGCTTTTTAGAAGGGTCAGCTCCAGGGCCATCCTCCTAATCCTCAGTTGTATCTTCACACTTCATTTTATTATCAAAAGGATCTCAATTGTATTCAGCTTTCATCCCAGAAGATGCCCCTACTGCCTGACCCCCCTACGCCAGGAGCCGGCAACCTCATGAGACTTGTTCCACAACAGTTGAAGTGTCAAGGTTACCTACACCATGAAACAATCCAGAATGGTGGGAGGTTACCTGGACAAAAACCTTTCAAGTGTCGTTCATTTGGCAGTTTAGAGTATTGTAATTTTTTTTTGTGTGAGTTCACAGGCGCACGCAATGTTAAGACTTTACATGTTTGGTATCTATTTACACAACGTGACCCCATCTTTTATATATATATATATATA
>NW_017306277.1:2634194-2647059 GCF_000935625.1 Nanorana parkeri
ATATATATTTTGAAAATTCTTTTTATTCATTTTGCCTTAGTTATAGATACAAACATGACACCAACATAGTTCCTTGACATTAACACTTTTATACAATGCGGCATAACATATGCCAAATCTTACATAAAATGCCTCAAAACAAGCTGCCGTTGGACAATCCCCTCCCCCCCGTAGATACTTATAGGACTCCTACTATACTATAACATCTCCACTCTCCATTAACTCCCATCAAACTGAATAACTTGCATCTTATATCTGGAAAACTCGTGTCAGTTTCCCATCCCATGAGCCGATGGTAAAGTTTGGAACTTTACGGAGGTGAACTCCACCCTCTCTCTCTCTCCCTCCCTGCCCAGTTGTCTCTCCCTAGGGTTATAGGATGTAGAAGCAGTACCGTTACGCCCTCGTGAGGGCAGCATCGCAACAGATGGCTATCCCTAGAGTTATTGTCTACACCCCCAGCGTATCTCTGGACTCAATCCACCCTGACCATACTTTGTCGAACTTTATAGGGCACCCGCTGGAAGCGTATGCCGCTTTATGTAATGGGAGGGCGGCATTGACTCATCTTTTATATTTGACCAAAAAAATTATATTTTGTTTCTGTGCAGTAAAATTCATTTTAGTGTATTTTATCCTCAGAATATTTGGTTTGATAAACATTTGTGCAAATATCATGCAACATTAAAAAAAAAAAATCGCAACTACCATTCTTTTATTCTACATGGCCTCCGCTTCCAGAAAACATAAGGCCCGGTTCACACCTAGGAGTTTGAGCAAATTTTTTTAAAAATGTCCAACGCAAGAAATTCCATGATTTTCAATGGCCCTGGTTCACACCTGAACAGAAAACCGCAAGCAGGAAAACACCCAAAAAGGCACATGAGCTTCTTTGGGCAGATAAAAGTGCTTTTACTCCCCATAGACTTCATTGGAAAGGGCCAAAAATGAGTGGTAGAAGCAGGTTGCACATTTTAGTGAGCGTTTTGGTGCGTTTAAAAGGCATGTTCTTCCATTGCCCGCAATGTTTTATGAGCTTCCAGTCAAAACGCACATCTTCATGTACGTACGTTGAAATGCGCATTATAAATGTGCACAGCGCGCATAAACGTGCAAAAACCGCATGCTAAGAACAGTGGCGCCTGGGTGTGAATCAGGCCTAATTGTTTTGGCGTTTTAAGCCGTTTTCTAGCCAAGAATTCAGATTTTATCTTGTGAGCAAAACTGAAGAAATTGTTCCGACGGCAAGTGGTTAAAGGGATAAAACAGGGGAAGATGCGAATGTATTGGAGATTTCTACATATTAACAACAATAATCCGCACTCAGGAAAGGCGAATTTTTGAAGGTTTATCTTGTACTGAGGATATCATTCTTTTTCAACATCATATCATTATTAATAGCGTCATTCACTCTATATGCACTGTGGAATATTTATCACTTCGTTTTTGGATGTTCCACTTATCACTTTTATTTGCTCATTATTGATTATTCCGACACATGTTATATTAGGGTTTAACAGGTTTATTTCAGCGCTGTGTTGTTCACAAGAGATTTCTGCATATCGCCATTGTCTGGACAGAAACTTTCAAACACATTCGGCCAGAAACCATCAAGAAATGTCACAAAGCACAGATTTTGATTTACATTTTTTATTTTTTTCTCTTTTTGTTTAGTTTTATACATCCTGTAATATTGACATAATGTAAAACTGTAAAAACCCTAAATACACATTTTCCATCATTCAGATAACTGAAGCAGCGAGAAATTTATAGACAACACGAAGGTCTTGACCATTTGATCCATTCACCCCAGCTAAAAGCGTCTTCTCACATGTTAATTACACGGGACAGCTTCTGCACTCTGTTCAGTAATAAATCTCCTCTCTTTATGGTCTCCTGATACTGCCAGTTCTTGCTGTCCGGCCTGGAAAACATAACGCGGCGTTACACTTCATATCCAAAGTAAAAGGTGTACTACAGAGTGCGTGTGTAATATTATATACCGTATTTTTCGCTCCATAAGACGCACTCTCTCCCCACCCCACCCCCAAAAGGCGGGCAAAAATGTCAGTGCGTCTTATGGAGCCAATGTGTGAGAGCTGTACATTTAGTCCTGCTCCTGCTAAATGTATAGTGTGGAGCCGCCGCCGCTCATTTTCATACAAGTGATCTGATTAGATCACTTGTAGGAAAGGCGCAGCAGCGATCCTGTCTGCCCCCCATGCGGTTTTCAGGGTCCCCGCTCCTCTGGGGGACCCGTGACCACGGCATAGGAGCTCACCATAGAGCAGATGAAGAACCTCCATCTTTGTCTGCTGTGTGATCACAGCGCCACCTGTCTCAGCTGTCAGGAACTACACGCGTCTTATGGTCAGGTGCGTGTTATGTACCGCAAAATACACTATATATAACGTCACAACAATCTTAAGTGTACTTGCACAGGGATATGTCCACTTTGCACATCCTCACTGAAAACAAGCTGACCCTATAATTTAAAAAGAAAGGTACCTCTATGGACAATTCAAGTACATAAGCTTCTACTGCCCCGTGCACTGTAGCAGATGCAAGAGGTTCAAGATGGTGAAGAAGAAGAAAAAGAAGAAGAAGAAGAAAAAGAAGAAGAAGAAGAAAAAGAAGAAGAAGAAGAAAAAGAAGAAGAAGAAGAAAAAGAAGAAGAAGAAGAAAAAGAAGAAGAAGAAGAAGAAGAAGAAAAAGAAGAAGAAGAAAAAGAAGAAGAAAAAGAAGAAGAAGAAAAAGAAGAAGAAGAAAAAGAAGAAGAAGAAGAAAAAGAAGAAGAAGAAGAAAAAGAAGAAGAAGAAAAAGAAGAAGAAAAAGAAGAAGAAAAAGAAGAAGAAAAAGAAGAAGAAAAAGAAGAAGAAAAAGAAGAAGAAAAAGAAAAAGAAGAAGAAAAAGAAAAAGAAGAAAAAGAAGAAGAAAAAGAAAAAGAAGAAAAAGAAGAAGACAAACCACAGGCACCTTTTTTGGATCATGAGGTCAGTTCCTGTTCACTCACATGGAGGATTGCAATAAATAAATGGCTGCAAGGATTCCATGTGTGGGGAATCTTAATTATAAATCACAGCCTGCTATGCAATAATTATGACATGTTTTAATGAAGACATTACTAAAAATACATTTTTTTAAAGTAATGATTTAAAAAAATATATATATTTGTAGGAAGTAAACCGCGGGTGGTTCAGATCTTTTTTTTTTAAATCTAAATTTATTAGAATTAGAAAATAAAATGGAAACATCCTTAGTGCAGAGGTCTGAGAAGGAGAAGTTTGTGAGGTGTAAAACTGATTTCCTTTTTCTCAGATAACTACCCAATTTATGCGATGATTTGTATGATTTATATGATTTATATGATTTGCATGTTTAAAAAGGCAATACATTTAGGATTCTGGTACAAAAGCATTGCAAAGTTAGTTACAAATGTAAAATAAAAAAAAAAAATGCTTTCCCCCCGATTTGCACTTTTTTTAATGTAACAGTAAAAAAAAAAAAATGCAAAATGAATAAAAAATAAAACAAGTTTAAAAAGTTAAGATAAAAAAAATCAGCAAGAAAAAGAATAGTTAAGGGGAGAAGGGAAAGAATGTATTATTTAGGACTGATTAGGGTAAACACAGAGTTGATCTGCAGATGAATGAAACAGAGTAACAATGGTGCTTTGTATGCATCTCCCCCCTCTGAAAAGTGCTTAAAACGAGAACTATGAGGCGAGTGATCTACACTCCTCATAGTTAGAGCCGACCTGTGACATTGAAACTGTCACACGTCGGCTCAATAGATCGGGAAGTGAGCGAACACATACCGTCGCTCACTCACTCCCTGCAGAGCCGTGACTGACAGTCCCCACTCCCCCTTCCCGCTCCAATCCTCCAGCGCTGAATGGAGAAACGGATGGGGGGGCAGGGGGTACAATCAGCCAGCTGGGTGGATCTCAACAGTATTGTTGGGATCTGTCCCGGCTGCGGTGCTCTCAATATATAGCGAGCTCTAGCCCGCTGTATGTTGTGCTTCGGGTCACGGGAGGACATTAGTATTTGTCCTCCCGTGACCCTAAAGAGAACTATGGGATAAAAAGGTTACCTCATAGTTCTCTTTTAACACCATGCAAGACGGTTCATTTTTTTTTATTACAGCTGCTGCACAGTAACTCCTGACATCTGAGAATTACTGTCAAGTGTTCAGGGGGAGCAGCAGTGGTATAGAAAGTTAGAGCGTACTACATATGGCCCATGTACTTCAATCAGAGCGTAGAGCATGCCCAGCGTCACCAATTAGTTACACAGAAGTTCCGAGATGCAGATGAGCGATAACATGGCAGCACTAGAAGGTTAGCCTGTGTGTAATGGAGGCAGACAGCGGTACAAATAATAACACCCAAATTCAAACCGTCAGACAGAAAGACCTTCATTGGAGGTTGTGAGCATCAGACGTTGTAAGAATGAAGCTCGTGTACTCGGTTACCTGTTGGTTTCTACAATCCCATTCACTTTGTCTATCTTGCAGTGTAGTCTACCAGCAGCAATAAATCTGGAGAGTTCCCTGCAAAGAAAGGAAAGAAAACAAACCGTCACTGAGAGCTGCAGGAGCACACGTCCTATACATGTTACCCATGTGGGGTTTGGACCTCTACTCATACTCCTACTTGATCTGTACATTAGGCTGGGCGCACACAGGAGGGTTCTGCTAGTGATCTAGATCTATTCTAAAAAGAGGCTTTTGGAATTGCCGAAGATAAAATTGCTAGCGTTCACTACATGTGCCATAGCAGCCGATCGGAGCATTGTACCACCAGCAATACATCACCGACATGCTACACTGTTCCCTGTGCATAACGATGGCTGGTGATTAATGTCGGGTGATCATGGGAGATAACGCAAACATTAGCAGTGTGCTCCCAGTCCTATACAACAGGCCTTAGTACTTCGCTTACATGGATTATGGCAACTGAAGGCATGTGTTGTGGTGAGATCCGGTGGACATGTGGTAAAACAAGTGATGCGTTATATAAATCCGGTATAATAATAATAATGTTCAGCACATGGCAAACAACGCACCCAGAAAGACTGCAAGAGGCAGGATAGCAGCTGAAGCTCCCTCAGTGCTGTTATATAGACTGCAAGAGGCAGGATAGCAGCTGAAGCTCCCTCAGTGCGGTTATATAGACTGCAAGTGGCAGGATAGCAGCTGGTGCTCCCTCAGTGCTGTTATATAGACTGCAAGGACTGCACACAGAACTGGAATGACTGATTGCCAATGTGGAGATGAAACATTTGGCCTCCTCAGTCTGATCATGACTTTAGTAACAGCCTGGTCACAGCAAGTACACTGTGTACACGCCTGTATACACAATCAATCATTTTTTACCAGCTTAAATGTACCCCGAATTCAGTAAAGGCAACAAAGGCCTGCAGAACAGGTCACGGTTAAAATTAAATTGTTAGATTAAGTACATTACAAAAAGGACCTGCAATGATTATACACTATATGGCCCCCGCAAACCGAGTTCAGGTCTTTCCATTGAGGTGTAATGTTATTACAGTATACAGATATTTTGAGGAAGACCCTTTTCTGTTCCGGGATGCCTGTGCTCCTATGTACAAAGCCAGCTCCATAAAGACATTCTCTGGTGTTTGAGGGGAAAGAACTTCGTGTCCCTTTGTGGTGAATCTGAACAATGACGGTAAGCCAAGTCTTCTCCCCCAACACACCAGTAATTGGAGTGTCTGGAGGAGCTTGTGGGGGCAAAGTCTTGCGGGAAGGCTTCCCAGAAGGCCAGAAGCTGTAATAGCCAACTCCATATTAATGCCGATAGTTGTAAAATGGAATGTCCAACAAGCTGGTAGGAGGTGTGATGGTCAGGTGTCTATAAATATATTGTACACGTAATATAATGTTAGATCAGTTTATCTACTCTTTATGGCCAAACGTTTGTAATCAGTGTTACCACATATCCCTGATCAAGATGTACAAGATCCGTGTCCGGCCTGTTGTCTTTAAAGCAGAGAGTGTCGTCCTCCATGGACAACAGACATTCATCTTAAATGGAGTGCTGGGCCTTCCGATTCCGTTAGGAGGGAACATTTCACTAAACTCTGGAGTTACATCCTAAAAATCAATTCAAGCACCTTAACTATTACCGATAATGTATCTTATTTGTGTATCACTCGGTTTGATTTGGAATCAAATAATGGAGAATTCAGGAAGCAGTCACCAAGCATATTCATTGGCAATAAATCACCTTGCTTCCGGGATTTGTTGAGCCCCAGCAAAACACAAGCAACACTATGGTGGGTCACAACACCCACGGATAACCTTGGCAAGACTCATTTCAAGAGAAGCAAGTCGCTATCCTAAGGCCTCATTCACACTGCCGCGCGTATACGCGTGTACTGTACCATATGCAACATATGCAAATAAATGGCTCCATACACATAGCCGCGTATGGAGCCGTATATTTGCGTAGCGTATATATGCGCAAAAACAGAATGGAACCGAGACGAGTCCAGGCAGCGTATCTCTGCATATTTTATGCGCATACGCATGTTTGCGTGCATATGCGTACAGTTCATTAAAAGTTCCATTAGGAATGATGCATTCTGGGAATGCAAATAGTGCACACATAGACACTCGTATATACGCAATATACAATTTTGCTTGCGCTGTGTGTGAATGAGGCCTAAACCTGCCGTGCAAGACAGAAAATACCGGGAACTCACTGGTCTATGAATTCTACTCCAACCCCGAAGGCTTCTGCCATGTAACTGAGGGTGAGCGACCGGTAAGACTCCAGCAGTTGACCGTAGGCCTGGATCCTCATCTCTCGCACATAGTACCGGTAATGAGGGGCAAAGAGCCAGTCCTTCTTCATTTCCTGCTCCACAGCAGCTGCATCATGAGAAAAACACAACTTTATTACTATACAGAGCCGAGCATTACATTTCTATACAAGACAATGGCTTTAAATAAGGAAGAGATTTCCAGTCTCTATACAGACATTATGCAGGATTTGAGATCTCTCGTTTTTGATGAGCTTTAATGGTCATAGTTGTAAGACACACAGGCATCAGTTCATTAGTAAAAGTCTCAGGCTTCTTAGCAGCTCATCTCCAGGAACATTGTAACTCATCTCCCCCTCCCCCACCAACTCTGATTGCTAACATAGAAATAAATAAAACAAAAATGCCCTTTTTACTTACCTAGTGACAGTCTCGTGATGCTCCGCCGGGGTCATTCTTCGGGTGTCCGTGTTACTGCCTGCCTGATGTGGGCATTGCCTGTTGGCCGTCTCCCACACCCAGAAAAGGCAAAGGTGAGGGACCTGGCTGGCAGACTTAAGCTGGCCGTACACCTATAGATGATCTGCAGATTTTCTATGGTCAGATGGAAAAAGTGCAACAGATTCCTCCATCTACACTAAACTGTGTGGATGGCGGAATCTCCACCTGGGCCAAGCTTCAGTATCTTGCTAGTCGGCCCCCACTGGCTGTCAAAATACCTGAACAATGCCAATCAGATTGTTCAGGTGTTCCGAGAGCCAGCGGGGCCGACTAGCAAGATACTGAAGCTTGGCCCAGTGGGAGATTCCTCCAGCTATAGGTAGGGCTGGATTTACTCTCTGCTGCCCCAAGGCCAGGTTCCTCAATGTGCCTCCCTAGTCAACAACCCCCCCCATGGAGAGTGGCACACCTGCAGGGAGCAAGTGATCACTAGTACAAAACAAGAGGCGGCTTCCCAGCTGTACATTTAGCCCTGCCTGCCAAAGGGGCTAAATGTAGATAGCAACTACCCGCCCGGAACTGAATGTCCTGGGCTTCGGGAGATAGGAGTTCCACACCCCTGCTGCCCCGAGGCCAGGCCTTGCAGGAAATCCGCCAGCTTTATGGCCAGCTTTATAATGAAAATCTGGCACCAATGTTTCACCGATAACCACACAGCTAGAGCCTACTTGAAAAGCTTTGTCAATATCAACTATCCAATTGGGCGCATGTTGAACCTCTACAGGGGGACCACTGTTTCCACACAGAGAGCAAGTGTCCTTCTCTGCAGTATGATGACAGGACAATGCACCTGAAATAATCATAACTACACACTTTAACATGTTACATTACATCAGCGAATTCCCTGGCAGCCTCAAAGCAAGCCCACTCCAAGTATTCTTACTGGTGCCTTGACATGATGTACAGGGTCCATATACACACATATCTGCAATGGACCTCTCTGCTCCTACAGGACGGTCTATTAGGACAGAGTGCCATGGAATCTTGTCTTACCCAGTGACTGGAAGAAGACGGAATAGCGGCACTCGTACAGTGAGAAGAGATACTGGCGGACTGTGGGCAAACTGTGCAACACTTCTAGGATTTCTGCTCCTTTGATGACCTGAAAGAAGAGCACATATCCAGGTCACATGTAATCAGCACTGAGCGTGTGGTAAAGGCACAGCAACTCCATATTTGCATTTTCACAGGAAGAATTCTTGTCATGTCATGGAGTGAAGCACAAAGAAAAGGAATTAAAGCTGAACTCCACTCTTACCTTCAGGCACAGCCGTATAGGCTCCTCTCCTCAACTGAAACAGCTTACACAGATTTTACTTGACACTGAGCTTCTCACGATGTGCATTAGAAGTTGCAGCAAGTCAGAAAGCGTCCACCTCATTTGCTGACTGGAGGATAACCAGCATTATCTAGCTCTTTCCTCCCCAGCATCAGCCCTCATTCACATGAGAAACGGCCGGCCCGTACAGATCCGTCCGTGCACGCCTGTATCGGGCCGCTCCTGGGAAGAACAGATGCTGCGTGTGATTACACGCAGCAGCCTGTCCTTCTCTATGGGAGTACGTGGCCGTATGCCACTCTACGCTCACCCAAACTGCACATCCGTAAGGGTGTCCCTGCTCAATCCATCCTGTCAGCGTACGAGTACAGACACCCGCACGGACGCGCAGGTCAGGTGAGCGTAGAGCGGCGTACTCCCATAGAGAAGGACAGGCTGCTGCGTATAAAAATCACACTCAGCACGGATCTGTATGGGCGGGATCTCGTGTGAATGAGGACTTATTATCCCTGGTCTGCCCTTTCCACCCTCATGTTACCCCTGGGTGCATGCAAATACAGTCTGCTTAAAAACGCTGACTCCCCCATACCAACATCTGCCCATCAAGTCATTTTAATATTTGCATAACTCATCCCAAGAGCCAGCACACTGCCTGTGTGAATGAAAAAAAAACACCGTGTCTAAAATAAGGTGTGTGATGAAAAGGGAAAGCATTTAAAAATGTAAATAGTGTTGATTGGGGAGTAACCAGGGAAGGCAAACTATTAGCAGATTAAAGTCCAGGACTTGACTGTTATAGATGAATACCCATAAAGGGATCG
Organism: Nanorana parkeri; assembly: GCF_000935625.1. Classification (NCBI taxonomy): domain Eukaryota; kingdom Metazoa; phylum Chordata; class Amphibia; order Anura; family Dicroglossidae; genus Nanorana; species Nanorana parkeri. The sequence continues at coordinate 2,643,587 of NW_017306277.1, forward strand.
CAAAGATGACAGCCACAAGCATGACTGGATTTGTAGTGTCACCACAGCTGGAGGGACAAAGTTAGACCAAAGCCAGAGTCCCTACTAGCCACTGAAGTCCTGGTGTTTGACTCCTGCTGCTAGTAAGTTACTCAGCAGTCCAAGCCCTGTGCTCAGCATGTGCCTAGGATCCCCAAATGTAAAACACACGGATTAAGGAGAGAGAACACTGCTAAAATGAAGGACCAAAGCAGTACAGTTAGATGCCTTCTGGGAGCCGAGTCAAATTTGGGTAGAGCGAACCTGTCATGTATAATCTACTGCCAATGGAATCCAGACCGTACAGGTTACAGGAGTGTATACTGAACTATTAACTCTTTTCTTACTGGGGGGAATTGATCAATATTGGAGCAGACAATCTGGACCAGTTGCCCATGGCAACCAATCAGCTTCTCTCTTCAGTTAACTCAGTTGAGATTTAAAAAAAACTAAAAAAAAAGAGTAGCCGATTGGTTGCAGGGCAAACTTGCTCCAGATTTTGTCTGCCCCAGTTTTCATAAATTCCCCCACTGGATCTCCAATCACAATAAAACATCAAGGTGTGTGTGTGAGTGAGTGAAACTGGTGGTCTAAAAACTGCATAGTATGGACATTTTTAACTCATACTTTCTGTGACGGAATGCACCGTCACTGTGCTAGTTGGAGGGGGCTGCAGGCCGGCCTCTTACCCACCGATTATGGCCCAGCAAGAGAACAGGAGATTTTGGGGCTAAATGTACATTTTATATGCAGACAGTGACTGTTGCCCTCTGTGAAATATATGTTTTAAAATGGTGGAGGACAAGGACTTGGCCACATGGGTTGTCTATTCAAAATGGAGACTTAATTAAGTGAAGTCAGTTGCATAGCTTTCCCCCCCCCTGTTATCTGATGCTCACCCTATTGTACTGTGACTGTGTATGTAAATGTCTGATTCCCTGTGTAAGCTGTTATCTGTGTTTGTCATGAGGGGGAGGGGAGGGGGAGGGGGTTGTATCCCTCCCAGTGTCTCTAAAGTGAATGTCCTTTGTTTAATAAAGCAGTTGCTCTTTCTATGTTGAACCTTCAACATGAGTTTTGCCTCGTGATTGGGGGTTAGGGGCTGGTTACTGCCAATCTGCTGGCTGAGAGAGGGGTTTGGCGGGCAGGAGACGCTCTTTGGCGGAGGTACCCAGTCGGGGTACCAGGCGGTCCGTCACACTTTCCATATACAAGAGCCAGCAAAGAACCTGCAGTGGGCGTGTCTGGGAATAGCTCTTCTGCATTACAGGCAGGTGTTCTCAGATTGCAATGAAGGTTTGGAGGGCTGGTTCACTACAGCGTCACTGATTGAAAAACTGAAGTATAGAGCAGGTTAGCTGAGCCTCCCGTATACATCTCAATGTTTCATTTCTGAAGCTGACCTTTCATCCCTCTATAATTAAATCAGGCCGTTTATTTCAGCATCACTGTAGACCTTACCTTTTCTCGGAGATCTGGCCTGTCTAGTGCAATCATACTGACATAGACTGTGTATGTTACAAAGGTCTTGTAATCCATCAGCTCATAGGATGTAAACGTGGACACGGTATCCAGGAAGAGCTCAGCTGCTTGTTTGAAGTCACGTATGGCCACACAGTACAGTCCTTGATAAACCTTCAGACGATTCCTGCGATCCCAGTCACCGCCTTCTTCTATGAGGCTTCACAGACCAAAGAAAAATACATCTCTTTAATACATTCACAATACACCACTTACAAGAGGGAAGATACCTCGGTGCTACATGTAGTGAAAACTGGAGCGGTGGTACAGTATTCTGGCAAACTCTAGGGCAGTGGTTCTCATCCTGTGTAACCTCAGGACCCACATTTGTCCTTGGTCATTAAGTTGCGACCCAATTGAACACGTGTTAGGGTGCAGGCATACGAACTGTGAGTGGGAGGTGTGTTTGGGGTACCATTCAAATGAATGGCAACGCCACACACCTCCCACACCAGAATGCATGGTAGGTGCGATTGCGTGATACAGTTTAACGCACTGTACTAGTGTGAACGGGCCCTCATAAAACACACAGTCTCACACACACACTCCAAAATTCTTTTTACATTTTTTTGTAAGGTCCACCCAGTCTCCGTACCTAAAGTTTAAGTCTCCTAGAACTGGAGTGGATCCTTAGCCTGAGGTCCAGTGTGGGCTGCTGTGCCGTGACGGAGCCAGAATGTGACGTCACTTCGGTCCCGGCACCTCTACAGGACACGTGAGGGAGCTGTAAGCAATGGACGTATGGATGGAGCTGTAAGCAATGCACGTATGGATGGAGCTCCGTCACGGCCATATCCCCAGCCCTCTCCACCGCAAGCTGACACTCGGTGCCAGGCAGTATATTTTGAAGGGCTGGCGTGAGAACGGACAGTACTGCACTAGGAGTAGGCTGAGAAGCCTCTCATGTAGAAAAGTGGAAGGAACGCGGCGACCCAGATTGAGAACCAAGGCTCTAGCAGGGGTGTCAAACTCAATTTAATGGTGGGCCGCATCAACATTATGGTTGCCCTCAAAGGGCCTGTAAGACTATATAAATGTATCTAATCTTTATCATAATTGCCTCTGCATTCGATTATCACGGGTTTTAGTAATAACTTAATACCTAGATCTGAAATTAGAAGTCTAGGAAATGGCCTGGTGGGCCGGATTCAGCCCCTGGGCCTTGAGTTTAACACATGTGCTCTAGGCTAGGGTATGTCTAGAAGTGTACCCGTCATCCAGAACTGGGCCTACCTGCGCGCTTTCTCTGTGTTCCGTGTAATCAGGTCATTATCCATGTAAAACAAGCCAATTCTCAGCAGGTAGAACACAATATCCAAGCGATGTCCAAGAGCAACTGTTTTATCATAGGTCTTTCTGAACGCTGTCAGGGCCCCCTCCTGCAACAGAAAGAAGAATCAGTGTGACCCTAAAATGTGATGACTTCATCAAAGATTAAAAGGAGTATAAGAATAAGGTACTTGTATGTTCTGCTTTTCTCTGCCATCACATGAGCGCTGACACTCCAGGACACTACCAAGGTTGGTGAGCGCAGGACAAAGATTTCAGATAGTAATGGACGTCAAAAACTCAAGTGACGTACATGCTATGCCTCATTAAGAACAAGCAGTGAGGGGTATCCATCAAATCTGGAGCAGCTGTGCATGGCAACCAATAGGCTTCTCTCTTCAGTTTGTTCAGTTAAGATTTGAATATGAGAGAAGGGCACCGATTGGTTGCCATGCACAGCTGCTCCAGATTTTGTCTGCTCCAGTTTTGATAAATTGCCTTCATTGAATTTACAGCTCTCAGCCCCTGAACGCAAAGGGGTGGAGGAGAGAAGTGACTGGAATGAGCAATGTCAGAGTCATACAGGAAATAAGTATGCATAATGAAGCAGTACAGCAGCTTCTAGGTGCTGACAATTCGGGGGGGGGGGGGGGGGGGGGGAGGGG
>NW_017306277.1:2647146-2665461 GCF_000935625.1 Nanorana parkeri
CAGGCAGGTTCATTGCAATCATTTAATCTAATAAAAAAAAACATTAGTGAGGTGTATACTTTATCGGGGCCCTGCTTAAAAGACTAACTCCACTTTTGAAGAGGGAAAAAAAATAAACTAAAATCAATCCCCCCGGGTGATGAACGTACATTGCTTTTAAGGATGATAACTTTGTTGCAGATTCCGGTTTCTGAAGAGATAGCAGTTCATGCAGCATGTCCTGATCGGGAGGCTCTGAGGTCACTATAATCCGCTGGTGGCCTTTCTGTGTTGTCATGAGGAAAGTTGCAGTGTCGGCATCCCTTTAGTTGTAATTAACCCTTAGGGAGTAGCGCACCAAAAGTGAAATTCCTATTGCAAGGGGTGACTAAAATCTTAGTTGTATCTTAATATGGACAGCTGGGAAAATCAGACAGCCAATCACAGAAGCAGGATGTGACATTTGTGGGGGCACTGTCTATACCAACTGTGTACAGAACACTTTCAGGTCACCATATTGCATTGAATTTGACAGTTTTAGAAAATTACAGCTGCTGCAGTTTTAAATGGAAAGGACATTTCTAATAACTTAAAATGGCCGGAGCAGCAATTATATGTTATATTCTTTTTTTTAATTTAAATTATTTTCAGTGGGGTAACCCTTTAAGGACTTTTATTTTTACCTGGAGAAACACTATCTATGGTTCACGTAGGTTTTCCTCTGCAATTCTCCAACAAGCTCTGACCACAATATCTGACATACAGAAAGCTGCTACAGGGAAATGTCCATGTGAAACATTATGAAGGCATCATACAGCAAGCATGTAAAACGTAAAAGCCAAAACAAAAATTTATTTCAGATAAACTTAATAACAGCAACTTAAAATGAGCACTAACTGGCAATTCACACTGAACACAAGCAGAGCTTGGCCTCAACCCCTTCAACTTGACAACTAGGAGCATTCTTGCCCTTATTCAGGGGCGGGACTACGTAACTAGAAGCATCCCTGATTAGATAGAGATAGATATATAGATCTCTCTCTTTCTATCTATAGATAGAGGCCCAGGTGGGTGGGACCAAGTAACTAGAAGCATCGCTGCCATATATGGAGACCCAGGTGGGTGGGACCAAGTAACTAGAAGCATCCTTGCCCTATATGGAGGCCCAGGTGGGTGGGACCAAGTAACTAGAAGCATCCCTGCCATATATGGAGGCCCAGGTGGGTGGGACCAAGTAACTAGAAGCATCGCTGCCATATATGGAGGCCCAGGTGGGTGGGACCAAGTAACTAGAAGCATCCTTGCCCTATATGGAGGCCCAGGTGGGTGGGACCAAGTAACTAGAAGCATCCCTGCCATATATGGAGGCCCAGGTGGGTGGGACCAAGTAACTAGAAGCATCCTTGCCCTATATGGAGGCCCAGGTGGGTGGGACCAAGTAACTAGAAGCATCGCTGCCATATATTGAGACCCAGGTGGGTGGGACCAAGTAACTAGAAGCATCCTTGCCCTATATGGAGGCCCAGGTGGGTGGGACCAAGTAACTAGAAGCATCCCTGCCATATATGGAGACCCAGGTGGGTGGGACCAAGCAACTAGAAGCATCCTTGCCCTATATGGAGGCCCAGGTGGGTGGGAGCAAGTAACTAGAAGCATCCTTGCCCTATATGGAGGCCCAGGTGGGTGGGACCAAGTAACTAGAAGCATCCCTGCCATATATGGAGGCCCAGGTAGGTGGGAGCAAGTAACTAGAAGCATTCCTGCCCTATATGGAGGCTCAGGTGGGTGAGACCAAGTAACTAGGAACATCCCTGCCTTATATGTAGACCCAAGGGGTGGGACCAAGCCACTAGAAGCATGCCTGCCTGCCATGTATGGAGGGCCAGGTGGTTGGCATCACTGAACTATATTGGGGCCCAGTTGGGTGGGACCAAGTAAATTGGCCAAACCCTGTCCTATAGGAAGGTCCAGAGGGTTGGGCCAAGTAACTGGAGGCAAACCTTGTCCTATAGAAGAGATATCGTTAGAACATTTGATAATGCTTCAGAAACCAGATGAATGTAATTCAAAATTTTGCTTGATTTTAACATTCGATTTTAGAATGAATGGAGTTTCCCGAATGGAAATCACATTTATGGTTTAATTTGAATTTGTCCTGCTTCCGTGTTGGAAGATGATCGTCGAATGAACGTGATTAACTATATATAAAAAATGGATAGTTTCGGAAAGGAAATTCTGGCCAGCTTAACAGTTAGGTTTACAATTGACTTTGGTCATTTTTCACCTTTACTATGTTATCAGAGCCGTAGAAGTATTCCTGCCTGGCAGCTCACCTTGTCACCAATCCTGCACATGTACTCTGCTCGTGCCATCATTGCATCCCGGATCTCACTCTCGCCCAGGTTTTTCTCTGCATCCTCCAGCTTATCGTCCTGCCTCTTCCGCTCCTCCTCATTCGCCTTCTTCATCTTATTGAGCAGGTCTGTGTCCACCTGCCAGTCCAGCTGCTTGCAGAGACCCTCATAATAAGGAGCCATGTCTGAAAAATGGGTAAGAAGACTACTGATCAGTGTTCAACAATGAAGTGTTCTCACAAATCAGAAATAACCAGTCATGAATGCTATCGGCACTTCAGATTGAAGATAGCCTCCATGTTCCTCACTGTTCACTTCTCCTTAAATGCTACAGCATGGTGGGGATTAGGGTTGGTGGGTTCAGGTGAAAGCTAGGGTGGGACCAAGAGGGGTAAATGTGAGGGTTTGGGTCGATAGGCTGGAAAGAGGGGGTTTGGGTAAGGTGAGGGAAGAGGTGAAATGTGGAAGGAGGGGGTAAGGTAAGCTTTAGGGTGAGGACTGATGGGAGGTAAGGCAAGGTTAGGGCTGGGGGTAAAGGTTAAGGGAGAGTAAGTTTAGTGTTTTAGTGAGGACTGGAGGGGTAAGGTGATGCTTGGGGAGAAAGGCCAGGAGAAGGATTAGGCTTAAACTGGAGGGTTAAGATTTTCTTCAGGTGGGTGAGGTTAGGGCTGGATGAGGGGTGAGGTGAGGGATGGGCTAGGGTGTACTTCACAAAAAGGGTCATGTAAGGGTTAGGGTGAACACTGAGCGATAGGGCTGGATGGGTAAGGCTTATGACTAGTGGGTTAGGGTGTCCTTCAGAAGAAGATTAAGGTTACGGTGAGAACTCCCTCTGTAGGGGGATACAAACCATAGTGGGGTCACCAATGATCCTCCTCTTTGGGGGGATACAAACCATAGTGGGGTCACCAATGATCCTCTTTGGGGGGATACAGACCATAGTGGGGTCACCAATGATCCTCCTCTTTGGGGGGATACAGACCATAGTGGGGGTCACCAATGATCCTCCTCTTGGGGGGAGGGAATACAGAACATAATGGCGTCACCAATGATCCTCCTCTGTAGGGGGATAGAGACCATAATGGCGTCACAAATGATCCTCCTCTGTAGGGGGATACAGACCATAGTGGGGTCACCAATGATCCTCCTCTTTGGGGGGATACAGGTTTTAAAGGTTATACATTATTACACCCGTCTTCATTTTTGCAGAGCAATGTCCTGAACTCATTATGGCCCCCCAGTCACCCTACTGTCATCGCACGCTGGGCCTTGTGGTCCCCGGCAGGTGGTGTCTGTATGCTGGGTCTCCATACTCACTGTTAAGGGTGATGGCCTCCATGAGCTCGGCGCGGATCTGCACATCGTTGCGGGTTTCAGGCAGGCCGAGCAGGAATTTGAGCTGGGCGATGCGGAGGTCGGGGTTCTTGGGCAGCCCTTCTTCTTCCAGATTCTCTAGCGGCATCTCTGCGGCTCCCGGGATCTGCTCTGTCACCGCTTCCGCCGGATATCTCCGCTAACAATGCGGCCGGCCGTCTACCACAGCGACACCTACAGGCCGCGCCGGGGATCCGAACCCGCGACCTGGATACAGTGCCACCTGCCGACAGAGGCTGAGAACTGCAGCTGCGGGATACTTTGTCACCAAGTGGAACGCAACCCCGGCCTATGACGCTAAACGTGCTGCAACACAGCGACATCTGCTGGCTGCATGAGGGAATAGTCAGAGAACGCAGGATAAATGGAATATGAATAGGGAGTCATTTCAATCTGGAACTGTACATACACATCACTAGAAATGTGTCATAATTGCCTTATCGAATCGCCTCCAAAGTTTTAAAAGATTACATGCACTATTTTTAAAGCTGAACTGAAAAATAAGTCCTGCAGTTTGTTCCCCATGCACTGCAAGGGTTACTTGGATGTTTCCTAGGGGATGCAGGACCAGCAGTCCTGTGTTGTGCCTGAGAAGGGATGAGCTTTGGGTTGGGGTTAACCATGAGTTGGGGCCGGGTCTACCAGTTTGTTCACTTGACCATACGTTAATTTTACTCCTGACCCCTGTACATAACCTTTACTACTGAACCCTTCTGACCCAGGCACTCTGTACATTACACACTCCTGGACCCTGCACTCTGTACAGTACACACTCCTGACCCCGGGACTCTGTACATTACACACCCCTGACCCCTGCACTCTGTACATTACACACTCCTGACCCCTGCACTCTGTACATTACACACTCCTGACCCCTGCACACTGAATGTTACATACTCTTTACCCATGCACTCTTCTGGGCTGTATGTTACTTTTACTCCTGACCTCTAAACTTTGTGCTACTTTTACTCCTGACCCCTGCACTCTGAATGTTACACTCTTCTGACCCCTGCACTCTGTACATTACACACTTCTGACCCTCCGAGTTCTGGCTCTATAGGACCCTGCAAGAGAAAGGAGCCACCCTGTAACAGGATATCAGGGCCAGTGCTCACGGGACCAGCTGATTTTGCAGGAAGCTAAAGCTTTTAAACATCAAGAAGCAGCATCCATTGTAAGATATTTCATCAGCTCTTGAAACAGCTTAAAGTGACATTAAACCCTCAGATTTTTTAACATAAAACAATACTGTAATGTGTGCCTTACTTTAATCCATGGTAGTTTCCCTTCTCTTTGCTGCTCTTCCTTTTAAATCCTCATGTCTTCTCATGCTCGGGGAGAACTTCCCTTTGCAGCTGAGTGCCTCTTCCTGTAGTGCTGGCTCAGGTTACAAACATACACACAGACACCATGTATCCATTCCAGAGACAAGGCAGTCTGCTGCAAAACAGAAGTTCTGCCCAGCATGAGAACAGATACCGATTTAAAAGGAAGAGCAGCAAAGAGAAGGAAACAACCATGGATTACAGTAAGGCACACATTACACTATTGTTTTATGTTAAAAATCTGAGTGTTTAATGTCACTTTAAATCCTTTAGACTTTAATATCACTTAAGACTGATTTCATATGGGCAATTCTGCTACTAGAGACAAATCATCAGTGGCAGGATCGCTGTCTGTCCCATGAAATTGCTCCCTCTTCAGCCAGATGCAGTGAGATTGTTGAAAGTGCCTGCAGCACACTACACAGCGTTGTGACCAGCCAAAATAAGTGCTCGAGGCGACCACCATGGATGGTGCCGTGCAGAACCTCAGAGATGTGAAGATAGGTCAGCAGCACTCCAGAATGCAAAGAAAATATTGTTTATAAATATTGTATGTGTATATATATCTGTTCACTACCATATGCATTTGTCACTGTTGCCTTGAGGAAGGGACCCTATGCGGCTCCGAAACGTTGGCATTTTTTTCCTATGTGACGTTATTTGCAACATCCTTGATGCCTCAGCTACCAAGGGATTCTCAACAGATCACCAGCAGCAGATCCCTCAGATCCATTGCGGCAGAGTCACCCATCTGATATTAAAATAAAGAGATGCACCTACGTGATGTTATTTGCAACATCTTTGCTGCCTTGGTTACCAAGGGATCCTGGACAGATCACCAGCAGCAGATTCCTTGCAGCAGAGTCACCCATCTGACATTAGAATAAAGAGATGCACCTATGTGATGTTATTTGCAACATCCTTGCTGCCTCAGTTACCAAGGATCCTGGACAGATCACCAGCAGCAGATCCCTTGCAGCAGAGTCACCCATCTGACATTAGAATAAAGAGATGCACCTATGTGATGTTATTTGCAACATCCTTGCTGCCTCAGTTACCAAGGATCCTGGACAGATCACCAGCAGCAGATCCCTTGCAGCAGAGTCACCCATCTGACATTAGAATAAAGAGATGCACCTATGTGATGTTATTTGCAACATCCTTGCTGCCTCAGTTACCAAGGATCCTGGACAGATCACCAGCAGCAGATCCCTTGCAGCAGAGTCACCCATCTGACATTAGAATAAAGAGATGCACCTATGTGATGTTATTTGCAACATCCTTGCTGCCTCAGTTACCAAGGATCCTGGACAGATCACCAGCAGCAGATCCCTTGCAGCAGAGTCACCCATCTGACATTAGAATAAAGAGATGCACCTATGTGATGTTATTTGCAACATCCTTGCTGCCTCAGTTACCAAGGATCCTGGACAGATCACCAGCAGCAGATCCCTTGCAGCAGAGTCACCCATCTGACATTAGAATAAAGAGATGCACCTATGTGATGTTATTTGCAACATCCTTGCTGCCTCAGTTACCAAGGATCCTGGACAGATCACCAGCAGCAGATCCCTTGCAGCAGAGTCACCCATCTGACATTAGAATAAAGAGATGCACCTATGTGATGTTATTTGCAACATCCTTGCTGCCTCAGTTACCAAGGATCCTGGACAGATCACCAGCAGCAGATCCCTTGCAGCAGAGTCACCCATCTGACATTAGAATAAAGAGATGCAGAGAGAGTCAGGGGAAGGGAAGAACAGTGAAAGAACAGGACAAAGAGATTATGAGTGGAGGAAGACTAGAGAAGGAGAGAGAGGGACAGGCAGAGTAATGGGAGAGAACGAAGGATGCAGAATGTATGGGAGACACATTGAGAGAACACTCTCTGATCCATTTATGGTCTCTGACTAGCAGGGGGCACTGTATAACAACATTCCAACTCATGTTCTGGCGCTCGACATAGAATCTAGAAATTTGTCACGTTTCTCTGATAACCAAGGCTGTTCGATGCTTACACTCTGCTCCTCCAGAACATGTTCTCGGATCTCTTTTGTCATGTATTGTGTTTTTCGAAGATACCAGTAATCTGAAGATTCACAAAAGGCAAATTGACTGAAATGATAGCGTTTAACAATGCTGGGTGCTGTCGCTGTGGCGAGGAGCGTTGAGCGGCTGGAAATTTGTGTAAATCAGCCTGTTCGAAAATACACTGATGAATATGTAATGTCCGCCCCCTTCGCCTTGGAACATTTGTTACAACAACCGAGGCATCCAATCCTTGTGTGAGGGGGCGAATGTTCCCAAATTTGCTGTAATCCTAGACATTTCTGCAAAAAAAATAAAGGCTGTTGTCAAGGATGGAGCCATGCCCGCAGTCAAATTGATGGGCAAGGAATAAAGGGCATTATTCCTGGGCAGAAAACTGTCCATGGCATGAGCCAAGGGGGGAATTTTAGGTGGCATTCCTTGGACCTCATGCTGCTTTCTGGTCCACTGCAAAGATGTGCAGAGATGCTAGCTTTTGTATCCTAAGAAAAAGAAGGGGTGGCTTTGTAGGATAGGAGGGGTTTTAGTGGGGGTGGGACTTAAAGTGAACATCAGAACTGCTTTTGTCTCTATACAAGGCAATGGCAAGCAAAGTAGCATGATGAAGCTTAGAAGAAGGTCATATGCAGGTCATAATGTGTTCAACTGCATCTCAAATGGAGGTTCTAATGAAGGGGGCGTGCCCCTGAAACGCGTAGACCATTAGAACTCAAGGGGGCAGAGGACGCTGATGTGCTGTACTCCTTCAGACTTCCGCTGCTAGAGATTTTATACTTCATCACCATTTGTATGCTTTTAACCACCGACTTTCCTGTAAGTAAATTTTTATTTGCGTGTTGTACAAATAAATTACACTTTTACACTATGGAGGCGCTCTGTCTTGTCCCTTGTTTCCCAGATCGATGGTCTTTTTGGCCAGTGAGAGCTGCCTTTTGAGTGTTTAAGCCAACTTCACAACCAGCCCATCTTGCAACCAGAGGCGCCGGTATTGTTTTTTTCATTGCATCTCAAATGCACCTGTGAATGAACTCAAACTAATCTCAAATGCCAACTAAATATGCCTGAATTTGAGCATCTACACAAGTCCTTACAGTGTTGCAGTCCGATCGCTGGGTGGGACAGGAGATTAAGGAAATGCCTCCTCCTGCCTGCAGCAGACTGAGGTCATCATCTCGGCCTAGGTAAAGTCATTTCACTGGAGCACAAGAATTATACAGCTACATTTTGTGACCTCAGGAATTTGTTCATGGAGACTTGTAAGCCTCAGCATAATGGGCACAGCAGGTGTACAGGAACTATCAGGGTGTTTAAATTTTCAATATCTACCAAACAACTAAAAGATCAGCTCTGGATGGACTGACCCTTTAAACAAATTTCTACAAGTGCACTCCAGGTACACAAGTCAGCCGCCTTCTATTCTCCTGTCCAGTAAGATAATTCTTGTAAGGCCACTGAGACAACCTCGTTGGACAGTGTGTTGGCAAATAGGTGGCTCATATTCCAAAATCAGTAAGGCCACCAGTAACAAAGTCAAACTAGTTCCAGATAAGCTAAGAGAGTTTTCCAGAGAGCACCATGTGGTACCTGCTCTTAGGACTTTTATTTTAAATAATTAAAAAGTCTGAATTTTGGGGAGGTTAAGCAATGGATTGCGGGCACCATGATTAATGAAAAACCTATGGCTGTTCTTAATGATACCCATCCCAATATCCTCAAGCTATGGTCTCCCGGGTTTCCCACAAGGCCACCGAGGCCCGGGTGCTGGACGAATAGGTCTTTTATACATTTAGCCCTGCTTTGGGTAATCAGAGCTAAATGTACATCGGGGAAGCCGTCGCTCGTTTCGTACAAGTGATCACGGCGATGTCGCCTAGATCATTTGCATGCAGCCTGGACAATGAAGGAGCAGCAACCCACTATTCGCTCTGTTCTCTCCACTTCTCAGCATGTTCCCTGTCAGCTCATGTGCATGCATCAGATACTGATTGGCTATTGGTGATGCCACTCCCTTTCCCAGCCTGAGTGATGTTGTGTAAATGTTGCAAGAAGCTGATATCAGGGCAGATTGCAGGTACTTGTGCTAGCTATATGTAAACAAATTTTTTTCTAGAGGAATTACATGGTGGTGTGTCAGATGTATAGAGAAATCCTCCCATAAACAAAAATGTATTTATCTGTCCTTTAAAACAAAGCCAGAGGGGCACCGTGTGAACTCTAAGAGGAGCAGAAACAAAATGAACAAGGCGCATATAACCTGATTCCACTCCAGCTGAGTCACAGTTGTAGAATACAGTCTTTCTTGGTCTTTCCTGTTTCTTCCATTTAATCTATGACAATTATTTTACTATCGATGATATTGGCAAGCCTATCAGGAATGAACAAGGTGTGGGCCACCTTATCAGGAAAAATTAATACACATATGTCTGCCATGTGGAGAGATGTCACCCCTCCAAGCCAACCTATTAGATGTCACGGCTCCAACCTCCACACATATGTCTGCCAATGATGCAAGCAAATCTATAGGGATCTATTATCTTGTGTCTATGCAACCCCTTCTAATCTGATTGGCCATTAAGAGTATTGCTATTTCTTCATTGTCAGCACTCATTGAATTGTTGTATTGAATAGGCCTTAGGCTGCCGGCCTTTTATCCTCTCTGCTTGGAAGTGGTTAACATGACCCAATCAATGGCTATTGATCATTAGGACAATACAATGGAGCGTGCGTATGTTGGTCATCAACCTATTGCTTGCTCGGTGGAAGAATCCTTTCAACCTCAAAGAATGAAATATTAATGGGAAGACGGTGCAGCGGGCAGATGGAACAATAGGGATCCCAGCATGGGCACAGAAGGGATATTTTTAGTATGGCATCCAAATAGGAAAATTACCTGCAGCGAGCGCACAGATAGATTGCACGCTGAATAAGCCAGCCGCAAACCCACTGTGCGTGTCTAATTGTGTCTGTGTTTAAATGTATTCAGCTCGGCTATTTGTGTTCTGCAATATTTGCAGAATATGAAGGAAAGCAGACTTCTGAGCAGCCAGGGCTGGTACTTCCTGGGATAAAGCAGATCACCCAACCAGACTTTTAAAGGTCAGTCTTAGCTGACGTCACATTGTTTTCCATCAATCAATACTAGACATGTGCGATTTGTTTCGTTCCGAAAAAAGATTCGGACGAAGTTTCCGAAATTCAGACATTCGGGCACATCCGTATTTCCGAATCCCGATGCATCCGAATGTGTCCGAATCCAAATTTCCAAAAATCCAAAAAGCTGAATCGGACATGTGACTTTTCTGGCCAATCAGTTTCGGTTTAATGCATCCGAATGGGTCTGAGCACGAATTTTCGTTACAGCAACATGGGAGCCATATACAGTATATATACATATAATACTAAAGCTGAGGCTTCCAGACCCGAATGGCATTCGGGATCCGAATTTCCGTTCGGGTCATTTGGGTCTGGGAGCCTCAGCTTTAGTAATATATGTATATAGCTCCCAGACCGATTCCCAAATGCAATTCGGAAATTCGGATCCCGTTCAAATCCCGTTCGAATCCAGCTCTTTTGCATTTCAGCTCTAGGGTGCTGAGTTTAAAGAGTACCTATAGTTAAAAGCTAAAAATAAATCTGTATTTCTAGCTTGAATTTCCATAACGTCTATCCCACTCCTAACAACTATATTGATCTAGAAGTTTTAGAGAAGGGTCTCCAGTGGATATTATGGTGGATATTATGATTATATACTAATTATAGTGACACCTTACAATTTGGGATTTTCACAAATTCATAGGTCCAGTGACAGAACAAATCGAGAGGATAAATCTCCCCAATAGGGACGTAGAAAGTAATAAAAAACATGATAGGGGCTGTAACCCATCACCACTCGATCTAAAAAATGTTAAAAGTTTTGTTTTTAGATACATTTAGATACATTTTTACTTACCATATCCGTTTTAATGCGAAAATGCAAACTAAGCCCCAGTACATCCAACTTAATCAGCTATGGCACTTTAAACAGCCGGCTCCAGTGGAACTGAAAAGAAGTTAATCAGCGGAATATTTAATTGCTTCAAAAATAGTAACAAATACATTCCAAGGGAAGAGTAATGAGGACACAGCTATGCAGCAACAGTAATACATGACGATCTAAGCAAACCGGTGTGGACAGGCTCTCTTGGTTGATATGTTTATACAGGTGACAAGAAGTGTACGCAATTATCAGATTTCTTTCAAACCAGCAGAAAACAACAGAAAATCTAATTCCAAATACCTGAGAACAGGATGGAAAAAAAACAAGGCATAGAGATTTGCATTAATACATGTAAAAGCATTGGCACATATTAGGAGAGGAATTTGGTCTACACAAAATGTTTTTATATAGTTTACAGTGGCTGAGCTGTTCGGATCTGTAAGTATAAAGTGTTAAAGGCTTTGTCTCAGTCTCTGAAGCTGGGAGTGATTCTAATAAACAATTAAGCTTATGTTGTAAATCATAGCTTTAGCTTTGTTTAACATGAGCTGGACCATGGTCAGTGTAGCCGGCAGCTACATGCACACAATTTTAGTTGCTCCCGAAAACCAATGCAGATTGTGACCAGATGGTTGCACTCTGGTCTGCCTGCATAATAGGGTGGGGAATCAACTGTAAGTGGACCCTAAGTATACAGACTATAAGCCATTTTACCATCCTGATAGAGGCCACAAGCATTAACAAAATTCCCAATGGCAAGACCATGTAATAAATGGCTCTAGCAGGCAGGCATATGCATTTTCTTTTTTAATTAGGGGCCACACCCTATCCTCAATATACCACATGGTTGTGATGTGGGTGTAACATTGTGATGTGGGTGTTGTCAGGCACAGACAACAAGTTATTCTTGGCATCTGATTTTTTTAAAGACCTCTCTTAAAAAAATTGCCAATGATAAGTCCATGTAATAGAAGAGGTAGTATACTAACCCCTCTGGGAGCCCCATGTCTACTACCTTCCCTTTGCTTTTAACGCTGCAGCCTCTTTAACGCTCTTCAGCATTTGACATGAGATTGTTGGATGCCTGTGCTCCCCTGTCACTTAATGTGGTCCCATCCTCTGACCCCCTACGCCACTACAGGAATCAGCAATGACATAGGAGGATGGAGCTGATGAGTTGACAATATAAATTGTGGGTCAGATGGGTGCTGGCAGCTCTAGCATTGTTAAATTGACCTCAATGAATAAGTGTTTTTACTTGACTAGTAGTTGAAAGAGGGGTCCAAATATTGCCTTTGTACTGGGGATCTGTCTTCCACTAGATAGATAGAGATAGATAGATAGATAGATAGATAGATAGATAGATAGATAGATAGATACATACATTGGAGAAAGCCCCGCTCTGTTTTTATTTGTACAGAGCATTTCCAAGTCATTAAATCCTCTGCATGAGGGAACAGTAGTTATTGTAGGGGATGCGTAAATATTTTTTTCAAGCCTTTCCAAGTACCACAAGCCTCTCCCAAGTCTTTTCTTAATACCCAGATGACGATCGCAGCTGCCTGCTGGGAACTGTACAGGCAAACCCGAGATTTATAATGACAGCCTTGCTTTTTCAATGGCTGTCACCGAAGACTCATTTTAATTGTATAATCCTTCAATCTGAAGTAACCAGGTCACCCATCCATGCAGGGAAAAAATGTTCAAAGCATCAGACCTTGTAATTACAAAATAAAAATACACCAAGAGACATCGAAGGTCTTTATGGCTCCTTCGTGGATTGACAGAAACAGAAAAGCCTGTTTCTCCCCAAGTCTGCGGGGCCAAACTTTGCTGCTGAAGGGGAAGTTGCAGATGATTCATTTGGGGAACTGAGATATTGCAGAAGATATCAAATCTGCATAGTTCACTATTTCATCCAGGACTGGCTGATGTAATGAGTACATGTAGATCAGCTCCAGGCAAGTCTAAAAAAAACCTTTAGTTTGCAGAGGAAGTGCCACATGTTCACTCTTACCTGGAAGTTCCTAGGTCTAGGCAGTGTATAGGTCCCCTTAACCTAAAGTCCCACATTTTGGGAACCAAGCAAGATGCCTGTCACTTAAAGGAGAACTATGGGGTCAGTGTTTTTTCCCATAGTTCTCCTTGGGGTAACGGGAGGACACAAACTAGCGTCCTCCCGTCACCCTAAGCTCAGTATACCGCGAGCTAAAGCTCGCGGTATACTGAGACGCCGCACCTGGAGCGGATCCCGACTTAGATGACGGGATCCGCCCAGCTGCGTGAGTGACAGCTGGCTCTGCCTATCTAGAGGCAGAGCCAGCTGTACCCGCCCCCTCCCCCGTCCGTTCCGCCAGTCAGCGCTGGTAGATCGGAGCGGGGAGAGGGGAATCCAGCCCCTCCCCCTGTCACGGCAGAGAGCCGTGACAGGATCGAGAGGTGAGGGAACCCGGTATGTTTTCCCTCACCTCCCGATCTACTGAGCCGACCTGTGACAGTCTCATTGTCACAGGTCGGCTTAGAACTATGACGTGAGTGGAAATCACTCATGTCATAGTTCTCCTTTAAACTCTCTAGTGATAGATTATATAAGGACAGATGGGTGGAGTTATAAAGTGGATGGTGGCCTGCAAAGTATGTGGTTGGATATTCCCTGTCAGAATGGGCTACAAATCATGCTGTGTCATGAATTGTAATGTACACCTTCAGGTGGAAATACCCCAGGGATTGGGAGAGTCAGAAAGAATGAAGCAAAAACACCCTATTATAGGAATTAAATTGAAACCGATTGAGCACCAGGATTCTTCAAAAAAAAATTCAATGGCACTTGAAAATGGATTATGTTACCATTTTTTTGGATAAGCTAATGCTTGATTGCCATTACTTACTGGAGTATTTGTTTGCTACCCTCGCTGGAGTAAAGCTTGAGTATGTTCAATGAACCCAACTGGAAATTCATCTTGTTGCTTGATGGGAAGTTGAAGAAAAGAGAGATGCTTAGCCTTTGCCTGGACTCTGTTCATGTGGCAAGGGTTAGCATGCCTGGTGTCCACTCTATCTTAAAAAAAGGTAAACTGAGTTCTGAAGTCTACACTGATGGGATCTATCTGATTTTATTTGGACAAGGGATCCCTAACATGCGTGTAAAGTAGGGTAGCCAAACTTCAGACCTCCAGCTGTTGTTGACCTACATGTCTGATAAGGCATTGCAAGCCTCCAACAGCCACAGGCATGACTTCCAGAGGCAGATGCATGATGGCATTTGTAGTTTCACCACAGCTGGAAGGCCAAAGTTTGGTTTCCCCAGGAGTTGAGGGAGCCAGAGGACAGCTCCCCATAGACTGCAGAGGCTATCCTAGGAAAGAAGCTCCCTTCCAGTGACCATGCCTGTGTAAACATGTGTTTCTTGAGTTGCAAGTGTAGCCCTTTGGCTGCTTGTTACTGGGCAGAACCCTGTGATCAGTGGGGAAGACCTTTAGTTGAGCCCTGGTTTAATATCCCAAAAGAATCTGCAGGCTGCACATATCCTACACAAGGCCTCAATGATGAAGTGAGATTGCAGTAGCACAAACAGGTATATGGTAGCATTTCTCTGGTCTTTCCTTTATACAAAATACAGAAATATAAGAAGATAAGCTAATAGTCAGTCCACATAAATTGATATTTCAGGTTTTGGTAGCTGTTAAACCAGCTAACAGCTTTCCTGTATGTCTTGGGAACTCTTGGTGAAATCTCTGTTTGAGTTCCTGGGCCTGTATTCCTGCTGCAGATATTCTGAGG
This sequence comes from Nanorana parkeri, assembly GCF_000935625.1. Classification (NCBI taxonomy): domain Eukaryota; kingdom Metazoa; phylum Chordata; class Amphibia; order Anura; family Dicroglossidae; genus Nanorana; species Nanorana parkeri. The sequence continues at coordinate 2,661,984 of NW_017306277.1, forward strand.
TTTGCCCATTCTCCTTGCTAGATCTTCTATTTATAATATACGGAGAAGGTGATACGAGGAACGGAAAGCAAAACATAGGCAGATACACCAACACTGCCAAGATAGATAGCAACAGAGCTGGAAATTATGGAAGTGGAGATATACCGTATATACTCGAGTATAAGCCGTCCCGAATATAAACTCACAGCACTGCTCAACAACCCACCTCAACCCCCACCAACTCAGTGCCTTTAAGCCAAACTACACCCCTACAGCACTACACCATGGCATGCCTTAACCACCTACCACACCTCCCCCATCAGAACACCTTCTACCCAAATAACCAGCCCACAACAGTGCCTGCAACCCACCTAACAGCACCACCAAACTCATAAAAAAATAGTTTGAACTTTGCTGTGCACTAACTGCAAAAGGCTCTTACCCAGCCAAATTCAGGTACTTACAGTGCTTGCATAAGCTATAAATACATTTAATGAAGTGTTAATGAATGCCAAGCTGCAATAATTTGCGTGTCTGTGTTGTCCCTTTTAACCAATCAGTGCCAAACGTCATTTTTTGGTGTAGCTTTGAATGTGATTGGTTGCACTGTCTGTCAAAAGAATAGAGTTAAACTTTATGTCAAGGGTGTTTTCTTCAGCTGTTTTGTTTAAACTGCCTAGTTGCTTAAATGTCCTTGGACAGGATACAAGAAAATCTAAGCATTTGTTCTGCTGCGCATATAAGTATATTAACATCTAATATTATCCAGGTCAATATGGTTTTCATTATTTCCCCAGCATTGACTTCCTCAATAAATCTGTCCAGCCATCTGATTATGATTTGCTAGCTTGAACTCCTATCGCAGCAGCTCTTGAACTTTCTGGAAGTGGTCACTGGACCAGCGGCGTCTCTGCAATGACACACTGTTTTGAGGGTATGCACATTGCTGCTGGCATGCTTTGGATTCCTTCAGTAGTTGTTCCAGCCTCACACTCAATCAATCTGCAGTTTTTGATCTACCCTAAAATGGAAAAGTCATGAATTCCTTAAGCATCTTCGCTTTGGCTGAAGATTTGCGCAGTCTTTTTCATTAGGCGGTTTATATGGGGAACAGAACAATGTCGAAACAAAGAAATTTGATAAGACACTGAGGACATCGGATTCAGATAGTCTTTTTGATTTAATACATGTGTGGCTGAGAATATATGAATGGCTGTGAAATAGATTAGACTTGGAGCTTACTGGAATTACTCAAGTTCATATGACTGTAGAGATGACCTGGCTGTAGAGATGACCTGCCACTTTGTGAAAAATATGGTGATACAGAAGAGGGTGTGCAAGGACAGATACCGATCTTGTTTTTTTATGTTATTATTGTTTTAGTGTACTTTGCAGGGTTTAAACTGGTCCCAAAAAAAGTTTTGGCTTTAGATACACTTTAAAGTGTATGTCCAACTGTATCTTATTTTTTTTTCTTAGTTTTGGAAATAGCATGGAAGAGTATAGTTTTTACTCCTATCTAGAGGTATTTTACAGAGATTTACTCTCACTTGCTGTCCTGCAGACATCGTTTTACCAGACAGGAAATAAAACAAACTCTTCAACAGCAAGGCAGGAAGAGTAAAGTAGAAAGACTAGAACCCTTATTTATTTTCCTCTCTGTTTTAGGTTTTCTTCTCACTTCCTGTCTGAAAAAAAACCATTGAGGGAGGGAAACCAATTACAGTGACAATTGTCTAAGAGAGTATTTCCCCTTACTTGGGTGAGATTACCTTCTCACTTCCTGTTGTGTCTCCAGACAAAATAAAGGGAAATCTCCTTGTAGGACAAATATAGCAAAAAATAAATGAATAAATCATAAAAAGTGTCCTACTCAATCTAAAACTAAAAAAAATGTCTTAAATTGTCTTGTAAACAGTAGTCTAAAGTAAACCTGTGTTCATCTAAATGCTGCTGAAGTAATTTACAAAAAGGACTTACCACCCACCTCACAGCACATTTCACAATAAAGTACCCCAAATTTCTCCTGACAGATTTCTGACATATCTATAAGAATGGCTGTGGTGCCTCTGCATATATTTACCCACCTAAAACCCTCTATTAGGAAACCAACCCTAGGTCAAGGATAGAGTTTTCTATCAGTCACAGTAGAGTGGTGGCTATAGGACGGTGGCAGAGACAAAAAGGTGGCTTTTTCTGTATAGTTGTCAATCACACATTTTATCATCAATATCACATTTAATCTTTTTTTTTCTTAATTACAGGTATTTATATAACGCTGACAATTTACGCAGCACTTTACATAGTTGCACAATCACATCAGTCCCTACTCTCAAGGAGCTTACAATCTAAGGTCCGTATCTCACATGCATACGTAGAGGGCCAACTTTGAGAGGAGCCAATTAACCTACCAGCATGTCTTTGGAGTGTGGGAGGAAACCGGAGTACCCGGAGGAAACACACACAAGCAAACTCCTTGCAGATAGTGACCTGGTTCAGTATAAATAATCATCTCATATAGGTTTTACACGTAATCACAAAAAGTCTAACCAAGGTTCAGACCAGTAAACTAAGAAAAAGTGTGTGGAACAGAAGAGGGGACTCTAGCAAAGAGGTATTCTTTTAGCTGCCAAAGGCTGTGTTCCTTCAGGTTCCACGGATAAAAATCCAGCTCCAAGGATGGCCATCCTGCTCTGGTCACTGGTCCTTCTTTTTATGCACTGAGCATGACCAAACTATTGGAAAAGGTCAGTGTCAGGACAGACATGTTCCCGATATGCTCATGAATAGTTGCCTATCCAAACAGTATGGTCCTCTGGTTCATGTGAGTACATGGGCCTTTCTTATACATAATCTACCATGAACAGCACTGCTGTTGTTTACATTAATTAGTACTGTATGCTCTTGTATGTTTTTTCCTTTTTTCATCTAATTTTTGAGGGCTCTGTTAACCTTGATTCCTAAAGCGGAACTATGGCCTCCCATAAAAAAACAACATCTGTGTTGTAGCACTTAATTATAAGTGCATCTATATTAACAATTTTCATTTAGTCCCCCTGCAAAGTCCCACAAAGACCTGTTGAACCTACCAGTGAAGTACACCGAATACATCTTCCTGTGATGGGGTGGTGACAATGCTGCACTGCTCCTGAATTCAAAGCAGAATTGCCACACTCATGTAGTCTGTGCCTGCTTGTTCCACAGTGGAGTAAAAACATATTAAATACTTTTTTTGTCACTTACTTGACTAAGAAAGGGAAATATAACTCACGTAATGGTATACAGCATTTTACGAAAGTTGCAGTCTCTTTTGTCACAGGGTTAGGATCCAACTGACCTTCCCAGAAATCAAAAACCGCATCATAAAGACATGTGCAGCCATAATCATCCTTTATCAGGTCATCAGGAGTTCAACATAACCTGGATTCTTTGAAAGAACACAGGACAAACCACCCCTACTGTTATGTTTCACATTTGCCTCCTCTGTGTCCAGATTAAA
>NW_017306277.1:2665476-2676629 GCF_000935625.1 Nanorana parkeri
ATATATATATATATATATATATGTATATATATATACTGTACTTGGTATTGGAACTGTACAGCTATAAAGGTATGGGACCATAGGAAAGTCAACATCAGTGGTGGGGTGGACATTAACTTGAAATCCCACCCCATCACTACTCAGTGTTCTTGAGAACTTTACTCCTTCCATTATTTAAAGGTCACCCAATCAATGTTTGATGATCACCTCTTAGTTGAAAGGATTGGGCAACAATGTATGTTACCACAAACTTCAACAGACAAATTTGGCAGGCTCGTCATGATGTAAAAGGCCTTCTGGCCAGGTTGGGCAATAGGCCAGTAATCTTCTGTTTCCTTGAGCCCAGCACTGCATGAGGTAGTTATTCATATTCATATTATGCAGAAAGGCATTTGAAAGATACAAACATGCGTCTATGTACACATCAGTAGAAAAGATGATTGTTTAGTGGCAGAAGAATGTCTGCTTTTCATCGTCATCATCTAGTTTAACTCTCAGTCCCTGGCTTCCAGCATAGGTCATTCTCTTCCCACGTCAGAACATTATCTTGATTCATGCTAATGTATTCTCATTTTTACAAGGACATGAGCGATCAGGTCAGTGCTGCCCAAGAGATTAATGAACCTGACTTTGCAGGGAAAATTATGGCTGTTTAATTGGCTGCAATTTATTTTTTCCTGCCGACTTAAATCACAAACATTTAAAAATAAACAACAAATGAAAAATGGGCACCTTAAAAATGAATTCAACTTAGAAGCAGAAATTCAACAAACAGCAAATAACATATTTTTAAAGAAAGGAAGGGAGAATGGGGAATGGACTTCATAATAGGGTTACCTAATTTATATTTTGAGTCTACAGGTTTTATGCCATTAATTCTATGGAGTTCTACCAGTAACTCTGTTTTTAGTGTCCCTAAATGTTTAGCGATGGATGGCTGGTGCCAAGAAAAATACTGCAACATTTGGGCTTTCGACCTATAAACTCTGAAATCCAGGGCACTGGGCTGACTTCTCACTGGGGTACAACCAATAAACTTAAAGATAGTTTGTGCCAGGATAGAAGGGGCTCTACTGTTCTACATGGGGGAGGTTTATGGGGCAGTTAGAGAGGTATTTATATTGGGATGGAGGGAAAATTAGAAAATAATCGGGCAGATAGGTTCAAGACAGTAAAAGATGAAATGGGAGAGAATAGGTTGAGGGTTATGGTGGGTAATAAGGGGATCACAGAATTTCTTCCTAAAATCTTGTGAGCTGATGATAATGTCCAGTGCTCTCTGCATCTGTTGACCCTTATCAGTTAGTATTGCTCCAACCTATCTCTGTAGTCCTGACCTGGGGCGGCAACACTGATCCTCCATGGATTAGGGCCTGATTTAGAAAAAAACCTCCCAACTATACACTGGGCAAATGCTGTTCGCATGACATTCCTGCCAGTAGTTAGAGCTGTGGAGCATAGGAAATTCCTTAGTGTGCCTAAATGTTTAGAGATGGATGAGTGGTGCCAAGAAAATCACTATGACGTCGCTCTCGACCTACAAATTAGATGATAGGTTGACAATGCCCACTCAGCTCCTAAGTGAGCATTAGGGTGGGAAGTGTGTTACTGGCAGGATCACCAGGTTACAATTAAGGAAAGTAGCCTAAAAAAAGAAGAGAAACATGGCCACCACATCTAAGAACCAGTAACCTGCATTATGATATTTTTGTTCTTGAAATTAGATACGCTTCAGCTACTCTGAAAATGAGTGGTGTAATGGCACTGCTGGTACAGCAAAAGGGTGGAAATATGTCAAATTATTTCAGGACAGTACAATGAGACAATTGTCAGGAACCTCAAGAGAAATGATGCTCGGCAATGTCAAACAATGCAGCGCTTGCTACAAATGTTCCTTTTAAGTAAAATCTCAGTAACGGTGACCATAGTATGATTTCGTTTATGTAAGCTGTGATAAACAACCACATACTGGAATGACAAAAATACTCTTAGAGAGACAATTAGAGGAGGCTGCTTTCCAACACATAAATCGTGAGGAAATATTGTCAGCAAAAGATACAACATAAATGGGAGTGTTTTGGATTTATTTATCTAAAAACATTTTACATTTATTGCTTTAGGCAAAAAGTGGGGGAAAAAAAACTAAAACCTAGATGGTTTACTTCTAGTGTAAACATTCATAAATGATAAGAAAAGGTCTTTCAAAATATCGTCCGAAGTTACAGTATGAAGAACACAACAAAGCAGCAAAAAGGAAATCTGATTGTCAAACAATCAAAATAAATGGTAACTTGCCAAAGAGAGCAAGACAAAGTCCCAAAAACTCTTTATATATACATTAATAGTAAAAAGACCTGGCCTGAGCATGTAGGTCATCGAAAAATAAGGACAAAGGGAAAGAAAACCTCTAATACCCATTTTTTTTAGATCCAAATATACAAACTAAGATAGTGGTGGTATTGTACCATATAGGGATGGCATTGTACAAAAGTACAACCGAGTAGACAAGTTTATGATAAAAAAAACTGCATAGTTTTATAGTTATATCTCTGAATCAGCTGATTGTTTTAACATGCAGTTTTCTCTGACAGTAATATCTGCTTATATATATTCATTTTGTATGCTCAGTTTGAAATGCCTGATTGTGACAGGTTTACTTTAGTATTTATATGGCCTGGGACAATGAGACAAAATAAACGTAAGGCATCTGGAACAGATGGCTTACACCCATGAGTCCTCAAAGAGCTGAGATTTTTTTTTCTAAGCCATGGTTTTTATTTTGAGAGAAACTTTAATAACTGTATAGGTATCATATTCAATGCATTGATACCTACACAGTTATAAAACTTTCTTTCAAAATTAAATGAATATGATACCTATGTTTAAAAGTGAGTCAAGGTATTCAGAGAGTGTTGAAAGACCTGTAAGTTTAGCTTCTGTTATAAGGACGTTATTTGAGGGATTGGTGAGGAATTGAATACAAGAATGTATCCTTTTAAATAATATAAGTAATCACCATAGCCTGAATTTATGACAGACAGATATCAGAGAAATGTATTGTATATTCTAATATTTCCTTTTAGGATGAAGTAGGTAGAAACTTGGCTGGATGTGGAGCTGTAGAAGAGTTGGATTTAAAAGCTTTTCTGCGGCTCCATATAGATGACTTATATATATAAATGTGGGTCTTTAGGTTTAGAAAATCCAGCTTGTAAATGGAAGAAAACTGTCATAAAGACCGTATTTTAAATAATGATTTGTAATTGAATGATTCAGCCTCTGAATAGGCTAAGGTTGTAAGTAGTCCATGAAGAGTGGCTGGTGAAGGGACATCACTGCCCATAGTATACAAGGGTGCTGAATCTTGTTATTGTAAAAAGATGATTTCGGGAAGAAACATCACTGGAAAGGATCATCTATTGTCCACATAAAAAATGGGATGGACACTTTTTGATTGTACAGAAAAAAAAAATTGGAATGGACACTTTTTGTGACATGCATATGCCTAAAGATATTAAAGGAGACCTATGAGGTGAGTGAAAATCACTCATCCTCATAGTTCGAGCCGACGTGTGACAATGAAAATGTCACACGTCGGCTCAATAGATCGGCATGTGAGCAAACACACACCGCCGCTCGCTCACTTCTCGATCATCTCTCTGCAGAGAGCGGTGACTGTCAGTCACCGCTCCCCGCAGGGATTCCCCCCTCCCCGCTCTGATCCTCCAGCGCTGACGGGAGGAACAGACAGGGAGGGGGCGGGTACAGCTGGCTCAGCCTCTAGATAGGCAGAGTCAGCTGTCATTCAAGCAGCTGGGTGGATCTCGGCAGCATTGTCGGGATCGGTCCCGGCTGTGGCGGTCTCAGTATACCGCGAGCTGTAGCTCGGGATATACTGATCATTGGGTCATAGGAGGATGTTAGTATATGTCCTCCCGTGACCCTTAAGAGAGCTATGGGGAAAAACACTTACCCCATAGTTCTTTTAATTTAACAAGGAATTTGCGTTTTTGGATGACTATTTAATCTGTCTTGTGTTTTCATATTTTGTTGGCATATTCTGGTTGGAAGGGTAGGGATTGTGATATTATAGTGATGCATTCTCTTGTGTTTCATAAGTTTTAATCAGACTGTTGATACTGTCTAGTTCAGCAGCTAGATGTGTAGTGGTGGTGGTGGGGGGTGTTTATAATTTGGAGTTTGGAAATAATCACATTTATCGTAGCTTTGAGAGCTAGCAACATATTATCTTTTATTAAAAGAAATATAGACCCGAGAGAGAGATAACATTTTTCCAATACCAAACATCAGTAAGACCTTATCTTGAATGTGCAGCTCAGTTTTGGGAACCAGCTCACAAAGAGAATATCATGCTACTGAAAAGAATACAGAGAAGGCAAGCTTAATTAAAATGGGTATTAAGTACTTCAGTTATGAAGAGTGACTAATTGAATTTATTGGCTTTTGAGAAGAGGTGATTAAAAAAGGAACTTCACCTTCCCCCCATGTAATTTTTTTAACCTTTTTTGCTGTGGTATCCACAGTAAACTTACTCACACACCCAGATAATCTATTGTAATCCACCACTCTGCTGCTGTGCATCGGGTTCCGCGATGCCATTTTCCTTCTCTTCATCATCCGGAGCTGGCTATCTCATTCAGGTTCTTGCAAACAGCCACCTCTTGACACAGTGCCAGGACCTCAGGATCTCTCTCCTCCAGTGCTGTCGGCAGGATGCCTCCTAGGACATGTGACATGCATACCCGAGGAGGCTGCAAGAAGGAGGACTACACATCATGTATAGGCGAGGGGAAATATTGGACTGGAAAGTGGGGGTGGGGGAAGGAAGTGGTGAAAGGGGAAATCTTAGACTGGAAAGTGGGGAGGAAGTGCTTAAAGGTTTAAATATGGTGTGGGGGTCCACTTTAAGGGGGATATGATCATCCCGTATAAGTATATCAATGGCCAATATAAATATAAACATTTAAATAGAATGTTGCTTACTTTAAAGTAAGTTTGTGCTTTACCCATGCAATAGATGTTTGCAAAGAGATGGGCTTTAGTGCAGATCTCCAAAACTTACTCATTGTGCTTTCAATCCCTCGCCATCATGAGTGGTAGGAGAGTCCTGTGTAGCTACTAGTCGCTGGAGTCGTAACTTGGACTGGATAAGCACTGATTCGCCCGGCACTGTCACATGGAGATAGTCACATGCTTCTCCATACCCTGGGTGTTCCCTCCCATGGCTCCCAGTGCTAAATAGAGAGGTGGGGGAGTGAAGGAGAGGTGAGTATATGCTTTATAGGTAAAGTACAGGTTTGCTCTAAGGACACCACAACTGGTAGCTGTGCACTGTCCTCCCGCATATCTTAAAGCCAAATCATGTAATTTCTAAGAATTCTCTACCAGTGGTGATTAAGGGAAGGAGCTCGACCATTGTGTTCCTCCTCATGTCAAAGGCAAATGGATATACCAAACAGGCCCATATTTACTCTCTCTGCTGCCCCAAGGCCGTGTTCCTCAATGTGCCTCCGCCCACCCCCAATGGAGAATTGCAACCAGATGGTGGGGATGGCAGAGTTGGTTTACATTTTTTATTTTTATTTATTTTTCACATTTTTATTTATCTTATTATCTTTTACTTTTTTTAATAATTTATTTATTTTATTATTTTTCACTTTTAATCATTATTTCTTATTATTTTTCAATTTTACATATTTTTATTTTATTATTTATTTATTTGTACTCAACTTTATTGTTATCACACAGGAACTAACAAGCCCCTGTGTGATAGCATTTGGAGGTGACAGTTTCTCTTGATTGGGAAGCTCTCCCGTCTCAGTGTTCACACGGAGCAGAGTGCTCCCCGCTCTCCATCCTGAACTACTTTGCCATGGTCCCGGGTCCCCCAAAAGAGTGGGGAACCCCGAAAAGAGGGGCAGCCAGCGGGGAGGGAGGTGACCAGCTGGGAGAGAGGGAGCCGGTGGGGGGGATGGGGATTCGTTGTAGGGGACATCAGCAGTCCCCCACCACACGTTTTGTACCGAGAACACTTGTACAAAACGTGTGGTGCCTTACATGCTGTACATTTATCCCTGCTTGCCCAGGGCTAAATGTAGAACAAAACTACCTGCCCAGCGCCCGGAACTGCATGTCCTGGGCGTTGAGCGATAGGAGTTCCACACCCCTGGGGCCAGTATTGTCTGTGCCACCCCTCTACTCCCTGCTGCCCTGAGGCCAGGCCTCTATTGCTTTGTGGGGAATCCGGTCCTGATGCCAAAGGCATATTGGATACACAGAGACAGGTGCATTTATGCCTCACAGTACAAACTTTCACTCAATACATTTTGAATTCCGAGGTCTTATCTTTTTAGACTTTGTTCAAAATCCAATACACGACTAGATTTGAAATAAATTCACACAATACACAAGGTCTATTTTTATCCAGGACAATGAATATGTTTTAATATTTAATTCTGAACAGCAAATGATGTTGAACACCTTGCAGATAGCACAAGATATGCAGTTCAAAGCATAGAAAAGCGAAAGGCATGTCCAGTACAACTATGCACAAACTACTTCCGATGCTTGTTCTGTATTTCAAACTCCGACCCTCGCAAGGGGGGGAGATGGGAGAAAACCACAGGTTTAAAGCAGCACTGATCCATTCTTTCCATACTTACAGTCAATGAAAGCAGATAATAATATCTCAAAGTCACAGAGCATAGAACAATTCACAAGTCTGATGCAGATAAAACAAAAGCACCATTTGCAATTTCATTTTTTTTTTAAAACACGTATTTGAAAAGTCAACATCGTAAAACAACTGTACAGAAATGCCATGAAATCCTTGGTGTTTTGGGCTCAGCAAAGTCTATTACAAACTCTGAACAGTCCCAGTCTTCGTGGGATTGTCTTGGTTTTGTAAGGTGCGGGACTTGTCAAAACAGAGCATGGCTTATGTATAATGGTCACCTGGGAACGCATGAATTGAGGATCAGCAGCGGAGTTTGATTTTTGTAGTTAATAAAGTTTAGAAAGTACATCTATTGTGCTGGATAATATTTCTTTAGTAAGAAATCTCATTTGCCAGTAATCTATGAGATGGGAGGATTTATGAAGGCAGCATATCTAGCAATGATCCAACTGTGAGAAATTAGCCATCAGCGGTTTAAAGCTTCGTTCGAGGCAGAAACAACTTAATGCAGCTCTCTATTCATTAATACATCATTTATAATGCAAGCAGTGTAAGTCCCTGAATTTCACCTGGTGTCAGCCTTTTGCAATTTGCAGTCCCTTGTACAACAACAGGCTGAGAGAGGAAGAAGCAGCACAAGAAACCAATCAGTTTGCTATCAGGGAGCATAAGAGGAAACCATAGAATGAGATGAGCTTATTGGTCTGCTTCTTCTCCTTTTTCAGTCCAGATACAGCCTGGGGGAGGGACAAGACCTGTAAGTGCTATTAACTGTAGCAGATAGAAATCAGGTCTCCAGTGCTAGACAGGACTGTGCTGTGTGGAAGAGCTGTGTAACTCTCCGAACTGGTTGGACAGAAATACAAATACTTTAGCAGGCAAAATGACTCCAATTTATGTATTTGATCTATTTAGACGTTGCTTGGAGTTCACCAAGCAATATTGAATAGCTGGAGTCTGGTAGGCTGAGTAGCCCACCGGTTTCTCATATGTATTCAGCGGAGAGATCTCACTGACATAGCTTGCATTCATCATGGAGTCTCAACACTCCTGTTACCTGTTTCCACTCCTCATACTAACTGCTAAAGCAAGTCGCTCTGAGCTAAAATTGCAGAGATTGCAGAGCCACAGCAAAAATTATAAGAAATGGTGGGTTTGGACTGGCCCTTTAAACATATGTGTCATACAGTTATCATTGCATTAGGGACATATTATCATTCCAGAGAGGCGCACATCCTATATCTGGTCATTGACAAACTTTAAACTGGCAATCACTATTTCTGACCACTAGAAGATGTATTCATAGTAGAATCTGTGTGGTAAATGTGTCTCAGCTTACACACACTGCTCCTGTTCTGCATTGCCTCTCTCTCTCTATGCCTGTCTCCATAGATTTACCCATGTATAACTGGACTGAAGGTGAAATTCAAGCCATGGTAATGACATTGTAAAAAATGGGATCGGTTCGGCCAGCAGGTGTCTATTTCTCAGTCCCCCCATGGAAGTTGCTCATACTACACAGGGGTCAGTTTGATCATTTTTGTAGTTGCTGTAGAACAAATTCCAACATAACTTTGTGTCATCAAATCTGATGGAGTCAAGTCATCCACAGTTAAGGTCAAAAAGTGTAAGACAGCCCAGAGGTGCCCATGTATGGCATTATCACGTACAAAAACACTTCAACCCAATTTCACTTAAAGCAACTCAGTCACTTAGTCAAGCCTAAAGAGGTTTATATTAGATGTCCTCTTTTGGGGCTATTTTTGTTTTAGAATTTTCCTTTAGCTTTAAAGCAAACCTATGGTGGGAGGGAAAATATTACATAGCCCAGCAGGATCAAGCAGCTGATAGCATAACCCATCGGCACATACAAGCATTTACCCCTCCACTGCTGTCCAGAACACTTCCTAGGTATAATGCACATTTATAGGAAAAAGTGGGGTGACTGGGGTGGTGCAAATGAGGTGCAAACGTAAACTGGTTTCTGTTGATAACTTAAGCTGCCATCTAACTGGTCCTGCTATCTGTTGGTTTCCATACCCTTACAAGAGTACTTTAGGATGGAATACCAGACAATTATTTTTGTGTTTTTGATAGAATGGAAAAGTAGTAGTTAGACTGCTCACTGATGGAGGAAATCCCCTCAAAAGAGCACAAAAAACACGTGTAAGCTGTATAGGGTGCTGCCATATCCATGACTATCCTCAGAGTGTATAGAAGATGATTCCTATGCCCTTACTGCTTCTTAGTTATATAGAAGCTTCAGACATGCAAAGGTGTATCTGGAGCCTAGGGCTGCAGAGGACTGAATTGCTGACATCACATATCACGTGACCAGCATACCAGGATGACCGCGCTGTTTATCAGTTTAGTATGTTCTCGGTGGTGAATTAATAATCAGCACAAGGAATAGTGGGGTAAGGGTACAGTTCCTATGCAATTCACTTACTGTATGCTTGAATGTTGCTTTTTTCTATAAAAGTTTCATTTTGACGTAAAAATGAATCTAAAAAATTAAATAAAAAAAATGATGTGGGCAAAATTTTAAAAGAGAATTCTTTCTCTGAGGGTTACTATTATAGCCATTATAGAGATACTATATGTGTTACCCTCATTAGTCCCCAGTGAGCTTATACCCCATCAACCAGGCACTGACATGGGAGAAGGGGAAAGGACACAGCAGTCTGTGGAGAAAAGTCATACATATGAAACAAGGCCCTGAGCTCTGTGCAGTGCATTCTATTTATTTAAAGAGGACTGGTACCATGGAAGCTGTTCCCAAAAAACGGCAGGCAGAGGGCAAATAACTGGTCAATAGTTTTGCATGTAGGTTCCCTGAAGTAGATCTTTTCCATATTACTGGTTCACTATGCTTTGTTCCAGACAATGTCTCTGTTTTGAGGTGGTTATTTTGGTAGAGGAGCAGGGCTTTGCTTTCTCGTGTCAGAGATGCCCATCTGATGATTAGTGATCTAATGGGGTAATATTTAAGAAGCAGCAGAAAAGGCGAAGGAAACACATATGTATAAGAACATATAAAGCAGAAGCAGGGAGATGCTTGCACTTCAGCTCTCCAGATACAGCTTCCTCTTTAGAAAGGAGAACAGTGAGCAGTACTGTAGTGGGATCATAAAATACAGAAGTGCCTAGGCCAAGTCACACAGAAGTGCCTAGGCACAGCAACATGCCAGGACCATGCACTGTTATCTTTCAGGAGGACTTCAAGGCAAGAGGTACATTTTGGGCACAATTAACATTTCTATGTTAATTTTATTTTCTATGTTGCTTGTAAGTTATAAAATCGTTTTTTTTTTTTTTATTTGGGTCAACTTTAAGTGTTAACACCACACTCACCTAAGGCAAATATGACTTACTTATGACCTATCTGTATCAAATTTTTCCTCAAAGATATTTGAGCTAAATAATCCAAAATGAATTATTAGATAAGAAGGTTAAAGGACTTTTATGTAACAGTGATAACTCTGTATGTTGGTTTAAGTATAGTATTTCATCAGACCTAAAAATCAAAGATCCCCTTAGGCTCAGGTGCAATAAAGGTAGTTCTGTTTTTTGGGCATGTACAACAAATGGACATTTCTCACTGCTGGGTGAACTGAGGCACATGTATTTCAATAGAATTGACCACGTGTACAATTTACCTTATACTCATCGAGCTGCAGGCAGTTCCTAGTGATACAGAACTGCTGCGTAATGGTACTCCAATTCAGCGTGTAAATCCTTGTATTTGCAGTGCTTATTTTCCTATCGGGGCATCAGACCTATTAGAATAGGTTCCATAAGCAAGAACAATAAAGCAGCTTCCCCTTTAAATCCTGCCTGACAATAACCAATGCACCAATGATTAAAAGTCATTACTATTTTGTTAATATCCATTACCCATACAGTGTTGACTTTACTCTTATTATTGAACCTTCTCCATTATATGAGATCCTAAGAAGGCATTATTATGCATGTTTACTTTTTGTAATTTTCACCCAAAATGCTCAAAATGTAGTAGCTGCACCAGCCAGACTTCTTTTGTGGACTGAAATTTCAATGCCCCCATTGACTTTGGCTATTAAATGTTAATAAATGCACAGAGCTCATATAAAGAGATGACTTGAGCAGCAGGAAGGTTGAAAAACATCTGGTATAATGAGACGTGTGAGTACATCAAATTCAAGCCTCAAAACATTGCATTTGATGGTGAAATAACATTATTAAATGCAATAAGCTTCAATGTGTACCATAAATCACGGATTTACATTAGCGGCAGCCTTTCCGAGTTGAATTCAAATTGAATAAAGAGCTGGACAAGGGATTTAACTGCTATGGTTGCAGGCTCCTTTGGTGAAATAGAAGTGTAAATTTTTAACAGTTATTGAATGATATAGGAAACTTCTATAGGTAAGGATAACGGGGGGGGGGGGGTGTTTGACGACCAGGTGGAAACTAT
>NW_017306277.1:2677390-2682394 GCF_000935625.1 Nanorana parkeri
TACTTTTACTGCACCTAACCTGGTTACATGGATCTCTTCAATATAGCTATGACTTGGATTGCCATAAAGTCACCACTCATTGTTTAACTATCACATAACCTAGGATGAGTTAGATTATTATAATGCAGGACTTCTGCACGTTTGGCCCAATAGACTTTAATGGAAACACGCGAAACATGTTTGTCGGTTTCCATTAAGGTCTCCCAATCTGCCAGCTGATAAGCGCAACTTAAAGTACGCTCATCAGACATGCGCAAAATGCACAAAAACACGTGCAAAACTGCAAGACAAAAACGTGCGACAATATGCTAGTCACCTAGGTCTGAACGGGGCCTTAAGAAGTGACTATGCCTGTAAATGTTACTTAACTGCAGCAGAGAAAATAATTAGGCCTTCTACACTCTCAGACAGCTCTGTGCTGTGTGGTAGAGCTATGCAAGTATCAGGACAGAATGGACAGACATACAAACAGCTCTCTTATTATGAATGTATTGATAGTTTCCTCGCGGTTCAGCTTAGTATCATGAGATTTAGTTGTTAATACAGTTGAACAACACTTGTGCCATGTGTAACTGTGGTGTTAACACTTCAGCAAGTGAGGTATTCCTGCACTGCACAGAGCCTCGGGATTGTGTTTCATATTTGTGTATATAGTACTTGGGAATTGGAGCGCTGGATATCTAGTGAGGTCCTGAGATGGCATTGTTTGAACTTTGAACTGACGTTTCTATTATTGCCTGTCGCAAACTATTCTGGTTCTGTTATAAAAAGTGAGTTATAAAGATGGATTACCCTGTTTGTGTTGCAAACTGCAGTACTGCAGTTAAAAATCTAATTAACGAATAACTTTCTATCTCTGCTCGAGCTATATACTGTACTCGCCATTCACTCCTGGCATTATGCAACAATCATTTTAAAAACAATTTGCAAGCTAGGACTGTAAATTCATCCTTTTCCCCCCATCTTCAAGCTGGGTGCTTTGATATAAGTTTGCAGCAACTGCGTGACTGTTTAATTTTTTTCTGAAGTTATTGGTCTAGCACATGGCTCAGAAACGTGAATATCAGTAAAGATTTGCCAAGATCGACAATTTAAATATACTTATGTGGACGGTATAACTGCATCCCACATCGGAGTAAGAATGTGCATGAATTTGGGTAAATTCAATTGTAACTTTGTTAGGTTACTTTGCCTAAAGATCAAATTGTGCATATGCATATATATATATAGCTATATATAAAACTTAAAGGAAAAAAAATAATTTTGGTAAGGTGCTATACTTCATAAATTCTATTTGCCAAAACAAACAAAAAAATACTCTTTCTGGATGGCGTAAATATATTCTAACATTTGTACTATTGCTTAACCACTGAATTTGTTGGCTATGATCACACATCCTTAAGGTATAAATTACACAGTTCAGAAGAGAAAAAAACAAAAAAAACAGCAGTTTGGGAATTCAAACCAACCAGACGTTTGTGAGTTCGGCATGCAGGTCCATTATATCCATATTATTCTAAAACATATAGACTCATTTGATATTACAAAATACAAAAATAGTTTATGAGAACTTTCATTTACATTCCATTTACAAGGAGTGCATAAAATAACTTAAAGTTTTAGCATTATCTGAGAATTAAAATACTTGAAAAAAAAAATATGAGTGCCAAAAAAATAAAAACTAAATTTAAAGGAGGGAGAAAAAAGGGGAAAAGTAGAGAGTTTATGGTACGGCAATGGGGTCAAGCAGCATACTGTACGTCTGGGTACGGCATACATTCAATACTAGAGCGTGATCTCTAGCTGGACCAAAGCAAGGCAGTATTTTTGGCGGACTGAACTATTGAAGAAATAAAGTGAAATGTGCATTAAAACCCCAAATTCACTATATCAACAATCAAGGCTATTATATACCATATATTGTAATTCAGTCTTGAATTGCAAAATGGTCATGATAGGGAGAATGTACAAGGTCGTCTTCTTTTGTTATAAAACAACAATGTTCAAAATATGGACCGGTCTACAGGGATGAATTAATTTACACATTAATGCGTTGGTCTTGGGAGCAAACACTAGGAAATGATACAATTTTTGCTCTTTCTCCTTTTCCTGCTATGTAATTGTCCTCGGCCACCCAAAGTGGAAGACTTGGGTATTCCACCGGAACATTGAGCATACTGATGCATAAGATCATCGCTAGTTACGTATCTCAGACGGGTTGGCTGTGGAATTGGTTCTCCTAAGAAATATCCTTCATTGTCTGACTCTGACGAAGAGGAACAGGTAGAACACCAATCATATTCGTTCATGTGTTGGCCCCACCTATCACAGAGATGGTTTTGTAATGCCAGATCTGAGGCAGTTCTTTGATACCGGTTGTACATTTCTCTTCTGACAACTTGATCCATCTGACCTCCCCTTTGTTGCATAAACCGTTCATAGTCCTCTCGGGCTCTCAAGAGTGGTTTTTCTTTCATTTTACTGCACTGCTCAGTAGCCAGATGAAGAGCATTGTCCGAACGAGAACGCCTCGACCTCCTTTGATGATGGCGGCGATAGTGCTGCTCATTTTCTCTTGACTGTGTCCTTCTCCTTGTCCTTTCACTCATCGGAGCCATTTTGACACTCCCCTGGCCAGGTATGTCATTCACAGCATCATCAAACTGAAATGATTGATGCATTCTTAGCTGCGGTGGAAGGTCCCTGTATTTTCCAGGGTTACCCAGATCGCGAGCCACCTCTTGATACTGTTGTGCCGATACAAGACTCCGGACAGACTCAACACTGCGGAACTGAGAAGAAGAGTTCAGGGTTCCCATGTTGCTAATTTTCTCTGAAACGTTCATCCCAGAATCTTTGCTCAGATCTGGCATGGAGAAGCGAGAGAGGTGTTCTTGACGTTTAGGACCTCCATCCATGGACGCACCTTATAAAAAGAAAGACAAAGAAGTATTGTTAGTTCAAAGTTTAATTAATACTGACAATTAATATAGAGTAAATATAATTGTGTATAGTTAAAATTGAAACCAGACGTTTATGCTGTTTACTTACTGCTTATGTATTAATATAGCAGATGTTACAACAGAATCTTTATTCGCTAGGCACATAGAACATTCACATAACACAGCTGTAAAGATGCACTAGAATTTTATGAGAACATAATAAATGCTTATGTTTATGGGTTATATCTAAAAAATACATTTATTTCCTCTATATTGGCCACCTCCGATTTTACTGCTGCTGTAGAGTACAGGCAGCTGGTTTTGCTTTGTCTCTCTTGCACCAGTCATTGTTAGAATAGTGGAAAGGCTGACTCTCACATGAGGCAGTAGCTACAATTTTATTTCAATGGTCAGCCACCTTCTCTTTTGTATTATGGAATTTACTAAGCTACAAACTTTATTTTTAACAGCTCTAACATACACAGGTACAGCACAAAGCATGATGACCTCATCATTCTGCTGCTTAACCTTCAGTGTCTGAACATGGTATGGGGGCAGAGGGGTGACCAGACTGTACTGTCAGGTCACCGGTGTATACCTTAGCACTTGTTAGAAAGAAATGCAAACCCATTAACAGGCACCCATATATATATATTTCAACTGTGCATGAAGCCATTTGCTTGGAGATCAGCTTTAACTTAGTAAGCTACAACAAGTATTAGTAATGCCAATAATAAGATGGCAGTAGTGGTAATTCCCAGCACTGAATAGCAGCTATCACTTAATTTTCTATGTTTTAAAGAGACACTGTGTCTACACACCCCCCAGGAATGTAAACTTACTGAGCCATTCACTTTTCCCCAATATCTGGTATTGGAGCTTAGAAAGGGGGATGAAGTCATGACACCTCCCCTGTGCGACAGTGTTGGGCTTGATGATTGGCAGCTCAGGGCTGAGTTCTATCACATAGGGGGGTTCATGTGATCCCCCATACACAGAAAACTAGCTCTGTTAGCGGAAGCTCTGGCAGTGAGTGTGACTGAGTGAGTCTACGTGACTGGGGTGGCAGTGACAGACATTATTTGTAAGAACTAGAAAGCCCCCAGTGCGTCCCTGCACCTTATTAGGAGGAGTAGGCTATCTCCAGGTACACCTGCATGCAATCTATCGACTTCATTAATATGCTCACACTTGGAGACTCAGATACATAGAGTTAGGACCACACTTTGCAGAGGTGCCTTGGCGCGGCAGTGTGGCTTCTACATATTTTTGGCCAAAAGTTTGTGCAACTAAAACCTCTGATTTTAACGCATACTGTTGACAGGGCTACTTGTTTGGTTGCAGGCTGGCTGGCAGGTTGGGGCTGGGGAATTTTTGTGTTTTGTATTGTTGTAAGCCTTCCCATTGTGCTCCCTGCTATAAAGGCTGGTTATGGATTCATGCATGTACCACTTCTTTCTAGTTTGACTATTTTTGGTTAGGGGGATGCACTGGGGTCCCAGCGTGCATTTTTGGTTGCTGGGCCCCCAGTGCGTCCCTGCACCTTATTAGGAGGAGTAGGCTACCTCCAGGTACACCTGCATGCAATCTATCGACTTCATTAATATGCTCACACTTGGAGACTCAGATACATAGAGTTAGGACCACACTTTGCACGGGTGCCTTGGCGCGGCAGTGTGGCTTCTACATATTTTTGGCCAAAAGTTTGTGCGACTAAAACCTCTGATTTTAACGCATACTGTTGACAGGGCTACTTGTTTGGTTGCAGGCTGGCTGGCAGGTTGGGGCTGGGGAATTTTTGTGTTTTGTATTATTTGTAAGAACAATGTTAAAATAAATCTTAATGAGTCCTTCCTACTTGTACTTTAGGTTACAAAAGAAGGTTGAAAAGTTTCACAGAGATCTCACCTCCAGAGACTTAAGCAGAGATAAGAATCTTGAAGGTGATCCATTCTACCAGTGTGCAACCAAAACTGTTATATAAATGATTGTGGACTGAAACAAAAATCCATAGACCAATCCTTTTTCAGAAGGTGAGGAACCAAAAGGAGCCACAACATAT